>NC_081343.1:25153470-25258843 GCF_029784015.1 Lycium ferocissimum
AGGCAATTCACCACATAACTCCCTGTATTCTTAGATATGTGACTGCTTGAAGTTGTACCTTGTGCAAGCTTATTTAAAGTTTTAGTCTGTTACGTAGTTTCCAAATCAACTTTGTGTTAAAGATCTAATTAGACATTAAATCACTTCCAACACACCATCTATGCTTATTATCATGACCATGAGGTATGATAGTAGTCGGTAACCTTCTTTAGCACTTCTAAGGCCCCGCAATTTCAGACTATGTTGACTTAACAAGGGTTTTAAGGTGGATTTTGGTCGAAGCTCGTGGTACGAACATATAGGGTCTTACATTATCTTCCTTTTTGGAAAATTTATCCTCGTATATCGAGTCAACGGCCATGCCAAAGCTTACATTCACTTTGATATTCCAAATCTACTCCTTGAGTCTTTAGAGCCTTTATATTTACTAACTCTGGAATGTACAAAAAAAATTGTAGATTTTTATTTGTAACTAGGGCTATCCCAAAAATTTCCAAACTTGAAATGAACCAAATATCACACAAGACACACAGGGCATCACAATATGTTTAACGCTGACCAAAAGAGTGATAATCTAAAATATAGATACCACCCCTCTTAGCCTCATAAATGAAGAATTAGAGTCTCTTAACAATTTCTTATCTTCATTTCCGTTCTCTATTGTAACAGAGCTTTGTGACTACAAAATAGACATATAAACACAAAAACTGGAGTGATTATAAATACATAGAACATAAATAGATAGGGATATGATGTTACCCTGATTATTCTTTTCTGGTTCATGGAACAGGTAGGGATATTCTTTTCATAGCCTCTTCAGTTTCCCAAGTCGCTTCTTCAACAGGTTGATTTCATCATACTACTTTAATGGAGACCACTTCTTTGGTTTTCAACTTCCAAGCTTGTCGGTCAAGGGTTTCCAAAAGGACTTCTTTAATAGTCAAACCCTCTGCTATGGTCTTTGTGGGAACGTAAGCGATGGGTCATCCACACACTTTCTCAACATGAATACATGAAACACAGAATGCACCGAACCAATTCTGGTGGAAATTCAAGCTCATACGCAACTTGAACAATCCTCATTAATATTCTTTCAGTACCGATGTACCTAGGACTTAATATTTCTTATATTTCCAAATCCTATGAAGCCCTTCATCGATGAAAGTTTAAAAAATACTCAATCATCTTCTTTAAATTTCACATCTCTATGTCGCATATCTGAATAGGACTTTTGACTACTTTGAGAAATTTTCAACCGTTCTTTGATAACTTCGACCTTCTTCATGGCCTGATGGACTTGTAACAGCCCATTTAGTTGTTTTGAGATTTTTGCCTTATTTTTTTCAAAAATACCTTTCCCGTAGCTTTATTTTGGTATTTATTACTTATGGGTGATGCAGTTCCCAAGGCAATAGGGTGGGTTTTGGATTGGTTTTGGTGAAATTGAAAGTTTCTCAGTTAAAGAAATGAAGATGTTTGACCAAAGTCAATATTGGGGGTAAATGCGTCTTTTTTGAAGTTTCGTTGATTTCATTAGGCTCGAAATGTGATTTTTGACTTAGTTGGTTCGATCTCAAGCCGTTCGGGTGTAATTTGAATCATTGGATGAGAAACTAGTAATTTGGAGAATTGGAGTTGACCTCGGTCAACGTTGGGTCAAGACAACCTCTGTTGGGAATTCTGAGTACGCGAGCAGGTTTGTAGCATATTTTATAACCAAAATGCATATTTGGTTTGGGTCTGGGAAATTCTGAATGAGTTTCGGGTGTTAGATCAAATATCGGGGACACCAGAAAAATCTGGTGCCAGGTATCTACTTTCCTCCTACTCAATCGCGTAGGAGGTGTCGCATTCGCGAGGGTTGTGGGGACCAGGGCTCACGATTATAGGCTGGGGCTCATGTTAGCCTAGAAGGGATGGGAACTGGGCAGAGTCAAGCTGGTTGATCGCGTTCTCAATGGCACGATCGAGATAGGTTAGGCAAGGGCCGATCGCGTTCCCGTGCAGAATCTGGCGATTGCAAAGAGTAATCAGACTTGGAAAGAATATAATCCTAGTTCGAACCCATTCTTTCTAAATCAATTTCGGGAGATAAAGAGCTCGGATTTGAGTGATTTCAAGTGCATTCTTCAAGATTCGACTTAGGGTAAGATTTTAACCTTCATCTACGTATTTCCACATGTTTCCATTCATTATTTAGAATCAAGGGTTTTCCATATAAATGAGTTTAGCGTGAATTATCAAATTGAAGGTCCAATTGTGATTAGATTTCAATGATTTTCAGGATTCTTACTATTTATACTATGGGTAAGGTGAATTTATTTTGAAATTACAACTTTTAGGTAAGATGATTTATGTTGAAAATACAATTTTTACCTTTTGGGCTCAGGATTGGGTTTTGAGTTGATTTTTTGGACCCAGAACATCAATATAGTAATATGGGTGTCTACGGTTCGTATTCTTACGTATATACCATATTTGAACAGAATGGGTTCGGTTGGAAGCTCAAAGGAAGGGCAAGGCCGCAGAGTGACTCTTCGGGCTTCAAATTTCAAGCAAGTTGAGACTTAGTAGGCTCTTATGAAGTGTTTGTGTTAACTAATGTAATTAAAGGGCGTAATGGGGAACTGGGGGTCCCGCACTCATGAGGTGACAAGCACTTGTGCCGGTACCGGTGTATTTCTATGGGTAATTAACGAAAAATTGAATATTCTTGTGATGAGCCAAGGTCTATATGAAATAGCCTCTCTACATCTCAAGGTAGGGGTAACATCTGTGTGTAACTTTACGCTCCAAGACCCCACTTATGGGAATACAATGGATATGTTGTTGTTCTTTAGGATATTCTTGTAACGGGGATATATGTTGAGCCTAAAGCATTAAAGGTAGTGTTAAATCTACTGGTTTGATATGGTTGTTGGCCATATCACTTTAATGATAGCCATGTTTGACTTATACTTGTGATTATTGACTCATTATGCATTAATCACACCACATCTCGTATGAATAATGAAAAAGGAACTATATTTGACATTGAATTGATATTATGCAACTACATGTTTTACACATATCTATTTCATAAATTTATGATTCTATTGGCATAGTATTGATGCATCATAAGGAATGGTCCGTATAGGCCCGATTAGATATGGTACATGGTTGGAGTGATGATGACATGATGATCTATTGGCTTATACCCGATGTGGTTTAGAGGATGCGGCATTTCGGGTGAGTTTATGATATGATAGCCTATCAACTTATATCATATGCAGGATCTGGTTCGGTGAGTATATGGAACTCATGACTCCCCAAGGGTCACGTGAAACCTACTGCAGAAGCGTGTGTGTATACTAGTGCATATTAGCCATTACATTGCGTATCACTTGCATATCATACAATTCATACTTGACTGTATTGTCTTTTTGAAATCCTACTATGAATATTTGGAAAGGAATAATCTTTATGACTTGATTAAATTGTGGATTTCCTTATCTTAAATTCTTAAGTGCTTATAAACTATGAAACTTAATACTAACAAAGAAAGGGTGTGAGTATCGGAAGAACAAATCCTCGTCATCACATCAGTTCAGGAAAATAAAACACTTTCGAAAAAAGTTAATGGAATTAGAAAAGGAGGACAAAAAAATAAAAGAATAAAAAGAAAGAAAGATAATAAGAAGCTAAAAATAACACATGAGTAGGTAGTGGAAAGCAATGAATGAATAGGTAATGAATGTAAATGCGTATGACGGGTGATAAAATTCACTTGCATAGGCATATCCTTGATAATCTCTGTTTTACAAATTAGTTTGATTCTCTTCAAGAAAAAAAAAAAACACCTCATTTTGGTTTGAACTCCTTCAAACATAAAGGATATTTAATGTTCAATAAAACTCCCTCCGTTTATTTTTACTTGTTCGTGTTTGACTCGACACATTCGTTAAGAAGTAAGTAATAAAATGATAAGTTTTCTATAATACTCTTTAAATATAATAAATTCAATGTGTTGGAAAATGCATTGGAAAATGCATTGGAAAATGATTACTGTTAATAATAAGGGTAAAGTAAGAACTAAGTGATAAATTCCGTATTTATTTTTCAAACTGGATTAGTAAAATCCCTCAATCCACTTTTACTTGTCCACTATACAAAAAAATAGATCGTCCAAAATAGTTGTCATTTTAGAAAATCAAAATCTAATTAACTCGTAGTTTCCATCTTTACCCTTACTCAATAAATATGGAGAGAAAGTATTAGTGTGGTGAAAAGAGACTAAATTGAGATCAAAAGAATAAAAAACGATAATTTAGTCAAATTAACCATTTAATTAATATTTTCTGGTAATAGAAGATAAAAAATAAAATGGTGTGGATGAAGTAGTTAAGTGTCACGACCCAACCCGCCACGACTGGCACCCACACTAACTCCTAATGGGCGAACCAACACATAAGTCATCTATTCATTCAAGTCCATTTTATATTAACCAATTCAATCAGTTATTACTCATTCAAGCACGAGATAATCAAAATAAGTCATGCCATAAAACAATGAAGTAAATGCGGAAGTCCTAACTATTACAAACCCCAAAATCCAAAAGTCACCGTACAAGGACTCTAATCTAAAACATGTCTAAGGAATGAAATATGTCTAAATAAATAGCCAACAATGTCCAGAATAGAAATAGACATCATAAAAGAAGATCTTCGGGCGGCCTGGCATGGATAGAAACTCACCCTAAATCTATCAGCAACGGCCTCAACTGTCACGACCCAACCAGAGGGCCATGACGGGCACCCGGAGCTAGCACACCGAGCACCTCTAAACATATATCTCATAAACATTTCTGGGTGGACCATAAAGATAGCCCCTGGATATCATGATCTGTAAGGACATATATCACAATATAACGGCACATCTCTATATAATTTTCAACAATTATGTCCATCATCACCGGCCGACAAGGCTACTAAAATGTTATACAATGATATGGACCGGTAGGGCTATGAAATGTCTAACTGTACACACATGTCTACGAGCCTCTACATAGGATACAAGTGACCATGAAGACCAATACCAATAGACTGCAGCTCCGAAGTAAGTGGAGTGCTCCTGAGAATCCGCTGATAAATCACCTCCGGGTCAAATTCGTATACCTGTCTACCTGCGAGCATGAACGCAGCGTTCACAAGAAAGGACGTCAGTACGAACAATGTACTGAGTATGTAAGGCATGAATAACAACATAATAAGAAATATAGAACAAAACATGAGATAAGCATAACCTGTGTGTCTGATTGCCTCTTGGGGCGAATATCATGCATGCTTAGTCTTTTCATAAAAACCTTTCTCATACTTGTATAACATAATAGTGTTGCGGAACGTGTAGCCCGATCCATAAATATTTTATATTATATTGCTGCGGAACGTGCAGCCCAATCCATACCTATATATCCCGCGTCCGGGACGATGTCATGATATACCAACTGATCAGGTGGCTATGCGTATATAACGCCTCTCCTTTTTCCCATATCCCCTATATACATATAGATACATCATATACATATATAATATACGTAGCATGCATAGGAGCCCAAATAAAAGTTACCACTTTGTCGGAGTGACGTAAGGTCGGTAACCTCCGATTTATATTATGGAACAATCATCATCGCTATATCTCACCTTGAAGGAACAATGATTATAAGGTGAGATCAACAACAATGAATAAAATCAAGAAAATCATCAAATAAGCTCAACAATCTCATCATAGCATTTAAAATCATAAACTTTGAAACTTCTAGAAACGGAATCATCATTATCATCATCATTTTCATCATGAAAATAATCATCTTTAGCGTCATAGAAACTTTAAGAATCATGAAACTTTAGCTATTGGAAATAAGGGCATTATGGAAGACATGTATGGATTCACAAGGAAGAAGTCATCATTGTCATCATGGTCCTCATAGAAAACATCTTGTCTTTAATATCATAAAAACCTTGAGAATCATGAACTTATAGCTTTTCGGGAACAAGGATGTTATGGAAGACATATATGGAATCGTAACGTTGGAGTCATGCCTTTAGAAAGAAAGGGACTAGCCTTACATACCTTTTCGGTCGCCTTAACTTTAACTATTTAACGCTTATCCTCCCAAGCTCATAAATCTACATTCAAGAGAATTCATATTATCGTTAGGCTTATCGTCATATGCTTGTCTTAAGCCCTCAAATTAATTTCTTTTAAAATCTGCCGAAATTAGGGCAGCATCTCCCCTATTTATATCCCTAGCCCAAAATCACAATACTAACAAAACAACAACAATAGCAATACTAATATCAACCACATCATCATCAATACTAAAATATTCCATAAAATATCCCACATGATGTTTTTCAACGCACAACAACAATATACACTTCCTTTCTTCCCAATCAAGGAGCATAATCTCATCAACACACTAAAAACATTAGATACCATCCATATACACGTAAATCAGCCCAACCACACGGCCACAACATGTTCAAAACAGTCCATAAACACAACAACTACAACACAACACTTTATGACCTTTCCTCCATAACTACTTTCACTTTTAAGACTTGTTAAACCTTCAAATCAACCCAACATAAGAGATAGGATGAAGAACATACCTTATACTTGAAGAACTTTAGCCACACCAACTTTTTTCAAGACCAAACTCACCATAACATCAAGTAGAAGCAAGAACAATCACCTTTCATGGACTAGTTTGGTGTAATCTTATTAAATTCTTGATTTAATGGTCTATAAATGTTTGGGGATGTGTTAGGAGATTTCTAGAACTCATGGGAGTGTAAAATGCTGAAAAAATGGGGTTGATGGGGTTTTTATACCCTTTATAAGTCGGTGCGGAAGCCATTTGGCAGCTTGAGGGCTTATCTTAAACTGGCCATAACTCTTTCATGGGAGTGTAAAATGCTGAAAAAATGGGGTTGATGGGGTTTTTATACCCCTTATAAGTCAGTGCGGAAGCCATTTGGCAGCTTGAGTAGTTTGTTGCGTTGGAAACTAGACTCGACGAACTTCATTTTAGGCTTTTGAAACACCTTAAAACTCCTAATATACCGGGAGATATACCCCTCCAAAGTTGACCCAAAATTCTGCCAACTTTTTTCCAAATTTTCAACAAACTTATTTTCTTCGATTTGCTTGGTCCCGGAATCTTCCGAAACTCTCCATATATGATATTTATCATTAATCATACTTGATAGTGGTCATGTCCTTTGGTTTCAAGGTTGTCCTTCCCGGTTACGACTTACGAGATCGTAATTCATCCTTTAATTCATTGTTATGAACTTCCCATGGCTTGTACCTTCCAAAATTTCATGGGACGTCTCCGATACTCCATTAATACGGTGAAGTACGTGGCATGCTCATGCTCTGAAATGCGAGGTGTAACTTCAACGCTAGAAATGAGGACGGGTAGCAGTCACTGGATCACAATCTGCACTCAAAGAATGCAGCAAGGTAGTATCAGTACAAACACTATGTACCGGTAGATATCATAGGCCAACAAAGATTAGTATCATGCATACATCGTAAAATCAATAAAGTAGACAAATCAGCCAACAACACGAAATCAATAATCCAACAACAAGTCAACCGAGGATATTACAAATCAAGTCATCCAGAGATATCAAGAATCAAATCAACAGAAACAACAAACGGGAACAAGTCTAACAAAAATAACCATAAACTTGTTGTACACACATGCTAACTGATGTCATTGCTCAGTAGTCATGACCTGCAGGGGACCCATGGCGTCCATGTACCACTCTTTCCGGATACTCATCGGACCCGAGCCATAAATCCTCCGCTCCGAAAAAAACCTCGGACGCGGTCCACATCATGTACCACTCGTTTTCAAAACGAACCTCGGACCACGAGCCTATAATCTAGGTCACATCCCCACCCCGGTCAAATGTGTCTTTTCATGTATATATACATTAGTATTTCTTATCCTCTTGTTTTCAATACTCCAATCATCATTTTGTGTCACAATTTCACCGAGAAGATCATGTTAACTTCTCACCACAACAACATCAAACTGTAGGTTCAACACAATGAATAGTGGCATGAAGCCCACACAGTCACTCAATCAAATGTATGTAGGAGTTTAACCACACACACATCATGTTTGAAGACCAGACATGCTTTCTCCTATTGAATTCACAACACATACAATCAACTAACCAAATTCTAACTCCAGCAGACCGTAACCTACCTCAAATGTAGAGCTGGAACAATGCGAATCACTCCACTAAAGCTTTTCCCTTCCGTAAAGCCTCGAAAAGCTCAAAGTCTAGAAAATAGAATGATCAATGTGTCATACTTACTCTAGTCACAAAATCAATTCAAGAATAACTTCCCTTTAGCCCCATAACACAACCTAACAAAGGCCTTAGTAACCACTAATTATCCATCTATAACAATATTTAATCAACACATCAATTACTAGCAGTTTTCATGGTCAAGCTACCATTTTTATGAAACCCTAAGTCTCAATTCACTTAGTTCATGGCTCTAATGGTTCAATTCATGATTAAAAGGAGTTAAGCCATTAGATGATAAACACATGATAACAATCATAACCCATCAATTATAGAAATTCTATTAGGTTTTAGGGTTACTATCACTAATTCACCATTGGAGACCCATAAAAGGGATGATAATCATGAAGATGATAGCGTAATGATTGAAAGGGATGATTGAGACTTACATGATTGAGACTTACCTACCCTGCTACAGCGGTACCACTGAGGCAGTAAGTTCGCAATTTTTCCCAGTTTTTCACTCTACCACTCAACATTTCATCTGAGGCCTCACAAACACAAACACCATACGAATCCACCCGTGGCCTCGGAATTCCCAACAGAGTTCTAATTTCCTACGTCACCCCCCCGATGGACTCAACACAATCAAACAAAAATCATAAATAAGTCAAGTTTTCAGTTCATAGACTTATACAACTGAGTTTCTATTAGCTCGTTCTACCCTTGGGAAGGTTTTATTTGGTGGGGTGATCCTATATTTTCCATAACGACTAAGAGGGTCGTTACACCAGATACTAATTAAAACACCGTTCGTCCCCGAACGGACAAGGATGAGGAATCTAGGAAAAGTTACCTGACTCGGCGAAAAGCTGTGGATATTTGCTACGCATATCAGATTCTGTTTACCAAGTAGCTTCCTCCACCGGACGATTCTTCCACTGAACTTTCACGGAAGCTATTTCCTTGGACCTCAACCTTCGAACATCCCTATCTAAGATAGTAATAGTATCTTCCTTATATGTCAAATCTTCATCTAGCAAAATCGAATCCCAACGGATTATGTACGAACCATCGCCGTGGTACCTCTTCAACATCGAAACGTGAAATACCGGATAAACGCCTGATAGACCTGGGTAAAGCCAACTCATAAGCTACCTCCCCCACACGCTTGAGAATAAACAGCCCAATGTACCTCGGGCTAAGCTTGCCCTTCTTCCCAAACCTCATCACACCCTTCATGGGTGAGACCTTCAACAATACTTGCTCTCCCTCTCCAAACTCAAGATCTCAAACCTTATGGTCCGCATACTCCTTTTGCCTACTCTGTGCTGCCAGAAGCTTAGCTTAAATCACCTTCACCTTCTCTAGGGACTCTCTCAGAAGATCAGTACTCCAAGGCCTCACCTCTAACGCATCAAACCACCCAATCGGAGACCTACACCTCCTCCCATAAAACGCCTCAAACGGAACCATATCAATACTCGAGTGGTAGCAATTATTATATGCAAACTCGGCCAATGGCAAGAACTGATCCCAATGACCACCAAAGTCTATCACACAAGCCCGAAGCATATCTTCAAGAACCTGAATAGTCCGCTCAGACTGTCCATCAGTCTGAGGGTGGAAAGTTGTACTAAAATCCAACCTAGTACCCAATTCCTCATGCAAATGCTCCCAAAATCTAGATGTGAACGTTGTGCCCCTGTCGGACACAATGGAGATAGGAACCCCATGTAGCCTAACCACCTCACGAATGTAGATCTTAGCTAATTTCTCCGCATCATAAGTTATCCGCACTGGAATAAAGTGGGTAGACTTAGTCAATCTGTCAACAATAACCCAGATAGAATCAATTTCTTCGGAAGACCAACCACGAAATCTATTGCTATCCTTTCCCACTTCCACTCAGGAATGGGCATCCTCTGAAGTGTACCCCTAGGTTTCTGATGTTCATACTTTACCTGTTAGCAGTTCAGATATGCGAGCAACAAACTCTACTATATCACGCTTCATCCTAGTCCACCAGTAGTGTTGTCTCAAATCGCGATACATCTTAGTAGCTCCAGGATGGATAGAGCACCTCGAACCGTGAGCCTTTATCAGAATGGTCTTAATCAAATCACCCACACGTGGCACGCAAACTCGCCCTTTAATCCGCAACACCCCCTCCTCATTAATCACGGCCTCCTTCAAAATTACATGCCCCAAAAGGGACACAGAAGACAACCAAAATTCACACTTGGAGAATTTAGCATACAGCTCTTTCTCCCACAATACCCCAAGAGCAATCCTCAAATATTTCTCGTGTTCCTCCTTACTTCTAGAATACACCAGGATATTATCAATGAACACTATTATGAAAGAGTCTAAAAAGGGCTTAAACACACTGTTCATCAAACCCATGAACGCAGCTGGGGCATTAGTAAGCCCGAAAGACATAACTAAGAACTCATAGTGTCCATACCTGGTCCTGAAAGTTGTTTTAGAAACATCCTCTGCCCGAATCTTCAACTGGGTATACCTTGACCTTAAGTCAATTTTAGAGAACACAGAAGCTCCCTGTAACTGATCAAACAAGTCATCAATACGGGGATGGGATACTTGTTTCTCATAGTCACCTTGTTCAACTGATGGTAATCAATACACATGCACATAGACCCCTCCTTCTTCTTAACAAACAACACAGGAGCACCCCAAGAAGAGGCACTCGGGCGAATAAACCCCTTACTCAAAAGATCTTGTAATTGTTCTTTCAATTCCCTGAGTTTTGTTGGCGCCATCCTATAAGGTAGAATAGAGATAGGACGAGTACGTGGGTCTAAATTAATCCGAAAATCAATGTCACGGTCAGGTGGCATACCTGGCAAGTCCGCGGGAACACATCCACAAACTCGCATACCACAGGAACCGAATCAGTAGATGGAGTATCTGCCTGGTGTCACTGATATGTGCCAAATAAGCTAGACAACCGTTCTTCACTAGTTTTCTAGCACGAACGAAGGATATGATTATCTTAGGGAAGGGACTAAAGTTACCCTTCCACTCAAGTCTAGGTACCCTAGGCATAGTAAGGTAACGGTCTTAGAGTGACAATCAAGAATGACATAATACGGGGACAACCAACTCATGCCCAAAATGACATCGAAATCTACTATATCTAGGATCATCAAATTCGCCCAAGTACTATATCCCATAAATGCAATCACGCAAGAAGGGTAGACTCTATCTACCACCACTGAATCCCCAATCGGAGTAGATACATAAATAGGAACATTAAGAGTATCACACATCATATCCAAACCCACAGCAAAATATGAAGACACGTATGAAAAAGTAGAACCCGGATCAAATAAAATAGACTATCCGGTTATAAACTGAGATAGTACCTATGATGACAGCATCGGAGGCCGCAACCTCGGGTCTACTTGGGAAAGCGTACAAATGACTGCGCCCTCCTGTAGCCTATGAACCACCGCGATTACCCTGTCCCATCTGAGCCCCGCCCCTGCCGGGTTGCTATCCGCCTTTGCCCGCCTGAGGACCGCCTTTATTAGGCGGGCTGCCACCCCTACCCGCGGTGTGGCCGCCCAGTCCTGCCGGTGCGCGATCCTTGTCTCCTCTATCTGGTGCAAATGGAGCTTGGAGAGCCTAATATTGAGTCCCCTGTCCACCCTATCTGAGTCTAGGATAATACCTCTTAATATGCCCCACCTCACCGCACTCGTAACATGCACGGTCCAGCGTAGGTTGCTGAACAAAAGCTGATGAAGCAGTATAACCCCCATGCTAACCGGAAGCCTGATAATTTGCCCCTGATGGGCCCCCAGCAGACATCTGCATAGTGGACTGAACCGGACATCTTGAGTACACCTGTGAACTCTGACCCCTCGAGAAGGAGTTGCTAAAATTCCCACACCTTCAGGCTTTCTTCGTTATCTGCTTTGCATGACTCTCCTGTCTAATCCCCTCAACAACACGAACGTGCTCCACTACCTCCTGGATTGAAGCCTCAGTAGCTACAAGCTGATAGCTGAAGTCCAGTGTTCAACCCTTTCACGAAACGCCTGATCCTCTACCCTTCAGTATGCAGCAACTGAAGAGCATATGGGGACAAGGAATGGAAACGAGACTCGTACATATCAACAGATGAGTTTCCCTAATCAATACTAGCAAACTCCTCCTTCCTTCGGTCCTTCAGAGTACGCGGGACATACTTATCTAAGAACACTGAATAGAACTGAACCCAAGTCAACGAAGGTGACCCAGCTAGCCTGCACTCCACATATGCCCTCCACCTTAACTTGGCATCACCCAAGAACTGAAAGGTCACAAACTCCACACCGTACTTCTCTACAGCCCCCATCTTATGGAGCCTCTCATGACAATCTATGATGAACTCGTACGCATCCTCTGACTCAATACCATAGAAAAAACCTCCAAAATAAATTATGCTCCTCACCGGTTATCACCGGCCCTGCAACTGGCCTCGGACAAGCCTCAAAACCTAAAACTTCATCCAAGCAAGGTGCCACTGCTACGGCATGCTGAACCTTTGTAGCCTGAACTATATCCGACACAGTGGCTGTATCTCGCGCCACTACCTGCCTGGAACGGCGGTATAGCCGGCCCGTGCTAACCCACGCAACTAATTAAAGACCCACGACATAGCATCGAGTATACCCGGAGCGACCCCGGCGGAACCGGTACCGCCGCCTGGCCGGGCCGGGTGGCGATCGCGTCTCTCGCGGCCTCATTAGGAGCCATTGGAGGCATGCGATCAACTACTGGGACTCCGCCCCACAGCCGGTGTCGCCCCTCTACTAGCTCCTCTGCCTCTACTTATGCCTCTGGCTGCCGCCGCACGTGTTCTCTCAATCTGCGAGGGAATGAAAGATAGTCAGATACCAATTTGAATAATCCAGATACCAATTGGAATCAAGTAGCACGAAAGAAAGAAAGAAAGAAAGAAAAAAGATTTTTCCTAGTGTCCGGTAGCCTCTCGAAGATAAATACAGACGTCTCTGTACCGATCCACAAGACTCTACTAGACATGTCCTTGTAATATGAGATCGATGAACCTAAAGCTCTGATACCAACTCTGTCACGACCCAACCCGCCATGACTGGCATCCACACTAACTCCTAGTGGGCGAACCAACACATAAGTCATCTATTCATTCAAGTCTATTTTTATATTAACCAATTTAATCAGTTGTTACTCATCCAAGCACAAGATAATCAAAATAAGTCATGTCATAAAACAATGAAGTAAATGCGGAAGTCCTAACTATTACAAACCCCAAAATCTGAAAGTCACCGTATAAGGACTCTAATCTAAAAACATGTCTAAGGAATGAAATCTGTCTAAATAAATAGCCAACAATGTCCGGAATAGAAATAGGCACCATAAAAGAAGATCTTCAGGCGGCCTGGCGTGGATAGAAGCTCACCCTAAATCTGTTAGTAACGGCCTCAACGCTAGATATGAGGACGGGTAGCAGTCTCTTGATCACAATCTGCACTCAAAGAATGCAGCAAGGTAGTATCAATACAAACACTATGTATTGATAGATATCATAGGCCGACTAAGATTAGTGTCATGCATACATCGTAAAATCATTAAAATAGACAAACCATAAACAACACGAAATCATTAATCCAACAACCAGTCAACCGAGGATATTACAATTCAAGTCATCCAGAGATATCAAGAATCAAATCAACAGAACAACAAACGGGAACAAGTCTACAAACAATAACCATAAACTCGCTGTACACTTATGCTAACTGATGTCATTGCTCAGTAGTCATGACCTGCAGGGGACCCATGGTGTCCATGTACCACTAGTTTCGGATACTCATCGGACCCGATCCATAAATCCTCTACTCCGAAAAGAACCTCGGACGCGGTCCACATCATGTACCACTCATTTCTGGAATGAACCTCGGACCACGAGCCCCTAATCTAGGTCACATTGGTCAAATATGCCTTTTCATGTATATACACATTAGCATTTCTTGTCCTGTTGTTTTCAATACTCGAATCATCATTTTGTGTCACAATTTCACCAAGAAGATCATATTAACTTCTCACCACAACAACATCAAACTGTAGGTTCAACACAATAAATAGTGCATGAAGCCCACACAGTCACTCAATCAATTACATATAGGAGTTCAACCACACACACATCATGTTTGAAGACCAGACATGCTTTCTCCTATTGAATTCACAACACATACAATCAACTAACCAAAGTCTAACTCAAGTAGACCGTAACCTACCACAAACATAGAGCTGGAATAATGTGAATCACTCCGCTACATTTTTTCCCTTCCGTAAAGCCTTGGAACGCTCAAAGTCTAGAAATTAGAATGATCAATGAGTCATACTTACTCTAGTCACAAAATCAATTCAAGAATACCCTTCCCTTTAGCCCTAATCAAATGGGTGAATGAATACTAGGTGTAACACAACCTAACAAAGGCCTTAGTAACCACTAATCATCCATCTATAACAATATTTAATCAACACATCAATTACAAGCAATTTCCATGGTCAAGCTACTATTTTTATGAAACCCTAAGTCTCAATTCACTTAGTTCATGGCTCTAATGGTTCAATTCATGATTAAAAGGAGTTAACCCAAGCCATTAGATGATAAACACATGATAACAATCATAACCCATCAATTATAGAAAGTCTATTAGGTTCTAAGGTTACTATTACTAACTCACCATTGGATACCCATAAAAGGGATGATAATCATGAAGATGATAACGTAATGATTGGAAGGGATGGTTGAGACTTACCTCTCAAGAATATTCTTGCCCTAGCTTGGAAATTCGCCCTAGGTGTTTGTGGGGAACTGTTTTGGAGTTTTATGAATAAAGAATTCGAAACTAAATATTTAAAATCCGAAATTCTTGCCCCCCGTTCATTGCCGGCGTCTCGCTATAACGCCAGGCTGCGTATAGTGGAACAAAAGAAATCCGTCCTCCGCTATGGCGGGCCTTATCCCGCTATAGCAACATTGCTATAGCGGTCCAATCACCGGCCCGGCGGACACGACGACCGCTCGGGCGACGACGGCTCCACCGTTATGGGCGGTGTCGTAGCAGGTACCTACCCCACTGCAGCGGTACCACTGAGGCAGTAAGTTGGCAATTTTTCCCAGTTTTTCACTCTGCCACACAACATTTCATCCGAGGCCTCACAAACACAAACAACCATGCACATAGACATAAAAACACCATACGAATCCACCCGTGGCCTCAGAATTTTCAACGGAGTTCTAATTTCTTACGTCACCCCTCCCCCCGATAGACTCAGCACAATCAAACAAAAATCACAAACAAGTCAAGTTTTCAGTTCTTAGACTTATACAAGCGAGTTTCTATTAGCTTGTTCTACCCTTGAGATTGTTCTATTTGGTGGGGTGATCCTATATTTTCCATAACGACCGGGAGGGTCGTTACATTAAGAGAGTGTGTATTTCCTATTGTTTGTCCCACAGTTAGCTTCTGAGTCCGGTGCCTAAATGACACCTTTTTCAACCAAATTTCAAAAGGGGTCCTTGGTTGCACAATAAATCAAAACAGGTTGAGCTCTACACGATTTACCCAAGTTTTAATGGAACTCCCGTCTGTTTCGTCTCCATTTAAAAAAAAATTGACTGCAAATCGTGGAGCCCTACACGATTTGCGAACCATTTTTTTTTAACTACTAGCAAATCGTGTACCCCTATAATTTTTTTGCAAATTGTGTACCCCTACACAATTTGCCTTAAGTGATTTTTTTTTATTTTCCATTTTTTCCTGATTTATCGTGCTTAATTTTGGCTTTTTTAAAAAAAAAATTGTTGCCACATTTGATTCAAAAATATTTTAACTCAAACAAAGTTATACAATAATTAAAAATTTGTGAAATTATATGTGAACATACAAAAAAACACAAAATATAAGTGAAATAAACGTCACACATTATCTGAATAGTAAATGTTAAATTACATATGTAATTAAACACCACAAGACGTATTATATATTTATTACAATAAATACAATAACATATTCGTAGAGACTACATTAGGAAACAATAACGTACAATTTAGGAAAAAACATAATAACGAATAAGCAACAACAACTACTGATTTCGCATAGGGCAGCAATTTTTGTTATGACCTATTTCCTTGCACGTACTACACGCCCTAGCTCTACGTACATTGAGCCGTTGACGACGTGGAACATGCACAGTAGGCAGCTCCTCGTACTCTACCGGTGGTGTATAATGTGAAGCGAACCTCAACATCATCCCCAGGGAGGCAACAATAATAGACTCTATATTAATGCGGCTAAACTTCTCTGCAAATTCTTTGATTTCATTAGACGCGGTGGGATCTTAGATAGTATCGTAAGCCAACCTGTACGATTCTTGATGTCTTAAAGCTTAAAATAAATTAAATAATAAGATATGACATTGGTCTACGACATGTATAAAAATATCAAACATCTAAAGAAATGTAATACCAGTGCCTCATGCCTGCCAACCATCTGTTGGTATCCCCTGTTACGGTTCGCTTTTAAACCGGTTAAGGCATAAAAGTTACTACGAGGTTGTTGGTGCTCTAATTGGATTTAGTATTTTTAGAGTCGCCACCTAATTTATTATGAAAAACTAGGAAAATCGGGTTTAAAGATTTTTTAAGCAAGAGAAAAATCTTTTGGTATCAAAGTTCGAGGTAAGGGTTCTGGTGATCCCCTAGGGAAGATTTTTCTCTCCCCTAACCTTGACCATATGCTTGAGGATCCACCATTGCAGGAGAAAGTTACAGCCTTGGAAATATTTATAGTGATTCCGGCAAAGACTTAGCGCTCGATACAAATCAGCTAGTATGATTGGGGTTATGTCAAAGTATTTGGTTTCTTCTTTTTGGGTTATGCCGTAAAAGATGGCATAGGTGATCGAGAGATGACTCGGGTATCTATGGCCAAGGACCAATCCTTGGGAAAAACCATGGTTCCCAGGAAGCAAAGGGCGAAAGCCAAAAGTCTGGTGGCCATCCATTCGGCATAAGTCTTGAATTCCCTGAGATGCTCCACAAATCCATCCGAGCTTCCAAACCTTCTGTATAGCTCTCTAAAGGGTATAGTGGGGTTGTGGGCCCAATTGGCATAATTTAAAGAAAGCATTCTACAAATTTGGGAGTAGGTGAATTTTTCAGGGACCCTGAGCCTACGCTAGTCAACACATCCCTAAACTCCTCCAGAGTTGGCATCATTTCGATGTCATCCCCAAATCTGAAAACCATCCTATCTCTATCCCAGAATCTGGTAATTACCTCTATCAGTTCCTTGCAACCGATCATAGTCATAATGGATGTCAAATTTCCTAAATGACATGAAATTCCTTTTTTTCTCCTTCGGGGACATTTGGCCCCACCAAATCCGCAGCAACTCAGGTGTAGTTAGGACCATATCAAAACTTAAATTGATATGCGGTGTTTTTCGGGTCATAGACCGTACTTGACATGGGATAGTCTCCCTATCGGGTTTGGATACGTCTAAAATATCCAAACCACCCAATCTACTTCACATTTAGATTTGGCTTAGCTCTAACCTAGGCATATGCAAGAGTGGGTTTTTCAAATGACCTTGGACCCGAGCGGACTACTTGGGGTGAATCGTTGTCGGTCGTTGGGTGACCGCACACCAACTTAACGTTCAAAGTGTTCCAAAGAAGGGGTGTTTCGATTTTTTAGTGAAGACGAGACAGCGGTCCTGCGTGTCCCCTTTGGAACCATGCTTTTTGCCAGGAGTGGCGAAGTTTATGATATGAAATGAATGACAGTTATAATTTGTGAAATTTTAACACATAAACAAATAAGTACAGTTAAAAATCATATTATATTGAAACCCTTATGGTTAGAACCTAGTCATCTCCCCAGTGGCGTAGCCATCTGTTAGGGTTCGCTTTTACGCGGGTTAAGGCATAAAAGTTACTACGAGGTTGTTGGTGCTCTAATTGAATTTAGTATTTTTAGGTCGCCACCTAATTTATTATGGAAAAGTAGGAAAACCGGGTTTAAAGATTTTTCAAGCAAGAGAGAAATCTTTTGGTACCAAAGTTTGAGATAAGGGTTCTGGTGATTCTTTAGGGAAGGTTTTATGCACCCTAGTATTAAAGATCCGTAGAATACAGAAGACTTACGAGCTTCAATGTGTGATTTAACTGTATTTATTTATTTTAAAAAATGTTTAGTTTTCCGCAAAAATTATCATTCATTTGTATCATAAACTCAAGGAATAATTTAGCAAAAAGTCCCCTTAGAAAAGGGAGGTTTTGGGTTTCAAAAATCCATATAAGTGTTCAACTCACTTCATTTCCGGACCAAGACACACTCGGGATTCCTTCTGGGTAGAGTCACTACTATTTTGGTCCTAATGATATGAGTTTAGTCCTTATAGGTTTTATACATATATTTAACAAAATATGGAGTATATCTCCTATTTTATACATATATATACATAAGAAATGCAAGTTTTTATTGAATCCAAATTTTATTTATTTGAAGCTCATATGGGCCAACTCATAGTCCAGTCCAAATTCCATCTTACTTCAAAACTTGGTCCAAGTATATTTATCCTTGATTTGAACCCTTAAGTTTGGGCTTTTGGCCACAAAATACCGAAAAAAAAGTTTGTCTAAGTTAAAGGCAAAATGAGTCATTTTCTTGAGTCTGAAAACTTGGTCTTTCACATCTATTTTCTCAAAATTCAGTCCAAGTTATAATCCCCAACAGCTGTTAAAGAACCTCTGATTCAGTCCAATTTATAACCAAAATCGTACAGCCTTGTTTCCCTTTTAAAAGAAATTCTTTTGTAGGCTTAAGGCCCAAAAACTGTTTCCGTTGGGTCCACTTATATCCGAATCGCACAAGGGGCGTAAGGCCCAGAATCATTCAATTTCAATCAAGTTATTAAACCAGTTTGGATATAAAAAAAAATACTGATTTCATGCAAAGTTAAGATTAGCCTAGTTTGAAAATCTTTAGGCGACATTCCTACTAATACTAGCATTTTTCCTAAATTCTAACATTCATAGGGGTTTCAATATTATACATATGTCTTCACAAATACATTTACATCATATGCAATAAATAGAAGGAGGAGAGTTTAGGCTGGTGGGCTTACTAAAGCCCAGCAGTTACCTATTTTCACCCATAGGAGGGCCTTCAAATGCAAATATTAGCTTCCCTTTCCATTTTTCGACGGACTCGATCAAGAAAAGTTATTGGGCCCTTAGCCTAATGGGTTTATGCAATAGAAATCACCCAAACAATGGTGTTTCAGGCAAGCAAAAAAGGAAGAGAGATATGGATTAGGACATGTTTAGACTGAGACTTAGATAAAAGAAAACTTGTATAATAAATACATATAAGGCATATAGTTCTGAAATATATACATCATTCAATGAAATAGGAACTCGACTAGACATACGCACCCATATAGACTGGAAACAGCAGAGAAGTAGGCCCAGAAATGCAAATAACTATAGGCTTACAACTTTAAAGCCCATATAAATTAAAACGGCATATAAACAGGCCTAACATAAAAAATAAAAATAAAAAGGCCCACAAAATCATTTTCTTGAACAATAATAGGCAATGCCACACAAATAAATATACACAACTATCAGCCAATATACCATGGATATACACACCCATGGAGATACTAAAATAGCCCAAAAAGGAAAGCTTTGACCCTCTTGTTCCTGATGCCGCACAAGATCCAAGGGGTTTCCAGCAACCCCAGGCATGGCAGACACCAGGGAGGGCTTAAGCTTAATCCCCAAGTGCTATTTTTGCCTCTCCACTTATGTGTTAAGCTTATAGCATATAAGAGAGGGAGTGTTCAAGATTTGTATACTAAATTTATAATAAGAAAATAGCTACACTTATCCACCTACACAGTATACCATCATATAATTAATTAAGTTAATATGGCACAAAAATTTGGCCCCAACACAAATAGCCCAACTGAACCAAACTTTAAAAAGATGAAAAAAGTGGAAGGCCCAAATTCCAGTCATAAAAGGGAGTAGCAGAGGTAAGCAAATGGAAGCCCAACTGGGTATTGGTTGAAGCTAAAGAAAAATTCCTAATTCATGTAGGTGATATCCCTCACTTATACCAAATATATAGATCCTTGTATACCAGAGGCATACCAAGCTATGTATACCTGGTATACTGGGCATATCCCTAGCTCAAGGCACAAATATAAATGACACATAGTAGGTAGAGGTAAGATTTTCAGAGTTGTTACTCAATTCTCATATAACAAACCAAGCCAGCATACACCCAACATCTCACAGAAAAAAAATGGAAAAAAAAGCCCATATTTCCAACTTATAGTTACTGTTTAGGCAGACAAAACCTCCTTAACAGGGCAAAGTTTTTACCTTCCCAGAATATGACATAAAGTTATCAAGGGACATGCTTTATCCTTTACCATAAATCAAGTATTGATCTTCAAAACAGGCTTACACTTTAAACATAACAACAAACCACAAAGAAAAGTACGATTAATTGATTGCTTGAGATTCATGTATAGGACTTGTTTACCCTGACAACTTCTAAACAGATAGACTAGTGACCCAATAATACCACATGAAACTCATGAGCAGTTCAAACACTTAGACTTGTACAAAAATAGAACCAACTTATTTTATGAGCTTAAATAATTAGACAGATCATGAGGACAAATTTAAGCTTTCAAAGAGCCATACTTTTTATCTTTAAAATCACACAGACGCATAAACAGCCAAGAGGATAAAAATTGGGGGAAATGTACCTTTCTAACAGTGCTCCACAAAGACTCACATTTAGCAAGAGTACATGAAGACTAGATAGCACATAGAACTGAAGCAAACAATTGTAACATACTTTTTACCAAAGTAGATTGGGGGGGTGGGGGTGGGAGGATAACCAAAGAACAAAAATACCAAACAAGTTTGAGAGGGTAATATGCAAAGACAACTAGGCTGCCTATGTTAATAAACCGATTTCTTAAATTAATCATGCCTAGATCAGGTTATCACCACCAAAGTGATCAACTTAACTGCACCTCACAGAGGGCACTCTGACTAAGCAGATTAAGCTAGACTGATTGTATAGAACAACATCAAGCAGGTTGAACTAACACATAAGCATGCTCAATCAAGACAGATTAAACCATATTTCCTGCAACTAATGTACTTAACAAACTAAAACTAGGCTAACCTATATGAACATGTTTAATTAAGAAACACGGCCACCTCAGGTTTTAGCAACTGTCAATAACACATTTCTTTAAAACAGACATAACTTAAATGAGATCTAGGCACATTAATCAAGTTCAAAACACATCCCCACATGACACAAATTTTCCCTTTTCAAGATTAAACAAATAGCTTAATGTGGAACCTATTGGTGTTACATACAATAGCCAATTAACTTGTTAACAGAGTCATGCTAATAGTTTTAGAGTTTCATCACAGTTGTCTAACACACCTCTTGATCTCATAGACATGACTCACAAGATAACCTCACACAAACTCTATCGTAAACCATTCTATGCAGGCTAAACACAAATTCATAATAACACTATCATACTAAATTAGACCAGGGAAACTGAACCAAATAAGCTAATCCTTATTTTAAGTTAGCCAAGTAGAACCAATCACATTAAGCCTGAACTATAACAAACTATTATGTCAAACCAAGTAAGAAGCTAATTTAGACCCATTAGGATCATCAAACTATTCCTAGATTCAACATAGGCTCACACAAAGAAAGTGTAACGACCCATCCGGTCGTTATTTAATATTTTGCTAAACCATGCCCAATCTAGGTCGAGGGTCTTTAATAACAAGCTCCATGATGTGTTTTAAGGTTTGGGAGTGGGAAAAAAAATCAATTTCGGAAAGAATTAGAAAATTCGGGCGAGGAAAGGACGCAGACCGCTATAGCAGCGTAGCGACCGCCGCAGCGGTCCACGCGGGGTAGTAACTCGATTTTGGTTACTTAGTCTATTTTTCTCTCCCTTTTCAACAAAAGACTCTGAAGGGCTGCTCCTAGGGTTCCATAAGAAACGAAAAACCCTTGACACCAAGAAAAAGAAACATTCCTAATTCCCCTCCCCCCCCCCTACCATTCCCTACGAATATTATTGCTCATGGATTCGGATGAAGGCTAAAAAGATGAACAATTCATGGAGAATCAAATAGTTGTTCGTCAAAGAGGTAGGTTATGGTTTACTTTTGTTTATACTTTGATTAGCGAATCGTATATACTTTTAGAGTTGACGGGAGAACGCATGATTAGGGCTTCGGACACGGAGTTTGGATGGACATACCTTTTAAATTTGACTAAATTATTGTGTAAATGATGGCTAGGGAAATAATGACCTATTATTAATAGAAAGTATTGTATTCCTTTGTGTGGGGTTACTCCGTGTTTACTTTACGCAACCCCTAGAAGGGAGTGATTTCCGTCTTTATACCCGATTGTGTTGAATATTCATATGGTTGTTTTTCCTTAAATAAGAGGTTGTATTAAAAGAATTATATTGAGTTGGGTTTGACATTACGCCCATCAAGGACAGGAATTATGATTGTTTGGCATATAGCATTGTCGCACTACATTGCATGGTTTATGAGGAAATACAGGTAGCAGAAAGGGCTGAGTGTGGGCATTGTGTTATCTGGCCTTGTGGCCGTTGAGTTGAATACGTGAAATATATATATATGTGTGTGTGTGTGTGTGTGTGTGTGTGTGTGTGAATTGGATCCGCGTCCGAGGTTCGTTCCAGAGCCGAAGTTTGTGCTCCGTCGAGGAGTGAATGTCGGAGCCGAGTGGTGTGGGACGTATGGGTCCCTGCGCAGTCATGACTACTGAGCAATGACATCAGATAGCATGTATGTACAATGTGTTTGGCCCCTTTGCATCGCATATGCATTGCACTACATCTCATATTTCTATGTTATACATGTGTGTCTTTTGCTGCAGTTAATACTGCTTATTTGCCTTTATGATTTAGTTGCGAGACTGGGTGGAGAGGGGATTTGCATATGGTGAGTGTAGTGTTGAACGTCAGATAGTGATTTATTTTCCAAGGTGCATCGTATTATAGGAAGTAATGTGAATAGGTGAACTTTATTGATAAAAGGAGTGAACTTCGGGAGTGAAGAAGGTAAGGGGTGATATTGTAATAGCCTTGATTTAGAATCTGAAGTTTCATTGACTTGTTCGCTTATCTTATTGACTTTATATTGTGTTGCGTGAACTAATCTTAGTCGACCTATGATGCTTACCAGTACGTGTGATGTACTGATACTACTCTTGCTATGCTCTTTCTGGGTGAAGATGTGTTGCAGGTATTAGGCAAGTTTCGCCGTGTGGATTTACCTGACATTCTCCTACAGCCACGCCTATCTCACTCGCGGCGGAGGCTGCGACATTTATTTTGTCTTCCTGTAATTAGGAGCTCTTGTACCTGTCTAGACTAGATCCCAGGAATTTCTTTTCAGTTTTATTGTATTTTAAAACAGATTTTGTACGAAGTTTTTACATTAATTTTGTGATTTTAAAAGCTTTGTTGTCACAACGGTTTAATGTTGGGTTTAGTTGGTAAGGGTTCGCCTACTAGGTTAGTAATATGGTAGGTGCCCGCACGACTCGTGGGTTGGGTCGTGACAGCAAGTAGCATCCAACAGAGATGTTTGTATCAGTAAATATGCACACCTGACAAGTACAGAGACGGGCTATTATGTTCAAATGTAAGTGCTTATTTCCTTGTACCACCTTTAGCACAATTCACACATGTACATCTAATTCCCCAAGCTGGCAAATTAAAGTTTAAAGAACATACCTATCATACTAACATATAACCAAACCTAAGCCTTCTACACTTAAACACTTATGAAAAACACCTAATGAGATATCAAACCCAATCTGGATGTTTCAAATCTTTCCTAAACTCAACTATTGAGCACAAGATCCTATTAGAGTTTACCCTATTATACATCCTACCAATTGACAAATTTTCAGTTTTTTTTTTTTAAAAAAAAAAAAAAAACTCCAATTAGATAAAGACATGATGCATTTCATCAAAACCAACTGTCCATTAGTAAACAAAACCTTAACTAGACACATGATGAATCACAGTCCCTTAGTCCAACCTATATCAGTTATCAACTATGTGTATTATTACTATTATTCATTTAAAAAGCGACTTGATCATCACTAATGGGTCAAAAATACAAATAGAGTTTAACAGGAGAGACATCACTACTATATTCTCAATACCACATGAGTCAAGTCATTAAGTGCATAATGGAAGGTGCATCTAAGCGAAATTTAAACTAAAAGCACATTAAGCAGAAGCTAAGTAGACATTAAATATTCTTAGACATGATTGAACTAGCAAATGGAAAACATAACTGAATATGACTTAACTTAACATATATAAGCCTAATTCAACCAAAAACAACATAAGTATACTAGCAGTTTCAATACACATATAAAAAACAGGCGAATTACTAGAAAATGAAAGAGAGGTTTACCTTTTGCAAGTGCAGCCTTATATCGAGATTGAACTTGGAGATTTCTTGCTCCTCCAAACCCTAAAAACTCAGCCACAAAACCCAGAAAAAACAAGAGAGAACAATTTTTTAAAATTTTACTTCACTCAGAAAATCTAAAGATCTCAATTTTTTTTAAATTTATTTTTTTTGAAAACCTTAAGTATTTTGAGTCCTGTGAGTATATTCAAATTTCAATATGCTCAAACTTGTTCCAAATAACGTAGAATAGGGTCCTTTAAATAGGAATCCCAAAACCTCCAAACCCTTGGTTTCACGATGTGGGATAAATTCCAATTTTTGGGATTTCCTCCTCACATATAGCATCGTAGGGCAGATCAAGTGTGAAAAAGGAACAAAGGGTTAGATTTCACCCTCAAGTGGTCGATCCATTTAGTTCTTCATGAACCAATGAGATTCATGGATTCAAGTCCACAAACAACCAAAAAAAATTAAGGCTTCTCAATTCTATCCGTTGCCAAAGCAGAAAAACATGCAAAAAGGAGAGATAATACCCCGTTTGGTAGTGTATCGACGGAGAGAGGGTAAAGCATTGATTGCTTTACCCGTAATAGTTGAGCAACAACTGGATAAAGCCAAAGCAAGTGGCTCTTTTTCCATTTTCAGGCCGATGACAACGAGGAGAGAGAGTAGAGGAGCGGCAAAAAGGGTTTCTCTGAAACCCTTTCTTTGCATTAAGGGTCGTTTGGTATCGATTGAAATGGGAAAAGGGGGGTATTACCCCCTTTAGTCTTGGCGAATGGCCATGACCCGGCCGACTTAAATTTAAAAGGGAGTTAGGCCTACTCATGTATACATGTGTATACATGTATATATGGTATATACGCATGTATACAGGCGTATATATGCATATATGAGAGGAAAAGAAAAAAAAATGCAAATTTGAATTAAATATCAAAATTTAAAGAAGAGTCACTAATTTCATTTCAACTATAGCCAAAATTAAAATAATTTAGTCTAATTAGCCAATTTCAAACAAAGACGGCTAGTTTTGGCAAAGTTTCAATTATGGCATTAATTGTCTTTAAGTCATAACTTGACTTATTTCAATTATAGCCACTCTGAGCATAAAATTACAATTACACACACAACTACTTCATGCAAAAATTAAAAAGATTAGAGAAGTGGAATAAATCCTGTTTAATTAGTCAGATTTCTTGAATTTAAACTGAGTAAAATGCTTGTTAATTGATTTCTAATAATTTAAACAATTAAATAAATAATTGTCTCTAAATTATTCCCCTGATTAATTTGAGCAAATATCTTATAAATTTTGCAAAGTATGTAAATTAATTTTCCAAATGATTTACAGTATTATAGAAGCTATTTTGCCAAATGAAAGGGCAATAACATTATCTAAATAATTTTATAAAATTATTTTAACTTCTGAAAATTCACATTTCACTCTGTTTAATATTCAAGGACTCTGGGTAATTAAAACAAATTATGGGAGGTCAAAAATTAGGTGTCAACATCCCTATCCACATTATGCGCTAGATTTCCTATGAAAGTACGCGAGTGACGCCGATACCAACTAAAGTACTCTGATAGTGCCCCTGACTCTTCAGTCATATGCTCGGCGTCAATTAACTTTCCTCGAAGACCTACCCATAAACCAGTTGTATTACCTAAATACAATTTATCTTGCTTTTTTATAGCATACCGCTTGTCACGTTTGAAATGAAAAGGCTCAAACTCAGCACATGGTCCCGGAATATGCGGCTTCCTACCAAACTGTCTGAGAACGCGGTCTACCATGTGCCACTCACGGAAGATCCCACAAATAAGGGGTACCTGCGCCATCCAAATATCTCGGCCATGCTGACACCACTCAGGGAGTCCATTAATGATGGCCTCTGAATAAGGCTGCCACGCAAACTATGATAGAAAGAACATAAACTTATATGATAATAAAAGAAACAAATTACGCATAAGCGTAACTCTTATATCAAAACGGCAATAACAAATATAATTATGATAAAATACCTAACCATCTGTTAGGTTGTCTAATACATCCTGACATTTGGCTTGTGCATCACGTGTCTCATTTTCGCTGACTCTACAATGAGTCCACTTCCGTGCAAGAGCTGTGTGTGACTGAAGAGTCGTGTGTGGTGGCTGCATCGGTATAAGTCGCTCCCAAGCCCAGACCTATATTAAAATTTTTTAAAAATATAAAGATTGTAACTATCAAATAAGACAACCAAATAAAATCACATAATTTTAAAAGTCACGTACTTGCAACAAGGAAATGAGACACATCACTGGCCTTGGACATCGAAGTGTGGCATAGAGAATTATACAAATATGACAATGCAGCTGCTCCCCAAGCTTGTGTACCCATTGCGTTAAGGTCACGCATGTTAAGCAAATAGTCTAAATTAAGCTTGTCACCTGACTTATCCGGAAATATCGTGTCGCCACACAGCCATAGCAAGTACAACCTGACCCGTTTTTGCACATCGATTTCTGTGGTCTGATATGTAATGGCATCTAAGCCGTTCATATATTCAGCTAAGTTACATACTTTCAACCTACTAATACCGTCAAAACAATCCTCAACGGGTGCCCAACTAGTAAGCTCGAGGATCAACTGTTGCCATCCCACAAGGTTTATATTTCTAGCATGAGCTTGAATCAAGGGATCACCATCTACGACCATGCTAAACATGAGCTCAATATCTTGTAATATGATCATCGCCTCACCCGTATGCTGATGAAAGGTGTGTGTCTCAGGGCGCCATCTTTCTATAAGTGCAGTGATGACTCCCAATCATATGGGACACATCATACCTCTATTACTCCCCTAAATCCACACGTGCCAAAGTAGTCAAGGATGCGGGGATGCAAAGGATGACGCCTCACGTGCTTCCAGAATTCGCGATCCGCCTTTGCTTGGAAATAGGCACGCTTTCGATCCTGCCAAGGTCCCATTCTACACACCCTGTGATTGATGCTTCTCCTGGAGTATTAGCACATCGTACTCTTTTGGACCCGGATGTAGAGGCACCCGTGAAAGATCCATGCCTTAAACAAAAAGTTAGAGAAACTAAAAATTAGTAAAATAAAACGTCAAGTAAGATGAGTCATAAAGTCACATTATTTTTCGTCTCAGATGAATTACTTTAATCACGTGAAATATTATGTCATATACGTATTATCAGAAAAGTGAGACGAGTTGTCACATTATTCATTATATAGTCCGATCTCTTAATCCTCATGCAATATATGATGATGTATTCAATAGTACTTGAGATTACTTCAACCATCTATAAGTAAGCGGACTTCTTCAACCCAAAAATATAATCATTCAACGAGTATTTTTCGTATTCATTCCTCTATACTTTCACCGATTAACTCTAAAATGTCTAAGAAACCTTTCTTCAGCGGCAGGAGTTCAAGAAATCCAAATAGGAGGAACAAAAAATTAAATTTTATCACACCATACCTAGGGGAAAAATCCATGCTTGGTTTTTATACTAGCCTGCATCTACAAAAATATTACGGTGATCTTCCACCCTTGAAGAACGAACCAATAAATATCACACAACCACTAAGAGACACCGAACATATCATCGAAGGAGAGGTTCACGATTACAAGCCTCACAGCGTAGGAATATGGGGAGAAAAACTCAAGTGGGTGGAGTTAATTATACTCCAAGCGGGTGCGAGTACGAGGTGTTATGTCACTGACATGGTCTTCTAGTGGTCCAAGCAATATCTGCCATCTATCAAACGAACTATCTAAAGGACGAGGAGCCGATTATTATGGCTTTATACAAGGAGATATTGGATTTAGAGAAAATTCTAGCCCTCCATCATGCTTTGGAAGACCTTAATTTCGGAGGGAACGAGGAAGCATGTTGGGAAGTGTTGGAAAATCAAAAGTTGTATCGTGATTACTCATGTCCCACCTACCCGGACATGCCGGAGTGGAATAGCCTAGAGAACATTTACTGGGAAGTGTGAATTGGGGGATACCCTGATCTTTGCAGAAGCCTTATGAAGGAATGGATATTTGACAGCGATGAACAAGTGAACAGTGCGAAATTTGGGGCTTGGACTACGACGCTCTCGGATGGGAGGGAGGGAATCGTTCACTTGACAGTGAAGATGAGACGGAATGGCGGGGATGAAGATGATGATGCCAACGATGAGGAGGATGAATACGATAACATTGGCGTCATTCCGGACAATGACGAAAATTAAATTATTTATATTTTTCTATTAAGATTAAATCTTGATTAGTGAGTAATTAAATGCTAATTTTGCAACCCTATCAAATAAATTGAGAAAGGAGAAATAATTACTTCTACCAATAAAATAAAATGTTTATGAGACAAATGATATATATTGTTATCTAGATACTACCTATCTTATTAAATTGTTCATAAATTTCGCCGGATTGGAATGATTTATCATGTCAAAACTTTATAAATAGAAATAACAGATAGTAGAAAATTGAACCTACAAAACCTTTTAGGATTTCCAAACTAAAAACTAGTCACATTAATATACTAACCTTTTGGAATTTTTGGTTAAAAAGGTGCCATTTAGGCGGCGGGCTCGTAAAAATATATAATACATGAGTATATTTGAATCTTTTCCCTTCTATAATTAAATTTTAATTAACCTCTCATTATTTTCTACAATAGCGCATGCGCATCTCTTATTTTTATCACGTTAACCCACTCTTTTGCTATATACTTAAGCCAAAAAATAGCTGCATGTTCACTCTGCTGTTGTGTGGTAACAAAAGAATATTTCTTTTTCCATTCACCACTAGAATAAAGAAATGAAGCTAGGCATTAATAACATTGAATATACTGCAAAATTTTCAAATAGTACGCCAAGGACTAACAAGCTACTCATAAAGTTGTGACAAAAAATAAACAGAAATATACTTTGATTTCAATACCGCCTGTAGGTAATTAGGCGGATTGGATGAATAGTTCAAACCAAATAAAAATCCTAATTCAAATCCACAACATAGAACAAATAATTACTACTATCTTTCCAAATAAAAATCAAATCTTTGTGCAAACATAACCTCTAATCATAAAAAATAATCATGAACTACAAAACCAGTTAAGATAATTTTCAAAAGAACAGGTTCAAGACATATGGCTCTATCATATATCATCTAACATAACAAAATAATATTATATATGTAAAAAAATAAAAGTAATTTGGGTTAGAGAAAATACCTCAAGATATATTTGTTGATAAAAATTTTCTGATGAAGAAAACACTTCAAAGAGATTCGGAGTATCAAATTTTTGAAATAAAAAAGGGTTTAGGGTGATTATTTGGGCTGGGCAACATGAAGATGTGGATGGAGGCGGAGGAAGATGAAGTAAAATGAAAGATTTAGGGCAAAATGTGCATAGGCGCATGATATAAATAGAGCCGATGAAATTTTTTTTTAAAATTACTAAAAAGAAATTTTTACAAATCATGTACCTCTATACAATTTACTAGTAATTAAAAAAAAAATTAATTTGCAAATCGTGTAAGTTCGCGACTTGCAGCCAATTTTTTTTTTTTTTAAATTTAAAATGGAGATGGAACAGACGTGGCCCTATTAAAATTTAAGTAAATCGCGTAAGCTAGACGATAAACTCATTTGTCTTTACAGTGAAGCCAAAGACCCCCTTGGAATTTTTGGTTGAAAAAGCTGCCATTTAGGCGCCGGACTCGTCAGCTTCTCTACTTTCCTGTCAAGGAAAATAACAACTTTGGTGTCGTCGATGAGTACTCTTGTGTTGATGGAAAGCATGGGCCAATTGGTGAGAAGCAAGTCAAAGCAAGCGTTGCTGTTGTGGCTTGACGGCGTAAGAGAGGCTTGCTGTCTCCACCGTGTCATCATCTACTCTCTCAGGTTCCCTTCTAAAATACTTTTCATCATATTATTATTCCTTTTTCCCCCCAATTCAATTCATGCAGAAATTTTGCTTATTTTGAAGGTCAAAACAGCTTGCCATCCGTACCGGTCAGTGTTTTCTGTTGAATGGATTCATCTTCTTAGGAAGGTTCTCTCTCTCTCTCTCTCTCTGTCTCTCTCTCTCTCTCTCTCTCTCTCTCTCTCTATTGTCTCTTTTACTTTTATACTCCTTCTGTTTCGATTATTTTGACCTCACACAGACTTTAAGAAAGTAAATAAATTTTTTGAATCTTGCTGTCTTAAACTAAATATATGTAGAAATATTACAATGTCTTTTAATTTTGTGGTTTTAGACTTGCAATGTGAAAAGTTGGTATTAGAGTTTCCAAAAAAGGAAAAAAGGCATTCGTTTGAAACGCTAAAAAGGAAAGTAAGCAAATAATTTGAAACGGAGGGAGTATTTATAATGTATTGTACTCCTGTTTTGGGTTGGGGAAGCGGTTATTAATGAAATAATTGCATGATTTTCCCTTCAAATGGGTTGGTCTTTAATCTTTGCCCTTCAAAATCGAACTAGAACTTATGCCTGCTAGGCATAAGTTCTTCAAGCGCGCGGGGCATAACTTGTGGTATATTAAGATGCAAAACTATAAGCTTATGCCCCGCGAAAAAGTTGACTGCATTGATGGGCAAATAATAAAGACCAATGCAAAATAGGGGCAAAAGTGCAAATGACCCGTTATTAATTGAATGATAGGTTTCTAATGGTCTAATGGTCTATGAATAAGAAGTGAAGACCAAGGGAGACCACGATTCATATTGATATAGACGAAGGGTGATTTGTTTGTGACTATCTAGAACTTGGTGTGGTGGGCTGTTAGGTACTCAGTGCAATCGTCACGACACCATTATCATTGAAAAAAAAGAAGAAGATGAGTTTCCAGCTACATTGTGCACCATGAGATAAATATATAAAGGTTTTGTGCAAGTCTAAAGAGCTACACTATTTATTAAAAGTATTAGGCATGAACTTAATATGTGAGTTTTGGTAAATACATTAAAAGTAGTCTGCTACCTGGGTTTATATTAAAATGAAGTGGACCTGAATGGACGCAGGCTATTTCAATAGCCGAGTCAATCTAATTTGGGGTTGAAATGTATGCTGCTGATTTACTGAAGTATGACGTTGGCTAACATGCTAATACTGAACAAAATACTTTTAAGGTTTCAGTTTAGAAAAGTTGTGTGCTTGCAATGTACAAATGGTAAGGGGAGAAATCAAAATGGGCAAGAACATTGACCAACCCTTTTGAATTGACAGATTTATCACATTGTGGGAATGGAACGAAGCCTTCAGAACAATAAAACAAACAGCCCTAACAATATAAAAAACAATAAACAAACAGCCCTGCTCAAAGCTTTATCAGATCTGAGGCCCATCTTGCTGGAATGTGATTTGTGAGACAACCAAATCATATTTCATCAAATTTAAAAATATGTTGTTGCAAGTAGATGGTTTTATTGATAAAGTAGAACAGTGGTGAGAGATTTCTAATGTAAATGGCAGTCTTGACTATATGTTAATGCAGAAGCTCAAACTTTTAAAAAGGGATATCAAGGTTTGGAATAAGGAGATAATTGGTAGAATTGAAAAAATAAAGGGTTATGTTTGGTGCTTTCTTCGAACTATAAATATTGCTTTAATACTACCTTTGTGCTGAATTAATAATATATCGTTACGTTTCTAAAAACAAGAAAGGAGGAAATTTTGAGGAATATTTTAATTGACAGTAATGCTGAAAATAGGCCACTAGCACAACATGAGAAACATGAGAAAATTACACTTTCCTTTGAGCTTCATGAATTGGCCAAAGCAGAAGAAACATTGTGGATACAAAATTCTACATGCTTTTGGTTGAAAGAAGTGGACAATGACATGAAGTTCTTTCAAAGAATGGCCGGCGCTCCCAAAAGAAACAGCCACATCAGCAAATTAATGGTGAAAGTGGAAATTATAGAAGATGAGAACAGCATAGAAAATGCAATTCCTACCTTCAATCAGCTGTTATACACAAAAAGTGAACCATGGAGGCCAACTGCCAAGCTGGAGGAGGGACTGGTTAGTAACTTGGTATCACTGAAGAGGAAAAGGACTGGTTGGAGACACCGTTTGAAGGTGATCAATTCAGGTGCCCAGCCATAGCCTCCGGCCTGAACGGCTTACAATGTCATTTTTCTCTAAATTGTGGCATATAATAGAAAGAGAGATCCTGAGAGCCCTAGACCACTTCCATCAAAGCTCAATTCCCCGGCTAGACATCTTACCTTATAAAAAAAAAAAAAAAAAAAAAAAAAAAAGAAAAAAAGAAAAGAAAAAAGAACATTTCCATCAGTGCTGCCAGATGATTAAAAGCACTAATGCTTCTTTTACAATGTTGCCAAAGAAGAAAGGGCAACCGAAGTAAAATATTTCAGGCCTATAAGTCTAATTGGAAGTTTATATAAGATCTTAACTAAGGTACTTGCCGAAAGGAGGAAGACAACAATAACTGGCTTCCGGTTACCAAAATGCCTTAGTTCATGGAAGACAAATCACAAATTCTGCTTTCATAGCAAATGAAATCTTGGATTCAAGACTGTAAACGGGAAAAAGAGTGATCTGTAAGCTGGATATTAGAAAGACATTTGGCCATCTTAGCCGGTCATTTCTATTACTGGTGCTACAAAAAAGGGGCTTTGGTGATAGATGGTTGAAATGGGTAAAATTTTGCATATCAACAGTCAAGTACTCAATCCTTATTATTAACAGTATATCAGACAAGGAAACCCTTTATTCCCTTTCCTGTTTATACTAGTTATGGAAGGACTAAATAAACTACCAGAAATGGCAGTACAAATGCAATGGATGAAGGGTTTTAGCATTGGCAACAAGAATGATTGTTTAATCAATGTTACTCACTTACTTTATGCAGATGATATTTTGATTTTTTGCGAAGCAGAACATAGCCAAGTCCTATACCTAAGAGTGATCCTTCTCATCTGTTGGGTCCCACATCAGGGGGCTTTAGGGTACATGGACTCCTCATATACTATTGGGGAATCCTCCATCATGAGCTAGTTTCTGGGGTAGATTTAGGCCCAAGATCATAACATGGTATTAAAGCCAGGATCCATCCAATTCTCATTTCTGATGTTGGGCCCTCATATCAAATTGTCCACGCACCAGATGTCCACCCCTGGGCAGGGGGAGGGGGTTATGAAGAGACTCACATTGGCCCTTTAAGGGATGGGTGGTCTCTTTAACATGGCTTGGGCAATCCTCACCTACTTGGTTAGCTTATGGGGTTGAGTTAGGCCCAAGATTCATTTCTTTAACATGGTATCAGAGCCAGACCCAACCCAATTCATTGTTTCATCTGATGTTGGGTTATCGATCTTATATTGTCCATGCTTTAGTTGTCCAATCCTGGGCGTGTGGGGGGTGTTGAGTCCCACATCGGTGGACTTTAGGGTACATGGACTCTTTATATGGTATCGGACAATCCTCCCCTCATGAGCTAGCTCTTAGGGTTGAGTTAGGCGCAAGATCACAAAACTTTCCCAAAAAATATCAAACTTTTCAATTAATTACTTTTAGGTCCTAATTTATTTTTTAAAGTCAATTTTTTTTTCTTATGGCTTACTTTTTAAAAGCTATCGAACATTCTGCCTTATTTACCTGTTTTCTATCGCAGTGTCGGACCCGCGTTGGAGCTCGCTTAATCCAAATTCGTGTTGCATAGGGCCCAATCGGGGGAAGCGCTCCCTACCGAGGATTTTTTCATACTCAGGCTCGAACCCGAGACACTTGATTAAGGGAGGAACAGCCCCATCCGCTGCACTTTATTTTCCCTGTGCTTTCTTCTATTGATCTTATTTATTAACCTAAAATATAGTCATTTCTTCGCTAGATATTCTTGCTTCTTGTTGCCGTTTGTTTTCTTCTTTTTCATTTGTTGCTTATTATAGATTTTTACATGTAAGCATTTCTTTTACTTTATATTTGTATTATGAAATTTGAGAATTTGAGAAAATTCTTTTACTCATATGTAGGCATTTCTTTTACTTTATATTTATACTTTAATGAGCTCATATGTGTTTACCAAGATTAGTACAAAAATGATTTTCAGATAGTTTTAAAAATTATTAAATGATGCCATCTAATGTTGAAAATGAAGACAATATTATCATCAAGATGGGGTTATTTAAAATCTCTTGTTTGGTTAACTAAAATTAATCTTTTAAACACAAAATGAGTTTGAAGTAGGGCGGAATTAGAGTGTCAGCTACTGATTTGATAGGATTCGGTAGCACTTTGGTTCAAATTCTGTATTTGTCTTAAAAGTTCATTAAATATGTATAAATTAATATTTTAGAACTAAATAACTTAAAAAATTAGGATTCGAAACTCATATATTTCAAATTATGGCTCCGCATTTAATTTGAAGTAAATAATTTCATCAAAATGAAAGTTAAGATATTAAAGGAGTGAAATGAAAGTTTTGCTTTTATATATTGAAAATATATTTGAAGTTTAATTATTACCAATATAAATTATATTCCTTTAATTAAAATATTACATTTTATATCTGGAGTTGGGCCCGGGCTTATCTCGGGCCTCGTGAGACTAGTATTAGTATGGGGAAGGACATAATATATCCTGTGAATGAAGTCCTCCCGGGAGCTTGCTGAAATTTATAGTTGAAGTTCGTACATTTTCTACCACTATCTTGGCCTACCACTAGGTGTTAAATTCAAGTCTACACAGATGTGGCAGGGCAAAGTGGAGATATTTGAGCAAAGATTGGTCACCTGGCAATGACAATATTTGTCCATGGGGAGGTTGGCTTTAATAAATAGTGTGTTGGATGGCATACCAACATAGTACATGTCCCTATTCGCCATCCCAGTCAAGGTTTTAAAGTGGATGTACAGATTTGGTCCATGTTCTACTGCCTTTTTGGGGTACAGTGGGTATTGCCCTACAGCATCAAGGAAGCCTACAAGAGTTGGGATCAAAAGGAAGTCAGGAAAACTATCCAGAAGATATGGCAGATGGTGCCAGCTTGTATTTTTTGGTGTTTACGGACAGAAAAGAACTGCAGTTGCTTTGATGGATTGTTAACACAATTACACGTACTTAAAACTAGATGCCGTTCTAGCCTTTTTTGTTGGAGTAGGCTTCATACTGTAGATAGTTTCAACCAATTTATTTACTTTGTCATCTCCTTAGAACACATAGTGGAATCACTGTACTGGAGCTGTTCTTTTTTATTATCTGTTAATTCCTGCATCTACTTGATGCTTTTTCAATGAAAAATAAAACTAAATCTACTTGATCGAAAAAAAAAAAAGCAGGGATATTTGACATACTAAATGTTTATTATTAGATTTTCAACTAAATTACCAAATGAGCTTTGAAATGTTGTTTTCAAACTCAATTGTTAAAAGAGGGTTATCAAAGAATACTCAATTGTTAAAAAAACAAAAAGAAGCATTGAAGAAATCCACATAGGAGGTTCGGACCTGTCACCTCTCTTTAAGTAACAAACAGCTTGATAGCTGGACTAGGATTATACACTGCCAAGTGGTGCCATTCGATATTATATATTTTTCCTCACATATTGTTTACATATGCACGACAAAGTGGTTTCGGACGGCACCACATAGCTCAATGTGCATCCAACCCTGACATTTTGAGTATGCTCTGATATGAGAATGAATGGCATCATTTTTTACATCATCTTATAGTTCTATAATACTCAATTTAGGATGCCCAGTTTAGTATTTGCCTTTTGATTTATGATATATTTTCCATGTGCAGTGTCTTTGTTCTGAAATCAGTTATCATCCCTGCATTGGAATGGATATTACCTGGTCATTGCCCACAAATCAATTTGCAGGAGTCATGTTCATTTAGCAATATTTTGGAGTTCTATCGATTCTTACATGCTGGACTCGTACAACTTTTTTATGTGAGTATACCCTTTTCCATATGGGGCTAGTGGTGACCTCTTCATTAATCATATGATCAACATGCATTCTTTTTTTATAGATCATTTTTTTGATGAAAATGTAGTAGTCTACTTTTGTAGACACACTAATTGAGTTTAACAGATGCTTAACTAATCCTAAGTCTGTACTTAGAGAAAAAAACATTTGTTTCTTATTGTGTTTACTGATATCTGTGCTATGCAAGTGCAGAGTGGATGGATTAGATGGAAAGGGCATCCTTTACATACTAAATTTCACTACAGAATTTAGATGTATGTGGTTTGAGTGCAAGAAAGAAACTTACTGTGTATTTTCTCAGGGAAATCTAAACATTTTAATAGCAGTGTATAAGTGATAACCAGTCCTCGGAAGGCTTTAAGCAGCTGCCGAGGTGTAAATATAGTTGGAAATAGTTTTTGTAGTGGGGAACATGCACATTTTTTGTTGTTTTATGTTTTTTTTTTTCTTTTTCTGTTGTGAAGATCAGATTGTGGAGATATTTGCGAAGGAAACATGCTCCATCTAGAGCATTCTGATTAGATTTAGTATTAGTGTTTCCTTGATCTTTAGTTGTTAGATTTTGGCTACCTAATTTATACAAAACCGTGTTTTTAATGTTGCATCTGTATTATTGTTGATTTTTGCCAAATTTGTCTGTTTCATTGTTCCTTGCAGGTTTTCTGGTTCTACCCATTGTACATATTCAGCCTTATTCTCAGCAATATCTGGTAATAGCTTCCCTTAATTTTCAGAAAAATAAAATATTTATATATATATATATATATATCCGATTTTGGATCAATACTACCACAATCACTTTGCATGAAATATTCAGAAAAAGTATGTTACGCTATGATTTATCATAGGCTTAATCTGCCTTCTACAGAGGCAGTGCCAGGATATTAAGTATATGGGTTCTGGATTTTACAAAAGACGGTCCACTGGGTTCTGGATAGATTATTTATACATATTAAGTGGACATTTAACACAAATATAGGGTCTGGAGAAAAGATATTGGGTTCATCCAATCTCGTAAGCAAAACTGCAGATTCCAATCAATCAATTGGTCCTCAATTGAAAATACTGGAGTCAGTTATAAGAACAGTTATAAGTTTTGGAAGAGTGCGGGCAGGGCAGGTTTGGAGTGGTTGACTGGGTTGTTTAATGTTATTTTTAGGACGGCGAAGATGCCTGAGGAATGGAGGTGGAGTATGATGGTTCCTTTGTACAAGAACAAGGGTGATATTCAAAGTTGCAACAACTATAGAGGGATCAAGCTGCTAAGCCACACTATGAAAGTATGGGAAAGGGTGGTGGAGATGAGGGTGAGAAGAGGCGTGTCCATTTCGAGAACCGGTCCGGATTAAATGCGGGGCGCTCGACTACGAAGCCGTTCACCTTGTGAGGGCGAGTGGGCAATATAGGGAGAGGAAGAAGGACTTGCACATGATTTTCATCGACCTAGAAAAAGCCTACGACAAAGTACCAAGGGGTTTTATGGAGATGCTTGGAGGCTAGAGGTGTACCTGTAGCGTACATTAGGGCGATCAAGGACATGTATGGGGCAAGACCGGGGTAAGGACGGTGGGAGAGACTCGGAGCACTTCGGTGGAGATGGGGTTGCACCGGGGATCGGTTCTTATTTTTACTTGCTTTAGTGATGGATTGTTTGACGAGGCAAATTCAAGGTGAGGTGCCATGGTGTATGTTATTCGCGGATGATATAGTCTTGATTGACGAGACACACAGCGGAGTGAACGCTAAGCTGGGGGTTTGGAGACAAACTATGGAGTCTAAAGGGTTCGAGTTGAGTAGGACCAAGGCGAAGTACTTGGAGTGTAAGTTCGGTGACGTGACCGATGAAGGCTGGCGTGGAGTGAGGCTTGGTACCCAGGCCGTCCAAAAGAAAGGAAGTTTCAAATATCTTGGGTCTATTATACAAAGAAATGGGGATATTGACGGTGATGTCTCACATCGTATTGGTGCAGGGTGGATGAAATGGAGGTTCGCTTCGGAGAGTCTTTGTGTGATAAGAAGGTGCCACAAAACTTAAAGGCGGGTTACAAAGTGGTTGTGAGGCCGACTTTGTTGTACGGGACGAGTGTTGGGCGATCGAGAACTCTCGTGTCCCGAAAAGATGAAAGTTGCGGAAATGAGAATGTTGCGATGGATGTGTGGGCACGCACGGCGAGATAGGATTAGGAATGAAGATATTCGAGATAAGGTGGGAGTGGCATCAGTGGAGGACAAGATGCGGGAAGCGAGACTGAGATGGTTTAGGCATGTGAGGAGGAGATACACAGACGCCCCAGTGCGGAGGTGTGAGAGGTTAGCTATGGATCGTTTCAGAAGAGGTAGAGGTAGGCCGAAGAAGTATTGGAGAGAGGTGTTTAGACAGGACATGGCGCAATTCCAGCTTACCGAGGACATGACCTTAGATAGGAAGTTATGGAGGATTCAGATTAGGGTAGAAAGCTAGTAGGTAGTCGCAGTTTTGATATATAGTCTACTGCCCTTTGATTCTTGCTACTATATGTTATTTCTTGTACTTCGATTATCTTATCTATCTGTCATAGCTACTGCTTCCTTTTCTCAGACTGCTCTATCATGACTTGTTCGCTTTCTTTAGTTTCATTTTCATTTTGCTTTGAACTGCTTGTGCTTATCTGACCTTTTCTTGTCGTGTTTTCTCTTGAGCCGAGGGTCTTAGGAAACTTGACCTCCCATCTTCGAGATAGGGGTAAGGTCTGCATACACTTTACCCTCCTCAGACCCCACATTGTGGGATTTCACTCGGTATGTTGTTGTTAGTTATAAGAATCCTCTGTATCCATCCTCTTCCTTTTTTTTTTTTTTTTATTTTTAAAATCAGGTATTTCATTTATAAACATGGCCACAAAACAGACCGTATACAGGGGTATACCAAAAGGTAAAGAATCTACAAAATATGATTCTCTACAAAATCCACCCATTCTTCTATACAACTAGGAACTTTATGAGTGCACCAAAAGAAAATAAGAGATCGAAGGCTACTCCTCAACTGAGTAAAACTCGACTCTACTCCCTCGAACGCTCTCCTATTTCTTTCTCTCCAAACTACCCACATCATAGCAAGAGGAACTTATGTTTCCTCCTCCTACTCCCGCTCCTTCAACAAAACATCAAATCTTCCACAGTTTTTGGCATAGCCCAAGAAGTTTCGAACCACCGAAGCATATCCCACCATAACCTCTTGGTAAAACCACAATGTAGAAGAAGATGATTCAAGTCCTCGCCCGTTTCCTTGCACATGTAACACCATCGGACACAAAGAACCTTCCGCTTCCTAAGATTTTTTTTTTTGAGAAGGTAACAGTTGTATGTATAGACTAAACCAGCACATAGGTTGTGCTGAAAACCATATTTACATCAGGCAAAAGAAAACAACTAATCCAACATTCTTACAAGATCCTAGAATATCTACAATGGACTCAGTATCTTCTGGATATATCTGCTTACACCAAAAACCAAAAAGTCTAATGCAGTTCAGTTTGATCTTTTGTGCTTCATTACTGGTGTCCTCAAAACACCTTGAATTCCTCTCTTTCCGAATTGTCCACCATATACAGGCTGGAACAACCCTCCATCTATCTCTGTCTGCAGCTCCTAATCCTGCCTGCTCCCAGCTAAATAGTACTTGAGTAATCTTCTTAGGCATTACCCAAGCCAAGCCCCTAAGGTTAACAAAAATCCTCCAAAGCTGCTCTGTTATCTTGCATTGTAAAAATAGATGGCTGACTGTTTTAGCCTCTTCACCACATAGATAGCATCTGGAACAAAGAGAGAACTTCCTCTTTTTAAGATTTTCTTGGGTCAAAACAGCTTCCATTGCCAGCAACCAAGTGAAGCATGCTACTTTGTATGGTATTTTCACTTTCCATATATGCTTCCAAGGCCAATGTTGCACCTGTTGATTATCTTGGTTCAAAAATTTGTATGCTGAATTCACTTTAAATATGCCTTTACTGTCTTCTTTCCACCATAGTTTATCTACTCTATCATGAATGCCTTTGAATTCTTCCAGCTTTCTAAAGAATTAAGTCAGTGTGTCAATTTCCCAGTCATTAAAATTCCTCCTAAACCGAGTGTTCCATCCTTGAGGAGTCCATGTTTCAGCTACAGTCTTTGAGATAATAGTCAAAATACCCCCCAACGTTTGACCAAAATGCCAACTACACACCGAACCTTTGCGGGGGTCCTATTACCCCCCTGGACAAATTTTTTCAGTAGCAAAATGGCCACTTTTGGCGATGTGGCGATCAATCGCGGCCCCCAAATATTAAATGGCGGTTGTCCACACGCGCGCGGCCCACGTGCCACGTGTTTAATTTTGCCCATTTTTTATTAATTTCCCTTCCTCCATCCATCTACTCTTCAAAAAAAAAAAAAAAAATCTCTCAATTTTCCATACTCCATTTTTATTAAGGATGCGAAAACCCATACCCAATTCTCCTTCATCTTCATCAACATTATCATCATCATCATCATCATCTTCACTAGGAGTTGAAAAAAAAATCACACCAACTTGCTCAAATCTAATCCAAACAAACCCAAATGTGAAAGGAAGCTTCCTAACACCAAATAGAACAAAGTTCATCCATTAATTTGATTAAACAATCTTTTGGGGTGGTCTTTAAATTTTGCCCCTCATATTTGCGGTCTTTAAATTTTGCCCTTCATATTTGTGGTCTTTAAGTTTTGCCCTTAGCTTGGATACCTGAGGTTTTGGTTCGAACCCCCGCTCGAAGCATAAAATAAAGAAATAATTTATAAGCGGTAGGAGGGAGTGTCGCCCCTCCAAAGATAACTCCTTAAGAAAAAACTAAAGTTATGCGGAGGGGCATAACTTTTCCTCAAGACATAGTTTAGTTATGCCTTATGGAGCAAAACTTTTCCTTAAGGAACTATGCCTTATGGGGAACTTTTAATTAAGGCATAACCAAAAGTATGCCTTAACTAAAAAGTATGCCTTAACTAAAAGTGTGACTTGAAAAGTTTAAAAAAAAAAAAAAAAGTCTCAAGGCAAAGTACGCCCTCCGCATAACTTCCAGGAAAACTAAAGTTATGCGGAGGGCATAATTTAGTTTTGCCTTATGGGGCAAAACTTTTCCTTAAGGAATTATGCCTTATGGGGAAATGGACTTTTAATTAAGGCATAACCAAAAGTATGCCTTAAAAAAAAAAAAAAAAAAAAAAAAAATTCTCAAGGCAAAGTCCCCTCCTCGCATAACTTCCTTAAGGAAAAACTAAAGTTATCTTGGGAGAGGGGCATAGCAACTTTTCCTCAAGGTATAATTTAGTTTTGCCTTATGGGGTAAAATTTTTTCTAAAGGAACTATGCCTTATGGGGCATACTTTTAATTAAGGCATAACCAAAAGTATGCCTTAACTAAAAGTGTGCCTTTAAAAGTTAAAAAAAAAAAAAAAAAAAAAAAATTCTCAAGGCAAACGTCCCCCTCGGCATAACTTCCTTAAGGAAAAACTAAAGTTATGCGGAGGAGGGGCATAACTTTTCCTCGAGGCATAATTTAGTTTTGCCTTATGGGCAAATTTTTTTCTTAAGGAACTATGCCTTATGGGGCATACTTTTAATTAAGGCATAACCAAAAGTATGCCTTAACTAAAAGTGTGCCTTTAAAAGTTAAAAAAAAAAAAAAAAAAAAAAAAATTCTCAAGGCAAAGTCGCCCCCTAAGATAACTTCCTTAAGGAAAAACTAAAGTTATGCGGAGGGGCATAACTTTTCCTCAAGGCATAATTTAGTTTTGCCTTATGGGGCAAATTTTTTTCTTAGGAACTATGCCTTATGGGGCATACTTTTAATTAAGGCATAACCAAAAGTATGCCTTAACTAAAAGTGTGCCTTTAAAAGTTAAAAAAAAAAAAAAAAAAAAAAAATTCTCAAGGCAAAGTCTGCCCCCTCCGGCATAACTTCCTTAAGGAAAACTAAAGTTATGCGGAGGGGGCATAACTTTTCCTCAAGGCATAATTTAGTTTTGCCTTATGGGGTAAAATTTTTCTTAAGGAACTATGCCTTATGGGCATACTTTTAATTAAGGCATAACCAAAAGTATGCTTTAACTAAAAGTGTGCCTTTAAAAGTTAAAAAAAAAAAAAAAAAAAAAAAATTCTCAAGGCAAAGTCGCCTCGCATAACTTCCTTAAGGAAAACTAAAGTTATGCGGAGGAGGGGGGCATAACTTTTCCTCGAGGCATAATTTAGTTTTGCCTTATGGGGCAAATTTTTTTCTTAAGGAACTATGCCTTATGGGGCATACTTTTAATTAAGGCATAACCAAAAGTATGCCTTAACTAAAAGTGTGCCTTTAAAAGTTAAAAAAAAAAAAAAAAAAAAAAAAAAAAAATTCTCAAGGCAAAGTCTGCCCCCTCCGGCATAACTTCCTTAAGGAAAAACTAAAGTTATGCGGAGGGTATAACTTTTCCTCAAGGCATAATTTAGTTTTGCCTTATGGGGTAAAATTTTTCTTAGCAGGAACTATGCCTTATGGGGCATACTTTTAATTAAGGCATAACCAAAAGTATGCCTTAACTAAAAGTGTGCCTTTAAAAGTTAAAAAAAAAAAAAAAAAAAAAAAAATTCTCAAGGCAAAGTCCCCCCTCGCATAACTTCCTTAAGGAAAAACTAAAGTTATCTTAGGGGCATAACTTTTCCTCAAGGCATAATTTAGTTTTGCCTTATGGGGCAAAATTTTTCCTTAAGGTACTATGCCTTATGGGGCATACTTTTAATTAAGGCATAACCAAAAGTATGCCTTAACTAAAAGTGTGCCTTGAAAAGTTAAAAAAAAAAAAAAAAAATGTCTCAAGGCAAAGTCGCCGCCCTCCCGGCATAATTTAGAATTTAGAGAAACCATTTAGTGTTCTTCATAGCTTTCTCCAAATTCTTAGCAATGGAGTTTAATTTTCTCCCAAATCAACTCGAAAGAATTAGTGCTTAAATAACTCAACCAAGCAACAAGTAGCAACTCCCAAACAAGCAACTTCCAATCGAGATTTTCTTTAACAAGATTAGATTTTTCATCCTTATTTTTTTTCAGATTTTTCCTTTTTCTTTCTTGATTTTTCATTTTTTTTCTTGATTTTCGTTTATGGTGGAAAGTTGTTCTTTAACAAGTTGTTCGGAATCATATGTGGATTTTCTTCGGTTGAGATTTTCGTTTATAATGGATATTATTTTGACAACAAAAAATGGGGATGGATATTAAATAGGGTGAAGATGAAGATGAAGTAGCCTAAAAATGGAGGGAGTTCAAATTTTATCTACTTGGCATCATATGTGGCAGCTTAGTCAAGCGTCCAAAACAGGTCGGATGCAGATTTTTAAAGGCCGTCACGCGCCCGGGCGGTGTATTCACGCTCTCGCCACATCAGCAAAAAGGGCCATTTTGCTACGAAAAATTTGTCCGGGGGGGTAATAGGACCCCCGCAAAGGTTCGGTGTGTAGTTGGCATTTTGGTCAAACGTTGGGGGGTATTTTGACTATTATCCCTACAGTCTTTTGTTGATGTACACAGCCAGACCATAAATGTCAGGAAAGAGGTCCTTTAAACTTCTATTGCCCAACCATTTATCCTCCCAAAATGATGTTTTATCTCCATTGTTTACCTTTACTGTTGCATGATTCCTCAAGAAAGGCCATAATACTCTTATGGATCTCCACAAACTAACTCCATAAGGAGTGTTCACCTCTTTGGTCATCCATTTGCTTTCTTCACCATACTTTTGTCTTGATGATGCTTCCCCGGTAAGATTGATTATCTTGAGCATACCTCCACAACCACTTTAGTTTAAGAGCTTTACTCTGCAATTTGAGATTCCTGATGCCTAATCCACTTTGTTTCTTCCCCAACATAACATCAGACCATTTGACTGGATAGAATACCTTTTTGTCTTGATTTCCTTGCCACAGAAAATCCCTCCTAATCTTGTCGAGCCTTTGGATGATCTCCACTGGAATGGGAAATATGGACATCATGTAAGTTGGCAGTGCATCTAACACAGAGTTGATGAGAGTGACTCTGCCTCCCAGAGAAATATATTGTGATTTCCATCTTGTCAACTTCTTTTCACACTTTTCAATCACATAATTCCAAATACCCAGAAGACTTTGGTTTAACACCTAAGGGCATTCCCAAATAAGTGGTCGGCAATGATCCAACTTCTCCACCTAAAATCCCAGTCAACTCCTCCATATTAGGCACTACATTGATTGGTTACATGTGACTCTTTCTCCAATTAATGTGTAAGCCAGAAACTCCTTCAAATAGCACCAGGATTAATCTCAATATCTTCAGATGATTTTTATCAGCATCACAGAAAATTAAGGTATCATATGCATATTGGAGATGTGTGACTTCCATGTTGGCAATTGAATTTAAACTTGTGGCCACCTCAAAACCTCTAATCCATTCATTGTTTCTTGCCACCTTAATTATATTGCTCAGGCCCTCCCTGACTGGAATGAACAAGAAAAGAGACAAAGGGTCACCCTACCTCAATCCTCTTTGAAATGAGAAAAAACCTTCAGGTGAGCCATTGATTAGGATGGAAAACTTGACAGTTGAGATGCAAAATCTTATCCACTCTATCCATTTTTCTCCAAAGCCCATACGTGACAGAATCTTCAATAGAAAACCCCAATTGACATGATCATATGCTTTTTCAATGTCTAATTTGCAAAGAATTCCTGGCTTTCCTTGTTTGATTCCGGAATCCACAACTTCATTAGCAATTAAAATAGCATCCATTATTTGTCTCTCTTTAATAAAAGCCATCTGTTGGGACATCCACCAGCTTGCTTATTACTCTTTTCAGCCTCTCTGTTAACACCTTTGAGATCAACTTGTAGACACTGCTTATAAGGCTAATGGGTCTAAAGTCTTTCAACTCCTTAGCTCCATTCTTTTTTGGATCAAGCTTATATCGGTTGCATTATAGCTTTTCTCAAAAACTCCAGGAGTGTGAATTTTTTTGAAAGTTTCCATGATATCATGCTTCAAAACATCCCAGCATTTGATGAGGAAGCCCATTGTGAAGCTATCTGGGCCAGGGGCTTTGTCCATGGCACACATCTTTAGACCTAACAACACCTCTTGGTCACTAAATTCCACCTTGTAAAACAACACTTTCCTCTTCAGTGATGATAGGACAATTGTTCAAATTAAATGATGGCCTCCGTTCATAAGTCTCAGAGTACAGTTTCTGATAGAAATCAACAATTTACCCCTTGATTCTTGCTGGATCTTCCACAACTTCATCTTGGATCACAAGCTGGTCAATATTGTTACTTCTCTTATGTGCGTTGGCCACTTTGTGGAAGAAACTGGTATTCTTGTCCCCCTCTTTGAGCCATAAAGCCCTAGATCGTTGTCTCCATGAGATTTCCTCATTTTTAATGTGTTCATCATATTCCATCAAAAGAGAAGCTTTCAAAACTGATTCCTCTTCTGATAACACTCTATTCTCCTGTATTGCATCAAAGGTAGCCAATTGACTCAAAAGTTGAGCCTTTTGCATTCCCAGATTTCCTTGACAAGTTTTACTCCATTCTTTTAGCTTGACTTTTAATGCTTTAACTTTGCAAGCTAAAATATAGTTAGGTTTGCCTGTGAAAATAAAAGAATTTCACCAGTCTCTGATTCTTTCCACAAATCCTTCTGTATTCAGCCACCAATTTTCAAATTTAAAATATGACCTGTTATGTTCCCAGATTCCACATTGTAGTGAGATAGGGAAATGATCAGACTCCAGTCTCTGCAATACAGACTGCTTAATATTCCTGTCATCCCACTCTTGAGAGATTAGAATCCTGTCAATTCTAGAAGCAATTCTACTATTATCTCCCTTTAGCCAAGTTAAACATCCTCCTCCTAGTTGAAGATCCAAAAGTTCCATGTCTTCTATAAAATCTGAAAATTCCTCCATTGCAGGGGTTCTTCTTATGCAATTCCTTTTCTCAGATGGAAATCTTGTGACATTAAAGTCACCACAGACAGCCCATGGACCATCAAACATACCCCTAACAGCTCTTACTTCCTCCCACACATGCTCCCTCTCAAATCTGCAATTTGGAGCATATACTCCAGTTATGTGGCACTCAAAATCTTGAAGAAGTGCCACAAACTTGCAGGTTAGAGTATATGATCCAATTTCCAGAATATCACCTCTCCAAGGTCTACTATCCCACAACATCAAAATTCCCCCTCTAGTGCCACTGGCTTGTAAACATGCAAATTTCACCCATCTCCCTTCCCATAATTCTTTGACAATCTCTTTTACATCCCCCTCCAGTTTAGACTCTTGAAGACATATGATATCAGCATTCCAATTGTACATAAGACTCTTCACAATTCTTCTTTTATCCCTGTTGTTTAATCCCCTTACATTCCATGATACCAATTTGAGATTCATTGTAAAAAGTTTCCATCTTTTCTCCTGACTCTTCCCATCACTTTTGAAATTAACATCAAAAGAGGTGAGCCCCTTAAGTTCTTGTATCACTTTGTATCTAGGCCTCTTGATAGATGCCTCTGTCTCCATGAGCCTTGCTTGTCTGCAGCTATCTATTTGCATCAGTAATTCCCGTTCTTCCTCCTCATGCTCTCGGAAGTCGGCCCCAAAAATTTTCCCCATTTTAGTCATGTTTTGTCGCACCCATGTTGATGTAGCCTTCTCTTTTTGAAGAATTAAACTCTGATCATCTTGGATTGGTTCTGCATCTTCCACCACCCATTCTTCAGTTCCTACTACATCTTGATCAATCACCGTGATGTGCTGCTCCTCAGGATTTTGTGCCCCTTCTGCAGAATTTCTTCAGTCAAAAATGTAGACATGTTATTTTGCATGTCTTCTTCGACTGATACTTTTCCCCATAATTATTGAATCATGCATGTGTCAAGTCCCTCGTCTCTGGAAAAACCTCCTGAATATTGAGGTTTTGTGGTTCTACTGCCAAAGGATCAAAAAAACCTTCTATACGTGTAGCAGTTAAGTCATTAAAAATGACTTGGGCTGCTCTATCTATTGCAGACCATTTTTGAATTACTTTGGGCCTATTTTCGTGGCCGAATAGTCGAATTAAACCCTTAATAGCCTCCTTTGCACGTGCCTTTAAATCCCAATTAAAATTTTGAACAGCTGTCTCTGAGCACCGCACGTGCTCTTTTGGTACTTCATCTGATAAAAACCTGCTCCCCTTTCCTTTTTCTTCAACATGTAAAGCTTTTACCCTAAGGTCTGAAGAATCCCCAAATCCAGCAGTTTCTTCGATAAAGTTCACCATTACCGGCGCCACTGGTTCAAAACGAACCTTCTTTTCTTCCCCTCTCAGAGAGGCTCAAGACAGGGTGACCCTCTATCTCCTTTCCTGTTTATCATTGCTATGGAAGGCCTCAATGATATGCTAAGAACTGCTCAAGAAAATTTGTGGATTAAGGGTTTCAAAGTTTCTAACAGAGTGGGGGAAGATATGGAGATTACTCATCTCCAATATGCTGATGATACTCTGATCTTTTGTGATGCTGACAGGGAGCAACTAAAGATTCTTAGGGTGATCTTTATCCTTTTTGAAGCAGTTTTAGGTTTACACATTAACTGGAATAAAAGCTTCTTATATCTAGTAAATGAGGTAACTAATAAGATCTGGGGAATTGCCAACTGTTTATTTGGGCATGCCCCTTGGTGCTAAAAGCAGGTCCATAGGAATATGGAATGAGGTGGTTGAGAAATGTGAAAAAAGGCTAGTGAACTGGAAGAGCCAATATCTATCCTTGTGGGGGAGATTAACACTTATCAATAGTGTTTTGGATGCCATGCCCACATACATGATGTCCCTATTCCCTATTCCTAAGAGTGTTATTGAGAGATTGGATCTCTTGTTTGGGAGGGTGGTAACAGTGACACTAAGAAGATCCACCTGGTTAAATGGGAGGCTCTAATAGGAAGCAAAAAGGCAGGGGGCCTGGGAATCAGGAATTTGAAAGCTCAAAACCAAAGCCTTGTGATGAAATGGCTTTGGAGATTTGCTTCCAATGAACAATCCTTGTGGAAAGAGGTGATAAGGTTGAAATATGAAAGGGAAAACAACTGGACAATTAAACCTGTAACTAGTACTCATGGAACAAGTTTATGGAGAGCTATCAGGAATCAATGGCCAAATCTCAAGCGAAATTGCAAACTAAAGGCAGGAAATGGCATGAAGATATCCTTCTAGGAAGACAATTGGTTAGAAAAAGGGAATTTGAAACTCTTATTCCCAGATATATACATCCTCAACCAGCAACAAAATGCCTCTGTGGCAGAGGTATGGTCTAATCAGGGGTGGAATTCGAGTTTTAGAAGACTACTAAATGACTGGGAGATTCAGAGACTAGCAGATTTCTACAAGACCTTGGAGCAATTTAAGGGACCATCTGGTGATAAAGACTGCCTAATCTGGCAGAATCACAAACTAGGCAAGTTTTCTGTCAAGCAGGCATACAAGACTTTTAACATTTACAGAAACTAGATTGACCACTGGCCATGGAAAGTTAAGATCCCTTACAAAGTTTCTTGTTTTGTCTGTCTGCTAGCTAAGCAGGGTACTAACTCAGGAAAATCTAATGAAAAGGGGTTTTAATTTTAGTCCAAGGTGTTTCTTTTGCGGTGAAGAAGCAGAGACTGTTAGTCACCTCTTTATTCACGGTAAGACTACCTTTCAGATATGGAGTTTATGCATCAATTTGAAAGGGTTAACATGGATAATGCGAGATGTGGAATAGTTATGCCAACCTTTCTGGCCACAAAGGGAGAATTATACCAGCTTGCATCTGGTGGTCTGTGTGGAATGAAAGGAACCTTAGATGTTTTGAAAATAAGTGTAATTCTTTACAGAAGATGAAAATGAACTGTCTTGCTTTATTCTACTTTTGGTGTAAACAGGAGTATATGGAAGATCTAGAATCATTTATGGATGTCTTAGGTTCTATATAAGTTTTTGTTATAGGATTGAAGATCTTCTGAATACTCCTTTGTAACTATGAGACCTGTAACTGTTTGTGGCAGGTCTGATTTTTGGATAAATATATAAGTGTTACCTTTTCAAAAAAAAAAAAAAGGGACTGACTGTTAGCAATGTGGAACCATTCTTTTACACTGAGTATGCCAAAACCTGAAACTAGTAAAGAATACCTCCAGCACAGACCCTCATGCCGTAGTGACCATACTTTAGAAAAATAAGCAAATAAAAAAACAGATATTCGACCACTGCTATGGGGAATCCTTGCATTATTAATGGGTCAAAACCTTATAACGAGAAGGTGGCACACTTCAAAAATAGTTGTCTGTCCTAATATGGAGAAAATGAGCCAATCTTATGAGAAGCATATTTATTTGATCCGTCATGAAGGACATGTACGATGGGGGGCGAGACCAGTGGTAAGGACTATGGGAGGAGACTCGAGCACTTTCCGGTGGTGATGGGGTTGCGCTAGGGATCGACTCTTAGCCCATTTTTTTTATTTTCCTTGGAAATGGATGGATTGACACGACAAATTCAAGGTGAGGTGCCATGGTGTATGTTATTTGCGGATGACATAGTCTTGATTGACGAGTCTCGCAGCGGAGTTAACGCTAAGCTGGAGGTTTGGAGACAAACTCTGGAGTCTAAAGGGTTCAGTACTTGGATTGCAAGTTTAGTGATATAGTGCATGAGGCTGACGTGGAAGTGAAGCCTGGCACTCAGGTCATCTGAGAAGAAAGATAGTTTCGAGTATCTTGGTTCTATTATACAAGGAAATGGGGAGATTGATGATGACGTCACACACCGTATTGGTGCGGGGGTGGATGAAATGGAGGCTTGCCTCCCGAGTGTTGTGTGACAAGAAGGTGCCACAAAACTTAAAGGCAAGTTCTACAAAGTGGTGGTTAGACCAACTATGTTGTATAGGGCGGAGTGTTGGCCGATCGAGAAATCTCGTGTTCGAGAAGATGAAAGTGGCGGAAATGAGAATCTTTGCGATGGATGTGTGGGCACGTTAGGAGCGATAGGATTAGGAATGAAGTCATCCGAGATAAGGTTGGAGTAGCCTCAGTGGAAGACAAGATGCGGGAAGCGAGGCTGAGATGGTTTGGGCATGTGATGTGGAGAGATGCAAATGCCCCAGTGCGGAGGTGCGAGAGGCTGGCTAGCGACGGTTTCAGAAGAGGTAGAGGTAGGCCGAAGAAGTATTGGGGAGAGGTGATTAGACAGGACATGGCGCATTTCCTGCTTATCGAGGACATGACCTTAGATAGGAGGGTATGGAGGACTCATATTAGGGGTAGAAGGCTAGTAGGTAGTCGCATTTATCCTTTCTTACGAGTAGTTGTATTGCTCTATAGTTTCTTGTCCCTTGATTTCTGCGAGTATCTGTTGGTTTATAATGGCTTATTTACTTTCGTTGTTTTCATTTTCATAATTGCTTTGAATTGTTTGCCCGTATCTGACCTTTCCTATGCTTTTTCTTGAGCCGAGGGTCTTCTGGAAACAGCCTCCCTACCTAACGTTGGGGTAAGGTCTGCGTACACTCTACCCTCCCCAGACCTCACGTTGCGGGATTCACTGGGTATGTTGTTGTTGCATAAAAGGATAGAGAACATACATACAAATTATTCACTTTTGGGTAATAGAGACTTTGAGAACATGGAAAAATGGGAACATTGTTATTCAAGACGGTTGTTTATAAAGACCAGAATATAGAAACTTTTTGCTTGTTATGGAAATACTAGCCCTGTTTCTTTCTTCTTGACATTACTTATCACTAACTACCAACCAGCTGTGCTTTGCTTTTCCCCTCAAATTTACCCCTAGTCCTACCTAACATTATTTCTTTGCGATTTTGAGTTGAAGATCTAACACAGCTATAAGCAGTGTCTGATTACCTTTTTTGATGAGTAAAGTGGGACTTCTATTCATAAACCATCATAAAGGGCATGCTGGGAGAAGTTACTACCAAAAAGTAGTCATTACAAGCTATGTAATGAGCTAATAAAGTCAACAAATGGCAGAACTATCATTTACATCTAGGAGAGCCATGTTGCACCAAGAGGCTAAAGCAAAAATATACAATTATTCTTGATGTTAAGTATAGAGTCTTTTTTGTTCTGCCTTTCCTTCCAAACGACCCACCAAATCATAGCTGGAATTGTGTTCCAGAGGGCGTGTGCAGTCTTTTGAATATTATTTCTGTGCCATCCTTGAAGGAGCTGTAGAGTGGATTAGTGGAACCAAGAATGCACCACTTTAGTCCCATGATGGTGACAAACCCCATAGCATAACTGTGAACTTGCAATGGAGTAACAAATGGTTGTTATCCTCTTCCTTCTCTTTGCAAAGACTACATCTGTTACAAAACTGGAAACCCTCTTCTCTGTAGCTTGTCAAGGGTAAGACATCAATTGTAGAATATCCTTTTGTGTGCAAAAGAAAAAAAACCAATATTCATGAGTGAGCACATATATGTATCAATATGTGATCACCACCATGGAAAGCATACATCAACATCTATGTTTACAAATACATTCTCACTTAGGACACTTTCTAGAATCTAGATCTTCTATGCTTGAAACGATTTATTCCTCGGGTGTTGTAACTCAGGTACAATGACATTGCTAAACATGGTTTTTTTGCTTTGGAGAATTATGGGGCTCATGATAAAAAGTTATCTGATCAAAAGGAGTTCCAAACTTCGCAAAACACAGTTCATAGGGAAAAATCAACTGATCTTGAAGGGTATTGTTCTGCTTTTCTCTGGTTAATGGTGTACACAGCAGCAATATTTTCTAACTTCAGACATACGTTCCATGCAGAGCTATGTTCCTGCTACTCACCAGTTGTGAGTTTTATTTTGTTTCTTATTTTATGTAGGGTTATGATCAGTATAGCAGAGCAACTTTATTCGGTCCTCTTACTGACTTTTTTCTTCGTGGAGGTGAACTTCTTTTCATTTCTTTTCCAAGGAGGTGAACTACTTTTTGTACATATCTTTGCTAATCCCTTTCCTCGAATCCTGTCTTCAAATGCCATTGGTTCTCAATACTGTGCAGGTTTATGTTACTGGATTTATCCCTTACATCGGGAAAGCTCTAAATTTTATGCTTCTGTCATGGTTGTATGCATACTATTGTTTTGAGTAAGTGCTGCTTTTTAGCTCGATATTGCTAGTTAGTGTTGATATGGATATTCATTAAAAATTGCATAACTTTCTAGGTATAAGTGGAATCTGTCTGGACTAAGCTTAGACAAGAGGCTGGACTTCTTTGAATCAAACTGGGCCTTTTTTGCTGGTTTTGGTACTATATTTTCTTCAAATCAATTTCCATTCTAATGTTTGTTCATCAATTATGTGCAAAGATATGATGTAGTTGTCTTAGAAACCTCATGAGCACTCTTAGGTATTCACTAGTTTTGACATTATTTTCCTCAGATTGATATCTGAAGCCAAATTGCTTGTAAATCCATGAGTACAAAATTGACCCATTGGTCTCCTGCTGGTAATTGTCAGCTTCTGTTTAGATCATTAGTAAACATTTTGAAACAGAAGTTCATTTGTTGGTAGCTTGGAGGATTAAAAGCATGACTCTTGCTTTCCAATTGACTGTTTTGCATTGATTGCTACTTTTTGAATCTTATTGATTAGCATACCTGTTGTATTTACTTCTCCTGATGGCTGGTCAAGTAACAAAAATGTTGTATTTTCTGGTACATCCTTGTGGATTGGATTAGTGGGAGTGACAATAATAAAGGTATCCTTCTGTTTATCATTTTCCAAAAAGTTGATAAACTTGGCGGGTATGGAAAAGATATTCATTGTTTTCCATCACTTTTACATGTGTCTAAATACATTGTGACATTTCTGTTCTTACGGCATGTTCAAATCGAATATTCTTTATGTACCGAAATGGTCGATTCCATCGATTATAATCCAAAAGGAGACTCACAAGAGGTTTTTGAAAGTCGAATCGACAATTTGAAAGGTCCTGTGGTCACATTGTGATTTAGAGTTACTGTATAATTTCTTCGAGATCTTCTGAGGCGTTTTTCTATTTCAACACAAATTAGTGTTGAACATTTTGAGCATTTTCTTTTGAGTTACCTGGATAATCTTTCTTGCAAAAGTTAATCTGTCTCTTAATTTTCCAGGAAATCCCTGTGTCCTGGCAATATTTTTATTCTCTCCGCTAGTGAGCTGTGGGGTTATGGCTATATTGTTTCCACTGGTAAATACAAGTTCTTATTTCTGTGATTACTTGTCTAGTTATTTTGTTTATAACACAAAATTGTAAGATGTTATTTGCTCCTTTTACTGTTTCTGTGTCTTCTCACAACTTTCTACATTTTTGCATGAATCTTATTGCATCACGTCATCATAGGAGATGATGCACGCAAAATCCTTGTGTGCTTTGCCTCTTACTGGGAAGGAAATAGAAATAAAAATTCTGAAGAACTGCTAGAAACCTCTCAACACATACGAGAAAAGTGCATCCAAAATTGCTTCTTACAGTGCTTGTTGAGGGACCATAGCTTTTGGTTTAGCTGTCTGAAGATAGTCCCAATTGTGCAGCATGCAGCAAAATGGATCATATAACAAGTCTTAGTTTTGGATTAACAACAACAACATACCCAGTATATTCTAGGGAGGCTGTTTCCGATAGACCACCGACTCAAGAAAAGGCATTTGAAAAAAGGTTAGATAAGAATTAATAGAAGTAAAGAAATCATCGCATAATATCATACAAAGCATAACATAGCATAATGTAAAAAGAAACAGTTACAACAGCAAACTGATACGATAATCGAAGTACAAGAGACAACAGATAGTGACAGGAATCAAAAGGCAATAAGCTACAAGGATAGTGCTACGCCTACTAGTATGGAAGGATCCGCGAGACAACGCTCCACTTTCTATGAACCTTCTACCCTAATCCGTGTTCTCCACAGCGTCTATCTAAGGTTATGTCCTCGGTGAGCTGCAACTATGCCATGTCCTGTCTAAATCACTTCTCCCCAATATTTCTTCGGCCTACCTCTACCTCTCCTGAAACCATCCCTAGCCAACCTCTCACACCTCCGCACTGGGGCCTTTGTGCCTCTCCTCTGCACATGCCCGAACCATCTCAACCTCGCTTCCCGCATCTTATCCTCCACCGAAGCCACTCCCACCTTATCCCGGATAACTTCATTTCTAATCCTATCCTTCCTAGTATGCCCACACATCCATCGCAACATCCTCATTCCGCAACTTCCATCTTCTGGACGTGAGATTTCTTGACTGGCCAACATTCCGTCACATGCAACATAGTTGGTCTAACCACCACTTTGTAGAACTTACCTTTAAGTTTTGGTGGCACCTTCTTATCACATATGACTCCGGAAGCGAGCCTTCATTTCATCCACCCTGCCCCAATACGGTGTGTGACATCATCATCAATCTCCCCATTTCCTTGAATAATGAACCCAAGATACTTAAAACTTCCTCTCTTTGATGACCTGTGCCTCAAGCCTCACTTCCACGCCCACCTTATGCGCTATGTCACTGAACTTGCACTCCAAGTATTCACTCTTGCACTCCAAGGTTTAGTAGTAACTTTTAAAATTAGGCTTTGGACTCGACAATTTCTTATAATTTCGTAAGTGGAGAAGGGTGGATGGGCAGGCCGGTTATCCACTGAGTTTCGAACAGTGCGCCACTTCTCGGGTATCCAAAAAGAATTCTTATGATGTGGCCGAATGATAACTGTCAATAGATTTCTTGAATCACTTCAAATGACGTCTACATTGACTGGAGATTAATAATGTTTTATCAAGAATTCTAAAATACTTAGATATCCATGGTTTTTGAAGCTATTTAAACATAACTGGTAATTGAATTATTGAATGTGAATTTCACGAATAGGTTGAAGAGGTAGCTCATTCCAAGGTTGCACTTCATGAACTTTTGATGTCATAGATCATTTGTGGGCTTGAGGCTTTTGACCTGTATGTGATGTACTGCCTGGAAAGAAGTGAAACCTTAATGAGTCACCCAATTAATTTTGCTAAGAAGCATTACCTTTTCAATTTCTTAAAAGCATTTATCAAGGTTATTAAAGTTGATGAAAATATTCTCTTTTAAGCTTCTTTCAACAACATACCCAGTGTCATCCCACAAATTGGGGTCTGGGGAGGGTAGAGTGTACGCAGACCTTACCCCTACCTGGGAAGGTAGAGAGGCTGATTCCGATAGACCCTTGGCTCAAGGAAAAACAGTCAAAGCAGTTTGGAAAACAGAAAAATGGAACTGAAGAACCCATGGCAAAATAATATAGGAAGCATCATAAAGCTTTTAAGCTTCTTTATGTTGGATTTTTCTTTTTTCATGCTCGTTATTAACTACTTGTATCCCAGCAAGCTTGATTAAGATAAATGGTCGAAGCTTTATTGTATCCCTTTTCCTAACAATTCATTCTTCCTCTTTCCAAGTATGATACAGAAGAGACTTGCTCCAAAATATGTTTACATTCGGCAGCGTATAATTCATGTCATGATTCTAACTCCTCCCAAATTATCATGAATATGTACCCGCTAGAGCAAATTCTCTGCTCATATACAATCTAAGCTAATATCAGATGTGATGGTTATGCTTGTTCCCTGTAGGGCTTTAGCGGTGCTTGAATTCTGTTGCTGTCTGTATACGAATATGGCTAATAGACAGATGTACTACTTTGAGGCTGTTTCTTATCTCATGCTAACTGTTATGTCCCGTAGTTTGTTTTGACTGCAACAGGCTCGGAAGCTGACAAAATTGTTGGCTTACCTAGAAGAAAATGGAAAGGTGCTGGATTGGGAAGGGTACCAATATTTTTCATTGCTGATTACATGTCGTAAGTATTTTGGACTTCGCCTTTTGGATGTTTTGGATATGTTTGTTAGTTTTGGTTTTGTAGCTTTAAATTATAATATATGCTTGCTTGGTTGTCATTATTATTTTCAGCATGTTCTTATCATCGTCATTGTTGGAAGACATCCATGAGGAGTCATAGTCCACTTCTCTACTTCTCATACAGGCCATTCTTGTTTTCTTCTTCCTGTTCTCTCTGCTTCAGTGAAGAACTAAATGGAAATTTTAGGAAATGAGAAGAAAATAAGAAAAGTTTAGAAAATAAGGAAAATGGATATCCGAGTAAGAGCGTGAGGGATTTTCCTTTCTTATTATTTTCACTTAGAGAATATTTATTTCTCTTTGACCTTTGGAAAATGGTCAAATTTGCTCTTAAACTTTGGGAAATGGTCCAGATATGCCCTCCGTTATAGTTGGGGTAAACTTTGCCCTTGCCGATACAACAGTAGCTTAGATTTTTCCCTTATTGGCAGTAGTTTTTCAGCATGTGGACCTTTATAAGGAAAAAAAGTCAAATTTGTCCTTGAACTATGCAAAATGGTCCAGATTTGCTTATGAACTTTAAAGAATAGGGTCATTGTTCTAGCGACGGCACCACCGTCTTCTTCAACACTCCAGAACCTCTACTGGACAGGTCTCTATCCACTAAACTCAAAATAACCACTCTCAAGCCTCAAATCAACCCAAATGGAACTCAATTTACCAGTTTTCAAAAAAAAAAAAAAAGAAGTTGCACTACCAAGTTGAACTTTCACTTCTATCAGAACTCCATCGACGCAACTCCATCACCAATTTTCTCAGATCACCAATAGTGGTGCTAGAGCTCCATAGAATTCAGCTTCCTAAATTATTTATAGTAGTATTGGTGCAGTCAAAGTGGGGTTATAGTGGCTGAAGGCCAGTGGTCTTGAGGAGAAGGTAAAATGGTGTTTGGGAAAGCGGCAAAGTTGAAGGTGTGAGAGAGATCGCCTGAATCGGGTGGTTTTTACGTAAAATTCGATGTTCTTTTTGTGAGTGTCGTGGGAGTGAGAAGTGGTGGTCTTCGAGTGGAGAGAAGCAATGTTATGGTGATGAATGATTTAGAGAGATAAGGGATGGGAAAGATAGTGGTCAAATCTGGAATATTTCGCTTAGCTCAGGGGAAAATATGAACCATTTTGCATGGTCCAAATGTACATTTGATCCTTCCCCTTGTAAAAAAGGATGTGCGTGTTGAAAAGCTTGCGCCCTTAGTTAATAAGGGCAATCTAGCCTACTTTTGTAACGAAAAGGGTAGATTTGACCCCAACTATTACTGGAGGATTAATTTGGACTGTTTTGCAAAGTTCAAAGGCAAATTTGGACCTATTCCTTTTTTTTAATGCTGTAAGTAGTGTTTTCTTACTATTGTGCCCCAAGTTTACTTTTTACTTTCCACTTCTTTAATTGTATTTTGTATTTATACTCACTTCATCCTATTTTCAGTATCATACTTGGACTGGGCACAAGTTTTAAGAGTACATAGAAATTATAGCGTGCTTCTCAATATGGACACGCCGAAAGTACAAGTAACTATAGTGTTACTGTGCCTAAAACTTATGTTACTTTTACTACATGTTTGTTATTTAATTTTTAGTTTTCTACAATTTTAATGTTGTGCCTAAACTACATTTTTCGTTCAATGTAGTTTTGTCATTTATTTAGTTATTCTTGTAGCCTTACCTTATCTTGGTGGGATTCGCTACGGCTTTTCTTCATGCCTTACTTGTTGCTGCCACTCTTGAACTTTATGAAGACATAGCTTCTCTTCTAGCCTTCCAGAAACTTGCTTGAAGTGGTTATACCCTAATTCTTTAGTATCTGACCAATTGTACCACTGAAAATCATCATAGCACACTGAATAAACCTCCTGGGTGTTACTAAGATATCTTAAACCTATCTGAAATTCCTCTCTTATATTGAATCTCCCCTTTATCAAATTATCATCTTTTCTTTTTACTGCTTACCCCTCGAGATACAATACTCCCCTACAGTCATACACTTAATACTACGACGTGACTTATATGGCATAACTTTTTCATGCCAACTTCTTCTAGCTACTCTGCTTTCAGCCGGACTCGCGCAGTTTGCCCATTTATGCGTTAGTACTAATTTTTTCGCTCGTCTTCTTTTGCAGGATGCGAGTCTTGAAACTCTTTTCTCTGAAATCACGCCAGCAAATGAAAGAGAACAAGGCACTCTGAAATAGAACTAACATGTTTGACCTACTACCAACGCTCCATAACCATGCATAACCTGTATTTTATTTTGTGAAATTTGCATTCGTGTGGGTCAAACAATGTTCCTCACTAATCCATGATCACAATATGAGCATGTGCTTGTAATTTATCATTCATTATGGAAGAGAGGAAGAAGTAGATCCAAATGTGCTGCTATCACAAATGGAAGATAGCAACTTGGGTGTTCTTTTCTGCATATTATGTACATAGTAATTGGTTTGGAAATTCATTCATCTGAACAAATCTGTATAGATGATCAAAAGTTATTAATAGGTTCACTTAGGTGAGTGATGTGTCATTAATTTTGTCATAACTAATTAGTTTATGTTGTCATACAGACTATAAGTATTTGTTAAAAGGTGCTCCCTTGTAGTCCTATGTTGAGAAATTTGATATCTAATACTTTTAACTACTTTCGGGTATCTGGAAGCTATTGATTATTAAAAAGTTGGTTGCTTTCTTAGCTAATAGGAAGCTACACCAGTCCAACAAAGTGGCAAATGTAATATCCTGATGTGGCAGCAGGAAGACTACTTTCCAATGGGGTAAAACTGGACCGAGATCTATATACAAAATCGTTGGAACAAAGAAAAAGTAGTTTGAGCTAAAACCAATGGCAGTGTATGGGGAATTATACTATCACTTGTATATGAGGTCTCAATCGTATTAGCGTTGCCATTCTCATAATTAATTATTCTGCTTCGCTGATGTTTCAGGTCTAAGGTATCTGTTATTCAACTGTATTTCCCTTTCCAGCACCTTCATCAACCCACCTCCAAGTAGTGGTGGAGGCATGACTCCCTTTGCTACTATACTAATAAAATTTGTTACGTCAAGGGAATTTAAAAACTATATACATGCAAGAAAATTTGTCTTTACCATTTTTATAAAGTCTAATCTTCTGATAAGAAAATTCAGATAAACCCTTCAAACCTCCGTCCCTGTTAGTATCGGTGAACTATTCAAGCGCCCATAAAGGGAGACGTATGTGTTGAGAATATAAGCATCATATCTATCTATATAGAATAGGAGAGGTAAAAGCATGATGTGATGACAAGTGTCATCAGCAGAAAAATCGAAATTTAGAAATAAAAAAAAAAAAAAAAAAAGCAAGCTGCAACAGTAAAAATAAAATAAAATCAAGGAGCAAACTACTTCAACAAAATGAAAAAAAAAAAAAGAAGAAAAAATGGCAAAAGTTACAATATTTAAAATCCAATAAAACAAGTTTTTGCCTCCATGTTTCTAGGAAAACGTAGGCTACACTGATTCGAAAAATGAATAATTTTTACTTGCCATAGCTACTCCTAAGACTTAATTATGTATAGTAACTACCTTTTAAAATATTTAAGTTTAGTAGCTATATTATTCAAAATTTACATTTCATAGCAACCCCACCTTTTTTTAATTAATGTGCTGCCCCATAATCCCTAAGTTTTTGCCGTTTTAGCTTCATGCCCACTAAGTGTATTTTCAGTGTATACAGCCGTTTTCACACCTATTTTCAGTGTATACAGCCGTTTTTTACTTAACAGCGATTTTGTATTTCGTTGTATTTCGAAAACGAGAACGTGACCAGACTCAATAGCGACTTTGTATTTCGTTGTATTTCGAAAACGCGAACATGACCAGACTCAACAGCGATTTTGTATTTCGTTGTATTTCAAAAACGCATAAAAATGATTGAAATACAACAAAAAAGCATTTAATTGTAATTTTGCAACTTGTAGCTATAAATTGTTAGAACCTATTAAATGGTAGCTATTTGTGTAAGTTTTACATTTAAATTTAAGTTGAACCGTGCAGTGGAGGGTTCCTAAAATTTTGGTAACTTCCTTTTCCAAAACAAAATTAAAGCGGGAAGAAAACACGTCTCCTCCCATTAATTTTGGGGCAACTCCATTATCGCATTATAACCATATAATCTAAATTGTGGTTATTGACATGTGTCTCTGCATTTCTCCTAAAACGTTGTATCCGCTTCATAAAAAGCCAAAAGTTTTTCTTTGCACCATTATTATTAATTCAAATAAATTGGCATATCAATGAAGTCCAGCAGGTTTGGCATTTGGTTTTTCTATTTGATTTTGCATTATATGTTTAATTAGTTCTTTGATGATGCATGAACAAATAAAGTTATCCATTTGCAAGAATGAAGTAGGTGATAATGTTTGTACTGGCTCATAAGTTTTTAAAATTATTGTAGTCTTAGTAATAAATTTTGCGGTATGCAGATGCAAAATATTGCCCCTGAAAATAAAATTTAATTAGTAGAGTTGTCGCTTTTTAATTGATAACTTTTATTAATATTTTGCATATTATTTTTTTATTAAATTAATGCTTATATTATTTTGATCTTTTGTTTATCTATTAGATCCAGTTTTGAGAGGAATTTTGACTGGATTACAAAGGAAATCAGATCCAGAAACAGATAACACAATAGTTTTTGTTTCAATAGAAAATATATTTTCTTATTTACTGTTTCCTGACATATTAAAGTGTTTTCTTCCCAGCCGTTTACACAATTGCTATTCAACGTATGTTCGTATTAAAGGTAGTAAAAACGTATGTCCTTTAATTGATATTCAACTTTTTTGTAAACTTATCCATATATCCAAATCCTTAATGTAGGATACAGATAAATGGGATCTTCAAATCCTATCAAGATTTTTCAAATAAGTACTCCATACAATTACGTTTTCTCCCTCTTTCCCTTTTAATAGAAGGATCTCTCATTGTATCCGTATTTTGGTTAAAAGAGTCTTCAATCTTTTGATTTTTTTTTTTTGGTGTTCGTTGTGTTTCATAGTGCGACAATTGTCACGAGAAACGATAAAGACGTGACTTTTTTGTATGGGTTGAATGAGAAATTTTGCTAGATCTTTAGATCGTTTTGAATGAATGATTTATGCGACTATATCCTGTGATGTATCGTTTTATAGCTAATGTTCCCGCTATTTTGTTGCATAAGTTACTTTCTTGTTATGAACTTTTCATTAATATCTGTGGAGAATTCATATAGTAAGTTCTCTTCTTTGTAAATCTTTTAGTTCAACGCAGGTTATATTGCTTAGATATCTTCTCCTATAATATTAGCAAAAAAGTAAAAAGAAGCCTGACTTTATCATACATGCACATTTAGTATTTTAGTTGTTTCTTTTTTCTTTTGTCAAACTATTATGCAGCTTTTTGAATCCTTAAAAGCATTTGACAATACTTAGCACTACCGTAAACGTAGAAGACAAATTTTAACATGTTTATGTATATTGTGTATTGTTGGGATTGTAATATAATATATTGTAACAGAAAAAAGAATTTTGTTCAAGCTGTTGTCGGTTGCATTCAAGGGAATCGAGCAGATTGGACTCATTGTCAACTGACATAAGCAAAGATACAACATATTCCGTACTTTTTTCTTCTCAAAAAGTAGTTGTATATTACTTCATGCAGAACACATATATTGGTTGTGAAATATTTGGGGTATAACTAGATCGACCCCATTGAGTATTTGGGGGCATAAAAAAAATAAAGTGATTGTCAGATTTGTTATTGCTACTGGCTTCTTTCTCTCTTTTTTTGGTAATGGCTAAATGCATTGTTGTTGAACGACTATCCTAATTTAAAGTCAGTAACCAAACAATTTCAATAAAAGCTCTTTTTAATGGAAAAAGAAGACACAAAATACTTTATTTACTCATATTTAAGTTGGAATTTGAAAACTTACTTAGAGTTTGATAATAGAGTTCCTACCTTGCAATACAAAGGACTATTTAAGATCTGATCTTTAGATATAAATTTTATGAAGAGGGAGATCGAGATAAGTGAAAATATTTATACTTTAAATTAATTTAAAAATAAAATTATGTAAGTAAATAATAATAGTAGTAAGTACAATATATTATTATCTACAGGACATGAGCTAGCTGATTGAAGTGGTATGAAGTTGCTCTGACGATTTATAGATTTTTTTTATAAGCTTCATACATTATTTGATGCAATAATAGTTAGGTGTGTGTAATTTCACAATTGTATGAGTTCAAAGCAGCATATGATGTATGTGTCCTATATTACTATTACTATGATAGTATATGGTGTAATACATTAGATTGAGCAACTAGAAATTGGGATAAGTATACGAATAAGGCTTAAATTCAGTATGAAAATTAAGGCTTACATTTGGAGATGATCTTCTCACTATATATAAATATGCTCTCCATGCTAAACCAAAAGTTCTACGAATGATAAAATTATATTTGCAAACTACTTATGCCAAAGGACACAGTAGTGCAAACTACTTATGCCAAAGGACACAGTAGCTATAAGTTAGAATATGAATTTAACATCCAGATGCCAATTTCTTTCTTGATAGCTACTCCCTCCGTTTCAATTAATTACTCTTATTTTGATTTGACACGGAGTTCAGAAGAGTAAATAAGACTTTTGAATCTTTTGATCTTAAACTAAATATATGTAGAATGTACTAAAATATCCTTTAATCTTGTGGTCTTAAACATGTCATGTGGAAAGTTGAAATTGAAGAGTTGCCATAAAAGAAAAGAAAAAACGTTCTTTTTTTAATGGACTAAAAAAAAAAAAAAAAAAAAAAAAAACAAGACAAAGCTAATTGAAACGGAGAAAGTATATGAGAATGAATAAGGCACTCTTCGTGACAAATCATCTGTACTAGCATACAACTTTAATTAAAAAAAAACCATTAAAAATATCAATTAAAGACTTGCAGGCAATTGAATCGTTGAGCTTGAAGGTTCAATAGTGATAAGTTTATGTATTGGATATCTTGATATGTAAAAATTTACTACGATTAGTAATTTATAGGTTGACCGCACATCGCGCGGGTACGAATACGCTTATACTAAAAATGGGAAGCTCCAAAGTGCAAAGTTAAATTAGTAAAATGCCCATAAAATTATTGAATGACTGTTTTACCCTTCACTTCAAACCTATTCATATAATATTTTCAAACCTATTCATATAATATTTATATACTAAAATGTAATTTACATTTCAGAAAATAATAAAGTGATAGTATATAATAAAGGGAAAGATGAACTGGAGTAAGAAATCCAATAGGGATTCCAAATCTACCATAACATAAGGAGAGGAGGTAGAGGAGACCAACTAGACGAGACAGACCATTGTTCAGAGGTTGGTTATAAGCCCGGAGATCGAATCTGATTCTTCCCCTTTGAAAGGGATTCTCGTGCCAATTCTCTAAGCAGAGTTGCTAGTGTATGGTACTCCCCTATGTGCTGATGAATGCACTTCTCTTTTCAATAATGGAATTTTCTTGAACCCTGTCCGAACGAAGAGCTTCCTCGATCTTTAGCTCTGTTTCGAATTGGGTCTCAATAATAGACTCCAAAATGTTCGGAAAGAAGGTCAAGGATGAACAGTAGACCTTTCTATCGTAAAGCCAAAGACGCCCCAAGACGGACCACAATGCAAGTAGAATTCAAAGTGCTAAATAGGAAATCGAAAAAGGCCAAGCTATGAACAGTACCCTTTTCAACAGTAAATAAGCTCAAGAGCTAGGAGTTCGTCACGAACTAGCAATTCCCCAAGAAAGAGAAAAGGGGGCTCAAACGAAATAGTTGATTTGGAGCCCCTTATTCAACCATAAACAACTGAGATTGGCTCGCCTTCCTTTTTGATCATTTTAATTGAGGGGGATGAAGAAAATGGACAAAAGAGCTCTATTTCAAGAGCTCATCTTGTTTTCAAAGTTGAGTTATAGATGAGTCGGTTCGATCACCCCACATATCGACGGTTTTTTAATGCCTAGCCCCTGCTTTATTTAAACAGCTAAGATAAGGTCTAAGACCGTCTCTTCTTTTCCACATCCTCATTCCTCCTTCTTTCCGGATACTTCTATTGGCTCTAAGCCCGCATTCTTCCTAGCAACCGAGTCGGAAGGAGCCGGTTAAAAGAAAGCGAATCTTTCCATTTTTCAACTAGAATCTATTATATAATAATAGAAAATAGAAAGAATTTTTCAACCTCAGCTTTATCGAGTTGGGCCCCAACCGCTTTACTTTTACCACCTTCTCACTCTAATTCACCGGAAATGCTTCCTTTACTGGAGCAGGTAATGGTTATCATTTGGTAGATCCAAGTCCATGGCCTATTTCGGGTTCACTCTCGTTTCCTCGTGGCTCGATTGCTCATTTGCTTCTTCCTACCTAAACCGGAAGCGGTTCTAGATGCTATAACAAAACTTCGTCTCGGTTAGGTGTCTCGTGAATTCTTTCTCCCCATTAGGCATACATGCCCATTAAGAGCTATACCTGGAGTCGAGCTAACTGCATAAGCAGAGGGGAAATATGAATCTCGAGAGTGGATGAACCTTTATGCGTTGGTAGGCTTTCGACTCAATCTAATACTCTACCTATCGGGCGCCAATAAAAGAGAAAGCATATTGGCTAGTGATTGTGAGGCCCCAATTCTTGACTGGAGGGGACACCAAAGGCCTCTGCCCTTCCATCCAGGTAAGAGTGGTGCTGCTGTGGTGTTTATTTTCCAATTATTTCTTCAATTAAGAAAACGAAAGAGAATAAATAAGATTCTCTTAGCTTTTAACCATCTATCTGACAAGGGGTCTACTTTGATATCTCTAATATAAAATAGTCTTTGTTACGTCGTCTTTCCCTGAAATGGAACTTTCATGCTGGAGGTTATTCAAGGATCCTTTCATACATTATGCAGATTGTTCATGTTTCTAAAGTTAAAATGCCATTTATTGTAATCCATTCAATTTGGAATTGCTTTAATCTTTCACTACCTATTGCAAAGAAAAATTAACCGTGTGCATTGTTTCTAAAGTTAATGCATTCTTTCTAAAGTTAATGTCATTTATTATAATCCATTAAGTTTAGAATTGCTTTAATATTATCACTACCTACAGTTAATATCAATCTTTAATATGTCCATTCAATATTTGTTTCCTTCATCTTCCACCTCCTGATGGGAACTATATTCATTACTTAAATAAAGAGCTCAATGTCACATGTTCGACTTTGAATTGTGTAGATGCGAAACGGTGGTACAGCTTCATGTGTCTACCACATTTATTGTAGTCTATTTAATATTTTCGGGCTACTTTCTCCTTTAATAATTATTGGGGATATAGAACAATCTGTATCACTTACAAGGAAGTTAATACGTTGTATTAAGAGGGTCATGCTTAGAGTAAAAAAAAAAAAATTAATTAATATCCGTTGTCCAAGTTGAAGCAATCAAAATTCTTCGACTTCCTCTTTTCATATACTAATACTGGAAGAATGCAACGCAGAAGCCGGTCACTGCCTTAATGGAGAATGACGGACGCATATAATCTTAATAGCCACCTTGGTGATGGTTAATTAGCATTTTCTTTCGTTATTCTAACGGGTGATATTTTGTTTAGCTGATGCAATGGAGGTGCGAATGTTGACGTTATTTGATGTAATCAAATCACTGATCCTAGCCTATGAAGCTTTCTAAGGTGCATTTTAATTACTCTTTGTAATTAATTGTTTCTCAGTAGTTTCTGATTGATTTGCTAAAAACGATGTTTACTTTTCCTTGATATACCATATTTTTATCGCTATATAATATGTGATTAAAACGATAACTTTTATCGAAAAATGTTTGTTCCAGGATTAGCATGTTGTTATTAACTCATTATGTTCTCTAATTTCCTTTTTAATGTATCCATGTCCAGGGTACAAAAGCAGAGAAGCCTGTCAAGAAGGAGCCAGCATATCAAAGAAAGTCAATTGAAGTCACAAGGCGAGATGTCGCCAAAACGTTTTCAACGGAGAAGAACCCTAAGGGTTGAAGAAGCTTTCCATCATGGATGGTGGCGATGCCGAAAGTCAAAGGCAAAAAAAGAGCCTTGAGATTTACAAGCCGTGCATTTTTTAGGATTTTTTTTTTCACGAGGCTCTTGAGTTTTCTAAGATTCTTTTGATCAATTTTAAAAGTAAGGTCCACAGTTTGGTTCAATACCTAAACTTGGCAATGTTAAATTTTATTTTCATTTTTGTTCTTCCTTCTTTTATATATTTGAATTCTCAAAAGGTTTTATTTCTTTGGACAAGGGAGAAAAGTTCACGAATAAGGCTTTCTTTGTTATATATTTGAATTCTCAAAAGTTTTCTATGTTTATTGCGTATACTGTACCTATAATTATTTCGTATTTAATTTTTCTTAATGTTCATCTTTTCTTTACATGTTTGTAACTGATGAAATCTAAATGTAAACCATTAATCATTTCTATTCAACTATCAAGTCAATAGGATTATATCGTTTGTAATATTTGATGGGACACACGTGTCCAGGAACTAGTTAACTATTAAAAGTATGTTCTCTTTTATAACAATGCCCTTATCGTTAGTTTACTGGCTCAGATTTTCCCCTCAATTATGAGAAATAGAACAAATTTGCCCCTCATTTGAAGTTGGTCCCAAATTTACCCTTATCGTTGAAGAATTTTCTCAGATTTGCTTCTCAGAACTAACAAAAAAACGCCGATAGTTAAGGGGCGTTTTTGGTCATTTTCCCTTTTTGTAATACTTACGTTATTTCAATTTAAATGACATATTTAGTTCATTTAAAAAAGAATGACACACATTTAAATTTGAAAATAATTAACTAACAAAAAATGCTGACAGATAAGGGGCGTTTTTGGTCATTTTCCCTTTTTGTAATACTTACTTTGTTTCAGTTTATATGACATACTTTTCTTTTTAGTTCGTTTAAAAAAGAATGACATATTTAAATTTGAAAATAATTAACTTACACTTTTCATTTTACCATAAACAAGAAGTTTTTATTACGACACAAATGTTATGACATGTTGAAGGCTACAAGTTTTAAAAAAAATTTACTTCACACAAATGTTATGACATGTTTAAGACCATCATTTTTTTTTGTTTCTTTCTTAAATTCTACACAAATTTATCATATAAACTGGAACAAAGGAAATAACAGTATATCATTTTATAAAAGTTGAACTATAGTAAGGAATCAAACAAATGAAGTACTATACATTTACCCTGATACAAATTGAAATGGAACAGATATTGCAGAATGAAATAAGCTAGCTATGAAGAACAAGGAAAGGAATTGGGGATTCTCATTCATAATTTGGAAGAAGCTTCGCCTCAGTACATATAGAGTGTACCTTCCCTAAAAGGACCTTAGACTAAAAGTGTTAAATGCAAAACATTAAGAGGGGTCAATGCGCAATTGACCCGAATTGTACTTAAAAATATAAGGACTAAACTCTAAAGTATAAAAGCTAGTACGTAACTAGGTGACAGGACCCCAAAACTTTTTTTCTACGTGGTAGGGCCCCCATTTTCTTTTCCATTTATTTTTGGTCCAGAAATTACTAATCACCTGATTAGCAAACTCACGGGCCTTTGTGTATTATTTAAAACTTTGTTGTCCCTTTTTTTTCTTGCCCTCTTACTTTCCTTCTTTTTCCCTCCAACTCCACCGATCTTGAGCTTCACATTTTCCCACACCTCCATCTCCAAACAACTTTGAATGCAACTTTGGGATCGAAAAAAGCTATTTCAAGAGCCAATATTTAATTATTTTAGTCAAGAAAAATAAGGCAGGTTCTAATTTTTTTTTTTTCTATTTTGATTTCTTTCGAGTTTAAAATGGTATTTTTAAAGTGATGTTCTAAGTTTATAGTCATGGCGAAGCCCTTATTTGTTGATTCCTATTTTACAGTCATTGCGAAGCCCTAATTTGATTTTTTGCTGAGTTCCATTGTGTTTGCATGTCTTGTTGTTTGAGTTCCATTGTGCTTTGCATATATTATTTGTTGATTCTTTTGAGTTCATAGTCATGCTGATGACGAGAGGGCGTTCCAGATCACTTTGGAGAGTTGACTACAAGCCTTGTTCACCTAGAAAAAGGTTATGAATAGAGGTCATTGATCTAGATTCCGACGTAGGTGAAGCTGAAGCCCTAAAGAAGAAACAAGCAAAGAAGTAAATAATAGAGGAAAGAAACAACTAGAGAAGTTAAATAATAGACCAAAGAAACAAGAATAATTAAATAATAGACGAAATGAAGAACCAGATGAGGTGATTAATAGACGAAATAAAGAACTAGATGATGTGATTATTAGACGAAATGAAGTGATAACAACGAGGTTAGGGAGATCCCAAATTTAGAATTAAAAGATAAGAAGTGCGGAAGCAAAAATAGAAAATAATTTGAAAAATAAAGATATGAAAAATTCAAGGAAATAGTTCCAAGAACTTCCAAGAACGCAAGTTCTAAAGATTGAAAAAATCCAAGTAATAATGAATTGGTTATTGGATGAACCAAACGCCTTTACTTGAGAAACGAATCAAACTTAGAATTCGGATCTTGACCGCTTCCTGAGTAACGTTAGACAACAATCAGTATGTGTACTAATTGCCTTCTAAGAATACCAAGAAGAAAACAAAGATATCAAAAAGAAGTTATCTTACTACCTTGAACAATGAACTAGCTAGGTCGAAAGATAAATCCAAAGTAATTCTCCACAAAGGTTCAAAAGAACTCTCAATTATATTATATTCTTCAAATTCTCATTTACAATGAAGGACAATCACTCTTTTATATAGTTGTAAAGGAAGGAGCTAGTCAAAATAGAAATAAATGGGAATTACCTTCCCTAGAAGCATAGAAAGACTTTCCACACTTGGACCAATGCAGTCAACATAGATTAAAACAACCTAAAAGACTACCCACTCTTGGACCAATGCAAGTCAACATAGATTAAAATAACAATTAAATATTTATTCTAGAAACTAATATTTGGGCTAATTTGGGCTGCTGGAAACTTCTTCTTTTGGGGCTGATTTGAGCCTCATTCCATCGCACTTTGGACTTTAATTTGGGCCTCTAAATAGGCGTAAGACTTGAGCAACATATCTTGATTGGGCTAGACCTCTTCTTCCATCACAAGACACTCTTTAATTGCTAATTGAATCCCATTGATCTGGGCATAAAATTTCCTTGTCCTTCAATAGAGTTGAGCTGCTATCATTATCCCCCTCTTAAAGAAGATTCGTCCTCGAATCTTTACATTGACCTACAACCAACATGATACTCACAATAAGTAGGAAGTAAACAAAGGAAACAGAACATGCATTTGGTAAACATAACACAAGATAGTGACCCTGCAACCACTTAACCCACTTAGTTCTTTTATGCACAAACACTCCTTTTAAATATCCAAGAATAAAATCATCTAATAGAAAAATGTGATTACCAATACAGCCACTAAAAACACAATTCATAAGCTCTCTAAACAGTAGAGGATCATTGGCCATCCCAAAAGCATATGAATACCAAGAAAACATACCATATTTGCTCTTTCTAAACAACTTAACCTCACCATTAGATATACCATAGTCAAGATATGGATCAAAAGTAATTTCCTCAAGAAGTGGCTTGGAATGAACCTTCAAAAAAAGATCTATGAAACAAGATAAAGATATTGTGCAGTTAGCAACATGTGATCACTTATCCTTTTCCACACTTGAGCCACTACATTCTGCATTTAGCCCAACTTTCTTAAAATCTAAGGCACCAAAAGCTTCATGTGTCTCATTGTCTTCATTGGTAACCTCATCACCTTTTCTTCTTTTATTGGAATCCCAAAGTGGATAAAAATGTACAGTAAACTAATGTTTAATATCATCCCACAATGGATTATCCCACACTTTAAAACATTGACCAATGAGATTGTCTTCTTCAAGTGAGGTCTCATCATTCCTTACACAAGGTTCATCCTCAATTTTCTGTATGAAAGGAGATGTAAGAACAAAACAAGAAAGAGTTACTTGATTGGCATATGAACAAGATTCATCCTCTCTCAATCTTTTTTGGATTTTTTTCACTCAACTCATCTCGCCCCTCACTTTCATCACATTGTGGCAGATTGGTCACATAAGAAGAATAGTCAACAAGGTCATGTTCACTCCAAATCTGAGTTACACCTTCACTAACTTTGGCCTCATCAAATTGTGGCACGAGTTCAGTTTTTGCATCTAAAAATAGATCATTGACAAGGTCATACCACATGAGATCATCAAGCTCAAACTTTTCTTCAACTTGCAATTGTTTCCATGAATCATTAGCCTTTCCACCTTCTAAATCTTCTTTGAAACTGAATTTTCTTGCTTCACGCTTGTTGTTCCAACTCTTGATTGATTTCTTCTTCAATAACCTGCACATTTGGAACACAAACCCTAGAAAAAGAATGAGTTAAATGGTTAGAGCTTGAAAAAGAATATTTCACACTTATGCACTCTTTTGTTTTAAGCTCTTCTTTTCCCTCATCTCTCAAGTGCACTTCCTCACTCTCTATTTTACCTCTTGAACTCACTTCACTCAATTCTGTCCACTCATTTCTACTATTGACAACTCACTCTCTTCACTCATCGCTTCCTCTCCTTTTTCCTCTCTTGAGTTGCCATTTTCCACTCCCTTACTCCTCTCAATTTTGTATCTCTCGTCCTTACCATTTTCCTTTTCACTCAGTTCTTTTATTCTCTCATTTTCTCTTTTTTTGGAAGAGTAGGAACTTCTACTTGTGTAGGGGAAGTTACACATGAGGAAGAGTCACTCTCTTGTTCACAACTTGACTCCACCTCTTGGAAGATTACATACTTCAACATCTTATTAGAACGGATAGGACTTTTGAAGTTAACTTCATATTGGGACTGCGTTATAGAATGAATACGCCTTAATTCATCCTTCAAATCACCCCGCGTCAAAAGTAGTCGATTAAATTTCACCCAATGGGGGTTAGTATAATGATCCACTAATTTCCGTAATTTCTGGGACAAACTCCAATTTCTCTATCTCCCAAAAATTGTTACAAGCAAATATATACTCCATTTAATATTCCCATTGGAGGTAAGTTTCTTCACTAGCATACATGCACAATTTTGGTAGTACCACATGACTACTATCCCACTTGGCCAAACCTTCATAATCATAGATTCTTGCACCTGTGAAAGACATAGTTATTTGAAAAAAAATGTATCACTCAACTTCTTCTTTTTTTTTTTGGCTTTTTTTTTTTACCCCTCAATTGTTCTCATTCACTCTTGCCTTTTTCCCTTCAAATAGCCTTTGGAAAAATACTTTGTGGATTTATAATTGAACCCCACTCGTATCAAGCCCTTAGTAGTAAAATAAGGAATTTTGGGGCACTAGAGAAAATGAAGAACCAATCCTTGAAAGAATTAGGATATAGTTGAAACAAGGCTCAAACAAAAGGACTTTTTTTTTAAACAAGACAAAAGGATTAAGAGAAAAAAAAAATTGATTGTTTCTTATCTTTAAAGATCTAGGATCCCCTCTTCTTGCTTTGTATCTTAATCTTTAGAAAACAAATAGATGAAGAAATTTCATGGAGAGCAAACACTAAACTTTTTTTTCCTTTCCCGTCACTGTTCACTACTACAGTACTCTTTTTTTTTTTTTTTTTTTGCTCTTTTTGTTCAAGAAATCCCCAAGATTATCAAGAATGGAATCTTGATAAAACTGCTCTGATACCACTTGATAATAGCAAGGTTAGGGAGATCCCAAATTTAGAATTAAAATATAAGAAGTACGGAAGCAAAAATAGAAAATAATCTGAAAAATAAAGATATGGGAAATTCAGGGAAATAGTTCCAAGACATTCCAAGAACGCAAGTTCTAAAGATTGAAAAGATCCAAGTAATAATGAATTGGTTATTGGATGAATCAAATGCCTTTACTTGAGAAACGAATCAAACTTAGAATTCGGATCTTGACCGTTTCCTGAGTAACGTTAGACAACAATCAGTATGTGTACTAATCTCCTTCTAAGAATACCAAGAAGAAACCAAATATATCAAAAAGAAGTTATCTTACTACCTTGAACTATGAACTAGCTAGGTCGAAAGATAAATCCAAAGTAATTTTCCACAAAGGTCCAAAAGAACTCTCAATTATATTCTATTCTTCAAATTCTCATTTACAATGAAGGATAATCACCCCTTTATATAGTTGTAAAGGAAGGAGCTAGTCAAAATAGAAATAAATGGGAATTATCTTCCCTAGAAGCATAGAAAGGCTTCCCACACTTGGACTAATGCAGTCACCATAGATTAAAACAAACTAGAAGACTACCCACTCTTGGACCAATGCAAGTCAACATAGATTAAAACAATAATTAAATATTTATTCTAGAAACTAATATTTGGGCTAATTTGGGCTGCTGGAAACTTCTTCTTTTGGGGCTGATTTGGGCCTCATTCCATCTTACTTTGGACTTTATAGGTGTAAGACTTGAGCAACATATCTTGATTGGGCTAGACCTATTCTTCCATCACAAGACACTTTTTAATTGCTAATTGAAGCCCATTGATCTTGGCATAAAATTTCCTTGTCCTTCAATGGAGTTGAGCTTCCATGGGTGCTATCATGAAGAACCAGATGAGGTGATTAATAGCTGTAATGAAGAAGAGGCAGAAGAGACGTCTCTTGATAAGATTCTCAAAGAGATTAATGAATTTGAATTTGAAGAAGAAGAAGTAGCCAATTGTGGTCTTTGGATAAGAGAAATTTGGTGAATGCGAGGTTTCGGAAGATGAGGATGACACTAGTGATCACCTATCCGTTCATGAAAATGTCAAGTCCATCACCGTAGAAAAGCTGGAAAGGCTTGGATTGACCTCACCGATTTTGAAAGGTGTTGATTTCCCAGCGGTATCATAGTAAGGTCTTTTATGAAGTCATGTTTTGACTTTAAATTTCAATCACAAAAGCATAAACTTCTAAATATGTTTTGTAAAACTTGTTTTAGCCAATTCATGGACCTGCCCTTACAAATGGAAAGCTTGTTCATTCACTTATTCTACGGTAAATTAATAAACGAAAGATAAAGCATAAGATGTGGTTTTGATTGAGGATATGCCATGTTGTTTTTGGCCTAGAGAGTTTGCATTGGTCACTGGGTTGAATTGTGGTGCCATCCCTAGTGGAAAGGAGTTAAGTTTCAAGGTCCATACTAAAGGAGACAAGTTCACTAAAACACTTAAAAAAGTTGGTTCAGGTGTTACCCAGGATTTGCTCGTGAAAAGCTTGGAAAACAAATCATTGACCAAATTGGACAAGCTTAAGGTGTCGCTGCTGTGGTTTGTTCACTGCATTTTATTGTCACATGACAAGTCTAAAATAGTTGAGAAGAAATGGATAAACTTGGTTGATTCGTTGTTGCGCTTTAACAAATATCCTTGGGGAAAGATATGCTCTGACACTAGATTACTTGACGAACAAGGTGGACATGTTGAAATTGTTTAAACAATTCAAAAATAACCCCACCACAGGACCAAGAATATGTCTTTACAGGTTTCCCTGTGCATTGATGTAAGTTATCCATACCAATATCATTTTTATAGACCGTTCGTATTCGGTTAACCCTATTATGTGTTGAATTTGATTACAGGCATGAGCATATGAAGTGTCACGACCCAAACCGGAGGTCCATGACGGGCGCCCAGGCCTTACTTGCCGAGCACCAATAAACATACATCTATAACATAGTCATACCTAAAGATGGGCCACGAGGGCCCTCCACAAGACAACCTGTAGACTGACAAAGGCAATAAGCTGTAAAAGGGGCAAGTCCAAAAGATGTATATGCATAACTATACTGAACATGGAGGTATGAGGCGACGAGGCTACCATGGATGACTATACAACAAAATGAAGGCCGAAGAGGCCACATAACATCTGACTGTATCATAAACTATCTACAAGCCTCTACCTGAGTATGTATCATAATAAGGTCGGGAAAGGGCTGCGCCATACCCATATGTATATCAAAACATCGTACCAAAACTAGACAGCAACTCCGGAACAAGTGGAGTGCTCCAATGTCAGCTGAACAGGCAACCTACTGGTGCGGACCGTCTCCCGGTCAACATGAACCTGCGGGGATGAAACGCAATGTCCCCAAGCAAAGGGACATCAGTATAAATAATGTAGCGAGTATGTAAGGCATGAAAACAATATAATAGAGACATGAAAATGAAATGAGACAAGAGAGAGTCAACATGTACATCTGAAAGGCTCTGAGGGAACAATATGAATAAGTATCATACATGTGCGTATCTAATGCCTGGTCATACACATATATGTGTGTATATAACGCCATCAAGCCTTTGTGGACACCCCATCGTATCATATCAGCCTTTGTGGGCATAATCATTATCATGTAACCAGCTGATCAGGTGGTGGAGCGTATATAAGGCCATAACCTTCCCCATATCCCATATATATATAATATACGCATATATAACGCACGAGGTCATGCATCATATTATATATATATATATATATATATATATATATATATATATATATATATATATATATATATAATAAAGAGACCATCTGAACCTATTGGAGTGATGTAAGATCGTTGCACCTCCGATTAACATTATAGAACTAACATCATCAATATTCGTTTTCAAGGATCAATGAATCATAAGATATCATGAATTCCATTAAACTGGAACAAGAACATAAGTTTCTAATACTTCTAAGAGTAGAGCTGCTACGGACATCGTTCGCGTTTCATTCTGGTCATGCCAAAGAAGGAAGAGAATAACCTTAAGATACCTTTGTTGCTAACAACTCAATAGATACTGCCCATAGTACTTCAACTGACATCAAGGTATTAGAACTATGGTTAATGCCATGGAAGAACTCAAAACACATTTTTAAACTAGTAGCTCTTACCGAAAATTGGGTAGCACTTCCCCTAATTCGAAAAGCACCAAACAAAAATATTAACAATATCAACAACTAATCCCATCCATTCAACCCCTCAACAGTACAAGAACAACCTCCACAATCCATTAGAACAACATTCAACACTAGATTACGATTTCTAGTTGATGTTTCACAAGTTCTTGACAAACCAACATACGTAAAGCTTCCGAAAGCTCATATACATAAAGAGAAAGTAAAATATTACCTTGATTAGTATCCCTCAAATAATTCACAACAAGAGCAGCTCCTACAAGTTTACTCTGCACAAAACGATAATTATACTAGTGTCAAACAACCTGAAATGTAACAACGAGCGACCAGCCCACTACCCTACCATTATGTGGCGTTCCTCCACACCCTTTCTCCTTCCAACTCCATAGAAACAATAGCAAAGGATACAACTCAAAAACAACACGAAACAGTCCAAAATAGTTCACTACAAATCGAATAATTTCAACTTACGGCTTCCAGTCACCGTTTCGTGAGTTCTTACTATTATGGAATAGATTTCCCACCTTTACAGCAGAAAAAGAGGATGAAATATGGCAGTGTACTCACCTCACTTGGTGACTAACTCTGCTCCTGATTTGGGTTCTTCAACTCTTAGGTTTTCCTCCAACTAGAACTTGGAAAGAAGTGAAAATCACTTAGGGCTTGAGGGAGATTGGAGTGGCCAGCCTTGGAGAAGCTTCTATGGAGAACTTTATGTCTAAGGGTCATGGATATAAAGTTGGGGGGGGGGGGGGAGGGATATAGATACAAATCTGATCTATGAAAGGTGCTTTTTCCCTTTTAAATTTGAGATAAAATCTGGTCCTTTCCTTTTTAAGCAAGTAGGTGATGCACCTACTTGTCACCTACTTGCTTAATTAGTAGGTGTCACTTGATGGTCCGGTGAATCTAACACGCGTCTCATTTTAACTTCATAGCTAAGATACATATCACGTAGCTCAAGCAAGTAGGACGGAGAGTAAGTAGGTGAAGCAGGCACTTCGGGTAAGCAAGCAGCTCTTTTTTATTTGCCCAAATCTCATTTCTCATATTTATGTGCATTTATCAACCTCAACTAAGTCGTGTATATACTGAATGAACATACAGGATGTAACAGTAGGCATGTCTAATATTGTATAACCTCGAAGATAATCCTGATGTCCAAGACTAGGACAACTAACATACGGCGAATCTCAACATACAAAACTACGAGGTGTAACATCTTTCCCCCCTTAGGAACATTCATCCACGAATGTTAAACCCTCAAAGGTCTTACAAAATTTTGACAGAGTCTTCTCTGTAACTTTACTACTACCAACCTGCCACACAGCAACCCAAACTATACAATGCCACATAGGGCCACAACAAACAACAACAACAATAGCCTCACATGACTAATCATAAGTAACGCTCCTGAAGGCAATGGGTTCTCAGTCTGGATATCCTCTTGGAGCGAAAATAAGTGAGGATACCTGGATCTCATATCCTCCTCAGCTTCCCAAGTCATCTCCTCGACATTCTTGTTCCTCCAAAGTTATTTAACTGTGGCTACATCCTTTGTTCTCAATCTCCGAACCTGTCTATCTAAGATAGTAATAGGGACTTCCTCATACGATAGTTGCTTTGTAACCTGAACATCATCAACAAGTATGACTCTGGAAGGGTCTCCGATGCACTTATGAAGCATAGACACATGGAAGATTGGGTGTACAGAATCCAAGTCTGAAGGTAGACCTAACTCACAGGCCACCTGGCCCACTTGATGCATAATCTTATAAGGCCTAATGTACCGAGGGCTAAGCTTGCCCTTCTTGGCGAATCTCATAATGCCTTTCATCGACAATACCTTTAGGAATACCCAATCATCTACCTGAAACTCTAAACCTCATCGACGATTATCTGTAGAAGACTTCTGACGCCTCTGAGCTGCCAATAATCTATCCTAAATAAGCTTAACTTTCTCCGCTTTCAGTTGAATCAAATTTGGCCCTACTAACTTAGATTTCCCAACCTCGAACCATCTGATAGGTGATCTACACTTTCGCCATTTAAAGCCTCATACGGGGCTATCTGAATACTGGAATGGTAACTATTATTATACGCGAACTCGATAAGCGAAAAATGATCATCCCAGATACCTCTGAAGTCTATCATACATGCTCGTAACATATCCTCAAACGTCTGAATCGTACTCTCGGCTTCTCGTACGCATGGGTTCGAGGTCAGATGCCGTATTAAGACTTACCCTGCCACACCCTAACCTTATTAGGGTGTGATGGGCACCGACCCTTACCTAGGGCGAGCGAACCCTCGGACTTTTCGCACATAATAATTTTTTTTTCAAATCTCTAAACCGAACAATCATATAAGACATAGTGAAGCTTGCAATTTTTGACAAAATCGTGATTGTATAAAATTTACTACACCACACAATTTGGCATATCTACTGGTGGAGCCGCCGACCACCGACATATCACGCCACGACGCCGTCCGCAAAGTCTCTAACACGTATCCGGTAAATCATGACGGACAAACTCGACTTGGCAAAGGTGCTCGGAAAGTAGAGCTTGCCATCTCGCCGGAACATCTTCTCGTAATAACTTCGACTCATCCGGGAGTACACACGCGCGGCATGAAACGCGACCCCCCCGAAACTAGTGGGGGTCGATGCGGAAAATGTACCGAGTATATAAGGCATGCGATGTACGAAAAGAACCATAACCGAGAGAGACAGACACAACCGGTAAATACTTTACTCGAATACATACGCTTACCGTTCGTACATAACCCATACACACTGTCTCACACATCGAAGAGAGAGGTACGTAAAGTAAGTAGGTCAATCGAATATCAAAAGGCGTACTTTACCATCACAGACCGCATGTCCGAAGAGGTGCAGATCATACAGAATGTTCAGACGGGATCATATATAGGGCGGAATACCGTACGTACGTAACGCTCACGATGTCGTATATCGGACGCACCGTACGGGGGTATATCCGCGTATTTGTTCTCGCAGTCGACGTTCCGAGATATGTCGACAGTATTCGTATTCGTATTCAAACGTACGTAAATATGCCGAATAACATGTCCCGCCCTCCACGAGGGACTCGGTGGATAGACTCATAAATGTATGTCAAAGTCATAGATCACAGATGCATATAACGTGTCCCGGCCCTCTGATGAGGGACTCGGTAAATAGGATCATATATCAGGTTCATATGTCATATATGCAAATAACGTGTCCCGGCCCTTTGTTAAGGGACTCGGTAATATGGCATCATGTGCCAATATACATAACGTGTCCCGCCCCCCATCGCGGGTCTCGTGTGAATAATCATAATATGCCATCCCGGCCACCATCCCCGTACCATCAAATCATAAATACATACAGATAATGTGTCCCGGCCCGCAAGTACGAGGGACTCGGTGAATAATGCAGAAGTGCACGATAACATGTCCCCGGCCCGGGACTCGGTGAATCGAATCGTATCGTGACGTACACACGAGATCATAACATGCCCGGCCCGGACTCGTGAAAGATACATTGAGTCGCGCACGAGCGAAAGTAGTGCGTAAACATATGCATATAGAATCGGACTCGATGAATACATACGCATGTTAACATCGAAGAATCGAACAAGTTTCGGGTTTTTCGAGTTAGCATCGGAGAGTTATAAGCATTTGACATGCAGAAACCTCTTCGGACTTTCCAAGCGATCCGGAGTCGTGTATGGAAAACATTAGGACTTATAAGGATACTCGCATCAGAATACTCAGGTCAACAGATTCATACCCAGATAGTCATAGCAGAATACTTATGTCAGATCATATACATATCCGAATATTTACCTTCAAATACCTATAACCAAATGCTTATGCCAGAACATTTACATCGGAATGCTTATGTCAGAATATTCAAATCAGATTATTCATACGGAGCGTTTATATCGAATAGTCAAACCATAATATTTTTATCGAGTTACCGACACTTATAGCAAGCTCGGAACATTAGCCAAAGGTTTCAAAGACTTTTCGTGGCAAGGAAGTAAGGCAAACGGGGCAACATACATAGGTCTCGGGGTTTGTGGGCCCACTCCGGTCAACTGAGGTGATATACCCGACTTACATAATTTTACACTTCATAATATCATTCATACTAGTTCTAAGACCATCGGGTTCCATTTGTTCAAGTTCTAGGTGTTTAAACAAATTTCAAACCATTAGCAGCATAAATGATTCAATTCTATTGAAAGAAAAAGGGGCAATTTCAAACATAGATTCCGAGGAGTAGAGTTGTCCCCGAGGTCCAAATTCAAGCCTAACATACCTAGGACATGCCAAAAGAAAGGAAGGGTAAGCCTTACATACCTTTCGAACGTCTTATGCTCGTCCAATCTCGAATCCCGTTTCGCCCCTTAATTTGCAAATGGTCATGTTTACCAATTGTCAATAATGGACCTTTTTGCTTTCCAATCTTCCATTCTTCACTTGTCTACAAAAATTTGGGCAGCATCTCCTCTGTAATTACTCCGTCCCGAGAATATGGCTCGGCCCAAATCAACGTCAACAGCAATCCGGGAATTCAACCCGGCCAAACTATCAACAATACCAACCCTATTCTAGCATTAACAACTCCTTACTACATAAGTTAACAATATTCATGCATTCAAGTAACTACATATGTTCAACCTCACCCTTATGATCATACGTTCAAACATCATCCCGAGACCATTCAAACACGAATTAAGAACATTCCAAGCAATCCATACAACTTCCATAATAATCCATTCACATGCCAATGAACCCGAAGTCACCAATTTCCATAGGAACAACGACGATGCATTTCCTTCTTCCATATTCATAGACTATGTCGATAATTCCATATGTTGACAACATTATTATCATCAAAACAAAGAACTATATTCAACCCATATTGGCTTCCAAAACAGCCCACAACATCTACCATTTCAACATGGATCATTAAGCTTCATTTTACGACATAAAATTCATGTCGACGACAACCAAAATACAAGATAATATTAATTCATTTCATGCACACCAAGCAGCCCCTATTTTCGGCCAACACAATAAACAACATTCCATTAATTTCATTCATCTTCTACACATCACAACAACACATAAACATGTTGAATTCAATTACCCTCCATTCCTACACAACACACACATATGCACGGCCACCCATACATATACACGACTACACTTCAACTTCTATATTTCCATGATTCTCATTCATTTCCATGCTTCACAACATACACAAATCACTCATAACATATGAAAAATGAGATTGAATCATACCTTGATCCTTCACCTATGCCATTCGGCTAGACTCCTCAACCACACTAACGAATGTTCTTCTTGCTCCAACGACCCTTCCACGTTGACGAGGACGTTCCAATTAGTATAGAGGCTAAGAGAAACAAATTTCCTTGACCAACTCCATGGGGCTGGTTCGGCCAGCCCCTTATTACCGTTTTTCTCCTCTTTCTTTTTCTCTTCACTCCTCATGAAATTTCTAGAGTTTGAATGAAGAATTATGTCCTATTTTTCATCACTTGTACATATATATATAAGTAGTGGCACATGCCATGCACATGCCTCATTCTTCTTCCAAATTTTTCTAGAGTTTTTCTTTTCTTTTTCTTGAATTATAAAAGATGACTACTAAAATTTGGGCTTGGCCATTTTCTTTCTTTTTTGTTTCACCCCATGGCCGGTTGGGCCATCTCACTTGGGCTTTGCTTGTCTCTTTTTTTTTCAAGCCCAACTATTCATGAATCATATTTTGCAAATTTCCGAAACAAATTTCCAAAATTCCAATTTTGCCCTTGGGCCTTCTCCAGTGTTCTCGTATCAATATTTTCCACAAGTAACAACATACACTCCACATTAAGTCAAAGCATGGCCTTACTCTTACAAATCACACTTGTGTCCAAATTTCCCGTATGTACAGAAACACGGGATATAACATCCTTCCCCCCTTTAGAACATTCGTCCTCGAATGTTCAACTGACCTTATGGGGTCTTGTAGTACTTCGGAAGGGGGGTCTCATTTTATGGTCGTTCTTTTCTTCATGCCCCTTCCTTGTCCTCTACCTTATTCTCCTTGTCCTTTACTCAAATTCTCAGTTTATGTCATAGGTTTCCCCTTTTTTTTTTTTGATCTAATATGCTATGGTCTCCCCCCCTTTAAGGGCTCTTTATATACCAACAGTCTTCACGTTGGGACGCACATGTTCACTAATTCAATCACGAATGAGGCATCATACACATTCACAGGTACAGACATAATTATTATCAATTAACCCACAAAATACTTCCAAGCGTAGTTCAAGCCTATCCAAATTCCAAAGCCCTAGCGTACTTTCTGCCTTTTCTCTATCTCACCTGTCGCATACTAAGTGGCTCTTTTTATCACCTCCCACCATCTTGTACCTTCTATTTTCCCGTTTGTCTCTTGAATCAACATTCGTGAAAATTTTGGCAAACTTTCCAGGGGGTCACCCATCATGAAATTGCTCCCACCTGAGCACGCTTAACCCCGAACTTTGGTGGAATTCGGTGCCTTAATGCCGATATAATCGCGTCCATTTTCTCATATGCCCTTTACTACATAATGGAGCCGCCGAGGTTTCACGGATTCGAGGCACTTTCGTAACACGTCTTTTCTTGTGCAATTACCGTTTTGCCCTTCTCAATCTTTCATATCACCTCACAAATTCTTATTATCCGAAATCCATCAATACCTTACAGAGTATATAACTTCATATCACATTCTTGCCATCCAGAACTGCCAGTCTCGGATAACTGGTCAAATATGTTCACACTTACCTCCTTTCGTCGTATGTAAGGCTTACAGATGGAATTTCTTATTTCATTCTCCTATGACTGGCTCTATCGCACGATCTATGACAGAAAGAAGGTCAACAATTCCTAGATGCCCCGTAGCCTCCTGTTTATAAATGTGGCGCGCTTCACATCATAAACAGGACTCTACCGGACACGACTTTGCAGACAACCCCACGGACAGACCTCGCTCTGATACCACTTTGTCACACCCTAACCTTATTAGGGTGTGATGGGCACCCGACCCTTACCTAGGGCCGAGCGAACCCTCAGACTTTTACTGCACATAATAATTTTTTTTTCAAATCTCTAAACTGAACAATCATATAAGACATAGTGAAGCTTGCAATTTTTGACAAAATCTGTGATTGTATAAAATTTACTACACCACACAATTTGGCATATCGGCTGGTGGAGCCGCTGACAGACTGACATATCACACCCACGACGCTGTCCGCAAAGTCTCTAACACAGATCCAGAAATCATGACAGACAAACTCTGACTTGGCAGTGCTCCGGGAAAGTAGAGCTTGCCATCTCCTGCTGGAACATCTTCTTCGTAATAACTTCACTATCCGGGAGTACACGCGGCATGAAACGCAGCCCCCGAAGACAGGGGGGTCAGTACGGAAAATGTACTGAGTATATAAGGCATGCAATACAGAAAACAGAACCATAACTGAGACAGACAGACACAACCGGTAAATACTTTACTCAGAATACCATACGCTTACCGTTCAGACATAACCCATACACACCTGTCTCACACATCAGAAGAGGTACAGAAAGTAAGTAGGTCAATCAGAATATCAAAAGGCGTACTTTACCATCACAGACCGCATGTCCGAAGAGGTGCAGATCATACAGAATGTTCAGACGAAATCATATATCGGGCGGAATACCGTACGTACAGAATGCTCACATGATGTCGTATATCGGACGCAGCCGTACGGGGTATATCCGACAGATTTGTTCTCAGAGTCAGACGTTCCGAGATATGTCAGACAGATTCGTATTCAGATTCAAACGTACAGAAATATGCCAGAATAACATGTCCCGGCCCTCCTATGAGGGACTCGGTGGATAGACTCATAAATGTATGTCAAAGTCATAGATCACAGATGCATATAACGTGTCCCGGCCCTCTGATGAGGGACTCGGTAAATAGGATCATATATCAGGTTCATATGTCATATATGCAAATAACGTGTCCCGGCCCTTTGTTAAGGGACTCGGTAATATGGCATCATGTGCCAAATATACATAACGTGTCCCGGCCCTCTACTGCGGGTCTCGGTGAATAATCATAATATGCCATCCTGGCCACCATCCCCGTACCATCAAATCATAAATACATACAGATAATGTGTCCCGGCCCGCAAGTACGAGGGACTCGGTGAATAATGCGAGAGAAGTGCACGATAACATGTCCGGCCGGGACTCGGTGAATCGAGAATCGTATCGTGACGTACACACGAGATCATAACATGCCCTGGCCCGGGACTCAGTGAAAGATACATTGAGTCGCGCACGAGCAGAGTAGTGCAGAAACATATGCATATAGAATCAGACTCGATGAATACATACGCATGTTAACATCTGAAGAATCAGAACAAGTTTCGGGTTTTTCCGAGTTAGCATCGGAGAGTTATAAGCATTTGACATGCAGAAACCTCTTCGGACTTTCCAAGCGATCCGAGTCGTGTATGGAAAACATTAGGACTTATAAGGATACTCGCATCGAATACTCGGGTCAACGATTCATACCCGGATAGTCATAGCAGAATACTTATGTCAGATCATATACATATCCGAATATTTACCTTCAAATACCTATAACCAAATGCTTATGCCAGAACATTTACATCGGAATGCTTATGTCAGAATATTCAAATCAGATTATTCATACCGGAGCGTTTATATCAGAATAGTCAAACCATAATATTTTTATCTGAGTTACCAGACACTTATAGCAAGCTCGGAACATTAGCCAAAGGTTTCCAGTACTTTTCGTGCGGAAGTAAGGCAAACGGGGCAACATACATAGGTCTCGGGGTTTGTGGGCCCACTCCGGGTCAACTGAGGTGATATACCCGACTTACATAATTTTACACTTCATAATATCATTCATACTAGTTCTAAGACCATCGGGTTCCATTTGTTCAAGTTCTAGGTGTTTAAACAAATTTCAAACCATTAGCAGCATAAATGATTCAATTCTATTGAAAGAAAAAGGGCAATTTCAAACATAGATTCCGAGGAGTAGAGTTGTCCCCGAGGTCCAAATTCAAGCCTAACATACCTAGGACATGCCAAAAGAAAGGAAGGGTAAGCCTTACATACCTTTCGAACGTCTTATGCTCGTCCAATCTCGAATCCCGTTTCGCCCAGAATTTGCAAATGGTCATGTTTACCAATTGTCAATAATGGACCTTTTTGCTTTCCAATCTTCCATTCTTCACTTGTCTACAAAAATTTGGGCAAAGCATCTCCTCTGTAATTACTCCGTCCCGAGAATATGGCTCGGCCCAAATCAACGTCAACAGCAATCCGGGAATTCAACCCGGCCAAACTATCAACAATACCAACCCTATTCTAGCATTAACAACTCCTTACTACATAAGTTAACAATATTCATGCATTCAAGTAACTACATATGTTCAACCTCACCCTTATGATCATACGTTCAAACATCATCCCGAGACCATTCAAACACGAATTAAGAACATTCCAAGCAATCCATACAACTTCCATAATAATCCATTCACATGCCAATGAACCCGAAGTCACCAATTTCCATAGGAACAACGACGATGCATTTCCTTCTTCCATATTCATAGACTATGTCGATAATTCCATATGTTGACAACATTATTATCATCAAAACAAAGAACTATATTCAACCCATATTGGCTTCCAAAACAGCCCACAACATCTACCATTTCAACATGGATCATTAAGCTTCATTTTACGACATAAAATTCATGTCGACGACAACCAAAATACAAGATAATATTAATTCATTTCATGCACACCAAGCAGCCCCTATTTTCGGCCAACACAATAAACAACATTCCATTAATTTCATTCATCTTCTACACATCACAACAACACATAAACATGTTGAATTCAATTACCCTCCATTCCTACACACAACACACACATATGCACGGCCACCCATACATATACACGACTACACTTCAACTTCTATATTTCCATGATTCTCATTCATTTCCATGCTTCACAACATACACAAATCACTCATAACATATGAAAAATGAGATTGAATCATACCTTGATCCTTCACCTATGCCATTCGGCAGACTCTCAACCACACTAACGAATGTTCTTCTTGCTCCAACGACCCTTCCACGTTGACGAGGACGTTCCAATTATATAGAGGCTAAGAGAAACAAATTTCCTTGACCAACTCCATGGGGCTGGTTCGGCCAGCCCCTTATTACCGTTTTTCTCCTCTTTCTTTTTCTCTTCACTCCTCATGAAATTTCTAGAGTTTGAATGAAGAATTATGTCCTATTTTTCATCACTTGTACATATATATATAAGTAGTGGCACATGCCATGCACATGCCTCATTCTTCTTCCAAATTTTTCTAGAGTTTTTTTTTCTTTTTCTTGAATTATAAAAGATGACTACTAAAATTTGGGCTTGGCCATTTTCTTTCTTTTTTTGTTTCACCCCATGGCCGGTTGGGCCATCTCACTTGGGCTTTGCTTGTCTTTTTTTTTTCAAGCCCAACTATTCATGAATCATATTTTGCAAATTTCCGAAACAAATTTCCAAAATTCCAATTTTGCCCCTGGACCTTCTCCGTTGTTCTCGTATCAATATTTTCCACAAGTAACAACATACACTCCACATTAAGTCAAAGCATGGCCTTACTCTTACAAATCACACTTGTGTCCAAATTTCCCGTATGTGCAGAAACACGGGATATAACATTACCTGTGTCCCCAATCCCTTCTGAAAAGACTTCTAGAAGTTAGCTGTGAATAGTGTACCCTTATCTGAGATAATAGATACTGGAACACCATGAAGTCATACTATCTCCTTAATGTATAACTTCGCATAATCCTCTGCTGAATAAGTAGTCTTGACAGGCAGAAAATGAGCTGATTTTATAAGTCTGTCAACAATCACCCATATAGAATCGGACTTACGCTAAGAACGGGGAAAGCCTATAATAAAATCCACATTAATCGCTTCCTATTTCCAAGTCGGAATCTCAATAGCCTGCAATAAATAACCGAGCTTCTGATGCTCAATCTTAACCTGCAGATAATTAGGGCACTGAGCTACGAACTCGGCTATATCTTTCTTTATACCGTCCCACCAATACACCTCTCTGACATCATGATACATCTTCATCATCCCTGGATGAATAGAATAGCAGGAGTAATGAGCCTCTCCCATGATCTGACGACGTAACCCTGCAACATCAAGAACACATAGTCTGCCTCGATATCTGAGGACTCTGTCTCCAGTAATCTCAAATGGTGTCTTCTCCTTCTAAGGAGATGTATTTTTATAATGGACTAACATAGGATCCTTATTCTGGCGCTCCTTAATCTCAGCTACTAAAGATGATGATCTTTGAATCCTAAATGGTAACTCCTCCATCGCTTGAGTCCAGTAATCGGACTCCTAGGCTAGCTAACTGGTGAAGCTCATGAGCTAACTTCTTTTCTCTGGCCGTAAATAAGGTAGGCTACCCATGGATCTGCGGCTAAGGGCATCTCCCACTGCATTGGCCTTCCTTGGATGGTACAGAATATCAACATCATGATCTTTCAACAGCTCTAACCATCGCCTTTAACGTAATTCAACTCCTTCTGCTTAAAGATGTACTGAAGGCTCTTATGATCTATATAAATATAAACATGAACGCCATATAAGTAATGCCTCCACATCTTTAAGGCATGAACTAGTACGGGCAACTCTAGATCATGGGTCGGATAATTTTTTTCGTGCTCTGCCTCAAAGCATAAGCAATAAACTTAACGTGCTGCATTAAAACACAACCCAATCCAACGCCCGAAGTGCCATAATAAATAGCATAACCCTCTGGTCCCTCTAGGAGGGTTAAAACTGGCGCCGAAGTCAGTCTGTCTTTCAACTGTTGAAAGCTCCACTCACAAGCCTCAGCCACTGGAACTTAGCTGCTTTTTGAGTCAACTTCATCAGTGGTGATGAAAGAGAAGAAAATCCCTCTACGAACCTCCTGTAATAACCTGCCAATCCTAGAAAACTACGAACCTCCGTGGGTGTCGTGGGTCTAGGCCAAGTCTTCATGGTCTCTACTTTCTGCGTATCAACCCTGATGCCCTCATCTGAAATAATGTGACTAAAAAAAAAGCCACAGAGTTCAACCAAAAATCACTTTTCGAGAACTTCACATGCAGCTTCTGATCCTGAAGAACTCTGAGTACAACACGAAAATGATCCGCATGCTCAGTTTCTGATCGAGAATAGACTATGATATTATCAATAAACACAATCACGAACAGATCTAAGAAGGGCCTGAATACATTGTTCATCAAATCCATAAATACTGTTGAGGAATTGGTTAAATCGAACGACATGACACGAAACTCGAAGTGGCCATATCTGATTCTGAAAGCTGTCTTCGGAATATCTTTCTCTTTGATCCTACCTGATGGTAACCTGACCTCAGATCTACCTTCAAAAAATATTTGGCACCCTAACTGATCAAAAAAATCTTCAATCCTCAGGAGCGGACATTTATTCTTTATCGTCACCTTATTCAACGGCCTATAGTCAATACACATTCACAAGGAGCCATCTTTCTTTCTTAAAAATAACACTGGTGCTCCCCATGGTGACGTACTAGGTCTAATAAAGCCTTTCTCGAGCAAGTCCTTCAATTTCTCTTTCAATTCCCTTAGTTCTGCTGGAGCCATTCTATAAGGAGGAATAGATATCGGGTGAGTATCTAGTAGTACATCGATAGAAAAGTCAATCTCCCACTCTGGCGGGATGCCTAGAAGCTCATCTGGAAATTCAGGAACTACTAGAATAGAGTGAAGGGTCGGTGGTTCTGCTTCTGTATTTTGAACTCGGACTATATGATAAATACAACCCTTTGAAATCATCTTCCTTGCCTTGAGATAGGAAATAAACCTACCTCTCGGCGATGCTGCATTACCCTTCCATTTTAAGACTAGGCTTACCTGGAAACTGAAATCGAACCATCTTGGTTCTGCAATCAACATTAGCATAACAAGAGGCTAACTAGTCCATACCCCTAATAACATCAAAATCCACCATATCTAACTTAATCAAATTAGCTACCGTATGATGACTACAAACTATGATTGTACAACCTTTGTATATCCGTCTAGACATCAATAGATCACCAATAGGTGTAGACACCTCAAAGAGTCTAATCGACTCGAGTTCCATCCCAAACTTACCTGCAATAAAAGGAGTGACATATGACAACGTAGAACCTAAATATATCAATGCATATACATCATGGGAGGAGACTGATAATATACCTGTAACAACATCAGGTGATGACTTAAGATCCTATCGACCAGCCAAAGCATAAATGCGGTTCTGAGGACAGCTCGAGATAGACGCTCCACCTGTACCTCTACCATGGCCAGCTGATGTCTAAGAACCCTGCCTTGGAGGGTGTACTGATGATGAGGAGCCTACTGCAGATCCTGCCGGCTGAACCATACCTATGCCACCCCTCATCGAACACTCCCTCATAATATGACCTGGATAGCCACAAGCATAGCAAACATCTGAACTCAAACGACACTGCCCAGCATGCAACTTACCACAGTGAGTACATCGTGGCAAAGGCGGCATCATCTAGCATGACTTTCCCCTATATTGAGAACCGGAGGCTCTGGAACCCTGTCCCCGTCCTAAATAGGTAGATCGATTGAACCTCAGGCCACCCCTAAGCACATTAAAAGAATTTGAAGATCTACCTCTCTTACCCTGGCCCCTATTATGCTCATGCTTAACCCTCCATTGCTGCTTACGCTCCTTAAGGACCTGAGCGTATGCTTGAATATGAGAAATATCTATACCTGTTAAAAGTGAGGCCGTCATGCAGTCATCAATCAGATGCGATCCCAAACCAATCACGAACAGGTGAACCCGATCCTCCATCTCAGCTACATTAGTGGGAGCATACCTAGCCAATGAATCAAAGTGAAGACTGTACTCCCGAACGCTCATGTTCCCCTGTCTAAGGTTCAAAAACCTATTAACTCAGGCTCGTCGGATCTCTGTTGGTAAATAATGACGGATAAAGGCCTCTGTAAACTCCTGCCATACCGGTGGAGGAGCATTCTCCCCCCTGGACAACTCCTAAGTCTCATACACTGAATGGAAATATCTCGCAGTGTATAAGAAGCCAACTCTACCGACTTAGTATCTGTAGCGTGCATCACCCTCAGGGTTCTCTGCATCCGATCTATAAAATTCTGCGGGTCCTCATTCGGATTAGATCCGAAGAACTCTGGAGGATCCAAATTAATGAAATCTCGAACCCTCGCATTGACAACCCTATCATCATGATCAACACCTGTGCCCTGACGTCGGGACTGAGCGACCATTAACTGAATTAATAATTAAGTAGCATCTCACATCTCCTGACCAGGTGAATCAGGTGGAGGAACTAGGGGTGCTGCAGCTGGAGCAGGAGCCCCTCTAAGCTCTTATGGAGAGGGCGGAGTATGGGAGGTATAAGATGAAGCCTCACTCTGCGGCTCACTCCGGCCCCTATTAACCTATGGCACTCGACTGTTAGCCTCATCTGCTACTGATTTACCCTTCTGGATAGCTGAAGCTCTCTTAGGTATCGCTGAAATCATAACACATCATTAGGAAAATCAACTTTTACAACACAGCTCTAGCGCACGATCTAAGATAAGAAAGAAGGACAACCATCCTAAATGTTCTGTAGCCTCCTGTTTATAAGTGTGGTGCACAACAGACCCATAAACAAGACTCTATTAGACACGGCTTGTAGACAACCCTAGGATGAATTGCTCTGATACCAAGTTTGTCACGACTCAAACCGGAGGGCCATGATGGGCGCCCGGGCCTTACTTGCCGAGTACCAATAAACATACATCTATAACATAATCATACCTAAAGATGGGCCACGAGGGCCCTCCACAAGACAACCTGCAGACTTACAGACGCAATAAGCTGTAAAAGGGGCAAGTCTAAAATATATATACACATAACCATAATGAACGTGAAGGTATGAGCCGACAAGGCTACCATGGATTACTGTACAACAAAATGAAGGCCGAAGAGGCCACATAACATCAAACTGTATCATAAACTGTCTACAAGCCTCTACTGGAGTATATATCATAACAAGGTCGGGAACGGGGCCCCTCCATACCCATATGTATATCAAAACATCGTACCAAAACTAGACTGCAACTTCGGAACAAGTGAAGTGCTCCAATGTCAACTGAACAGGAAACGTACTGGTGCGGACCGTCTCCCTGTCTACCTGAACCTGTGAGCATAAAACGCAGCATCCCCAGGCAAAGGGACATCAGTACGATAATATACCGAGTATGTAAGGCATGAAAATAACATAATAGAGACATGAAAGTGATCTGAGACAAGAGAGAGTCAACATGTACATCTGAAAGCCTCTGAGGGCACAATATGCATAAGTATCATACATGTGCATATCTAACGCCTGGTCATACATACAATATGCATAAGTATATATATATATATATATATATATATATATGCGTATATACCGCCATTAAGCCTCTGTGGGCACCTCATCGTATCATATCGGCCTCTGTGGGGATAATCATCATCATGTAACCAGTTGATTAGGTGGTGGTGCGTATATAACGCCATAACCTTCCCCATATCCCATATTCATATAATATACGCATATATAATGCCTGTGAGGTCATGGTGTACACACAACACACACACACACACACACACACATATATATAAGATGCATGAATGATAAAGAGACCATCTAAACCTATCAGAGTGACGTAAGATCGTTGCACCTCCGATTAACATTATGGAACTAACATCATCAACATAACTCATTTTCAAGGATCAATGAATCATAAGATATCATGAATGCCATTAAACTGGAACAAGAACATAAGTTTCTAATACTTCTAAGAGTAAGAGTCACATGGCTATGGAAATCGTTCGTTTACATTCGTTTCATTCTGGTCATGCCAAAAGAAGGAAGAGAATAGCTTTAATATACCTTTATTACTAACGACTCAATAGATACTAACCGTAGTACTTCAACCTATATCAAGGTATTAGAACTATGGTTAATGCCATGGAAGAACTCAAAACACATTTTTTAGCTAGTAGCTCTCTTACGAAAAATTGGGTAGCATTTTCCCCTACATTTCCTCACTTCCCCAAATTCAAAACAGCACCAAACAACAATATTAACAATATCAACAACCAATCCCATCCATTCATCCTATCAACAACACAAGAACAGCCTCCACAGTCCATTAGAACAACATTCAACACTAGATTACAGCTTCTTGTTGACGTTTCACAAGTTCTTGACAAACCAACATATGTAAAGCTTCTGCAACCTCATCTACATAAAGAGGAAGTAAAACCTTACCTTAATTAGTATCCCTCAAATAAATCACAACACGAGCATCTCCTACAAGTTTACCCTGCACAAAACGATAATTATACTAGTGTCGAACAACCTGAAACGTAACAACGAGTAACCATCCCACTACCCTACCATTATGTGGCGTTTCTCCATGCCCTTTCTCCTTCAAAACTCCATAGAAATAGTAGCAAAGGAGGTAACTCAAACACAACATGAAACAGTCCAAAATAGTTCATTACAAATTGAATAATTTCAACTTACGGCTTCCAGTCACCGTTTCACGAGTTCTTGCTGTTATGGAACATATTTCCCACCTTTACAGCAAAAAAAGAGAATGAAATAGGGCAGTATACTCACCTCACTTGGTGAAGAACTCAACTTCTGATTTGGGTTCTTCAACTCTTAGGTTTTCCACCAACTAGAACTTGAAAAGAAGAGAGAATCACTTAAGGCTTGAGGGAGATTGGAGTGGCTAGCCTTGGAGGAGCTTCTATGGAGAATTTTGGGTCTTAGGGTCATAGATACAAAGTGGGGGGGGGGGGGGGGAGGGGAATATAGATACAAATCTGATCTATAAAGGGTGCTTTTTCCATTTTAAATTTGAGATAAAATCTGGTCCTTTCCTTTTAAGCAAGTAGGTGATGCACCTACTTTGTCAACTACTTGCTTAATTAGTAGGTGTCACTTGATGGTCCGCTGAATCTAACACATGTCTCATCCTTACTTTGGAGTTAAGATACGTATCACGCAGCTCAAGCAAGTAAGACGGAGAGTAAGTAGGTGAAGCAGGCATGTCGGGTAAGCAAGCAACTCATTTTTATTTGCCCAAATCTCATTTCTAACGTTTATGTGCATTCGTCAACCTCAACTTAGTTGCGTATATGTTGAATGAAAATATGGGATGTAAAAATAGGCATGTCTAATAGCGTATAACCTCGAAGATAATCCCGATATCCAAGACTAGGACAACTAACATACGACAAATCTCAACATATAAAATTATGAGGTGTAACACGAGGCAATCCCCTTTGTTGGACGTAATTGTGCCAAATTAGGGTTGTTCTGCTTCCAACTCCAAGGATACTGACATGGCGCACTTCATGCCAAAAATAACCTAATCCATTCAAAAAGAAAATACTTGCTAAAGAGGTAACAATTTGAACTTAAGTCTATTAGAATGTCAATACTGGTACATTATAAACTACTTGATGCTGTTACACCTCGAAAAATTTCATGTCGTCATATGATAGATAGACTAATGTAGGGTAAGAAGTGTATGAGGTTTCTACAAGTGAGAAGTAGTACTTAACAGTTCTAATTAAGATTCCAAAGACATTTGAGGCAAGAGAAGAAAGTTTGTTAAAGAATGTCAAGCATAAGTCGTGTTTTGAAGAAGGGTTTACAAAGTACCGAGCTAATGTGGGTTTAATAATGTTGTGAGGAAGAGTTATAATGCTCCTTATATTGTTAATAGAGTGTTAAACAAGTGCTAAGAATGTTTCATAAGGATTGGAGATCAAACGAAACGACGAGGACAAGTTAGGAGAGAAAGAGGATAATGCGACCATTTATACGGTCCGTATAACCATTACAGTGAAGGTCCATCACTGATGGAGTTATACGGTCAATTATACGGACCGTATAATGGTCCTATAACTCATGACAGGCAGATTTTTAATTTTATATAAGAAGGGCCCAAATTTATTCTTTTCATTTCCCACTTCTCTCCAACACTCTCAAGAACTCTAGAACATTTTACACCCTTCACTTATAGATATCCAAGGAAAATCAAAGATCAATATCATCAATTCGAGGAAATCAAGTGCAAGGAAGTTCTCTAGGGTTACTAGAAGTCAAGAATCTCTTGGAAGTTGAAGCTAGGGTTTTCTTCAAGTGAACTATTTCCATCCAAAGCTCCCTACACCATCAAAGGTGAGTTTTATGATCATTTCATATTATTTAGAATATTGAGGGGTTGGAAGACTTGGATTATGGAAGAAAGTAGAGTATGGAGCTCAAATGTGAAATAATGGTGTTCTTGAATAATAGTTTCACATGAACCATAATTCTTGAGATATTATGAGTATAATATTGTTATAAATAATATTAAGAATGTTGGAGAAGCATTATATATGGATGAATACGATGTTGGGTGATGACCATGGTTATGGATGACTTAGAGAGGGAATTGTGAGAATTGAATAATGTCGAGTTGGACAAAGTTATTGATTATGATGCTATGAATGTTGTTATTAATGTTGGGAGTTGTTATAGCATATGGAGGAAGTTGTAGAAACAAAGGAGATGCGGTCCAATTTTTGTTAGCTCTAGCTTAAGTCTAAGTATGTTTCGATTATCTAATTCTAGTACGAATTCTCTTGAATGTAGAATCGTGAACATTGGAGGAAAGTGCTTCAATTGATAAAGTTAGAGCGACGTCAAGGTATGTGAGGATAGTCCATTCTTTTTCTAAGGCATGATTCCTATGACATGAATTCCTTTGTCTTTCCATGACCTTCTTACATTCCGAAAATTATGAGTTAATGTTTACGAAGAGCTTCTCATGAGATAAAGATAAGAGATATGTTACGAACATGATATGATATTCCTATGAAACTAATGATTCTTATACGATTCTTTGATGTTGCTCATTGTTGTTACACTCATCTTATAATGCTAGTTCTTTCAAGGTGAGGCATGATGAACATGGCTACTCCATAATGGAATCGGGAGTTCTCGACCTTACATCACCCCGATAGAGTACAGTTTGACTTTGAGTTCTTATGCATACTTCATGATGAGTATATGATAACGAGGTTACACCGCGCCTATATGGCCGGGACGACACCACTAAGGCGGGCAGCATATACACCAGGTCTAGACGGCATGGGCAAACACCACTAGTGGGCGGCATAAGATAGTTACCCCTGATGCGGGAGGCTTGGACGCGGGCTAATGATGATCACACTGTACCTATATGGTCGGCCAGCTTATATATGCATACTTAATATGATAATGTTTATGATGTAAGTTAGCATGCATTGTTCCGTCTTAAGTGACATCCAGCTACAGGTTGCTTCATTACTTGATGTTTCCTCATATTTTCGATATGTTATTATTCATGCCTTACATACTCAGTACAATGTTCGTACTGATGTCCTTTCTTTTTGGACGCTGTGTTCATGCCCACAGGTAGACAGGGAGGTGGCCCAGATTCTTAGGAGCTACTCAGCAGATTTACAGGAGCACCCCACTCTTTCGGAGGTGCCATTTTTAAAATATTATTTTGCGTATATATTGGGCACGACGGGGTCCTGTCCCATCCTATGTCTTAGTACTCTAGTAGAGGCTCGTAGAAGCGTATGTGTGGGTGGTAGATGTCCCATGATGACTACATTGTACCTTTGTACATCATTTTTGCAACCGTGAGGGCTTATATGTATATATGCATGTGTTGCCTTCGTGATTATATGTGTCCAGGATTAGCACACAGATTAGCATAATGAGTGGTGCTCGGTAGTCAGCTCCGGGTACCCGTCATGGCCCCTAGCCGGGTCGTGACAAAAGGACACCGCTATGGCAGGCAGCATGTACACCATGTCCAGACGGCATGGGCAGACACCACTAGTGGGCGGCATGAGATGGTTACCCCGGACGCGGGCTAATGATGATCACACCGTACCTATATGGTCGGGCAGCTTATATATGCATACTTGATATGATATTGTTTATGATGTAAGTTAGCATGCATTGTTCCGTCTTAAGTGACATCCAGCCACAGGTTGCTTCATTACTTGATGTTTTCTTATCTTTTCGATATGTTATTATTCATGCCTTACATACTCAGTACAATGCTCGTACTGACGTCCTTTCTTTTTGGACGTTTTGTTCATGCCCACAGGTAGACAGGGAGGTGACCCAGATTTTTAGGAGCTACTCAGTAGATTTAAAGGAGCACCCCACTTTTTCGGAGGTGCCATTTTTGAGATATTATTTTGCGTATATATTGGCCACGACGGGGTCCTGTCCCGTCTTATGTCTTAGTACTCTAGTAGAAGCTCGTAGACGCGTATGTGTGGGTTATAGATGTCCCATGATGACTACATTGTACATTTGTATATCATTTTTGCAGCCGTGAGAGCTTATATATATATGCATGTGTTGCCTTTGAGATTATATGTGTCCACAACGAGTACGCTGATTAGCATAATGTGTGGTGCTCGGTAGTCAGCTCCGAGTACCTCTCATGGCCCCTAGCCAGGTCGTGACAAAAGGACATCGCCAAGGCGGGCAGCATGTACACCATGTCTAGACGGCATGGGCAGACACCACTAGTGGGCGGCATGAGATGGTTACCCCAGACGCGGGAGGCGTGGACGCATGCTAATGATGATCACACCGTACCTATATGGTCGGGAGGCTTATATATGCATACTTGATATGATAATGTTTATGATGTAAGTTAGTATGCATTGTTCCGTCTTAAGTGACATCCATCTACAGGTTGCTCCATTACTTGATGTTTCCTTATCTTTTCGATATGTTATTATTCATGCCTTACATACTCAGTACAATGTTCGTACTGACGTCTTTTCTTTTTGGACGCCGTGTTCATACCCACAGGTAGACAGGGAGGTGGCCCAGATTCCTAGGAGTTACTCAACAGATTTACAGGAGCACCCCACTCTTTCAGAGGTTCCATTTTTGAGATATTATTTTACGTATATATTGGGCACGACGGGATCCTGTCCCGTCCCTATGTCTTAGTACACTAGTAGAGGCTCGTAGATGCGTATGTATGGGTGGTAGATGTCCCATGATGACCACATTGTACATTTGTATATCATTTTTGCAGCCGTGAGGGCTTATATATACATATATATATGTATATATATATACATATATATATGTATATATATATACATATATATGTTTATATATATATATACAAATATATATATATATATATTTGTATATGTATATATATATATTTGTATATGTATATATAAGCCCTCACGGCTGCAAAAATGATATACAAATGTACAATGTATATGTATATGTATATATATATGGATGTGTTGCCTTCGAGATTATATGTGTCCAGGATGAGTACGCTGATTAGCATAATGAGTGGTGCTCGGTAGTCAGCTCCGGGTACCCGTCATGGCCCCTAGCCGGGTCGTGACAAAAGGACACCGCTAAGGTGGGCAGCATGTACACCATGTCTAGACGACATGGGCAGACACCACTAGTGGGCGGCATGAGATGGTTACCCCGGACGCGGGCTAATGATGATCACACCATACCTATATGGTCGGGCAACATATATAAGCATACTTGATATGATAATATTTATGATGTAAGTTAGCATGCATTGTTCCGTCTTAAGTGACATCCAGCTACAGGTTGCTTCATTACTTGATGTTTCCTTATCTCTTCGATATGTTATTATTCATGCCTTACATACTCAGTACAATGTTCGTACTGACGTCCTTTCTTTTTGGACGGTGTGTTCATGCCCACAGGTAGACAGGGAGGTGACGCAGATTCTTAGGAGCTACTCAGCAGATTTAAAGGAGCACCCCACTTTTTCGAAGGTGCCATTTTTGAGATATTATTTTACGTATATATTGGCCACGACGGGGTCCTGTCCCGTCCTATGTCTTAGTACTCTAGTAGAGGCTCGTAGATGCGTATGTGTGGGTGGTAGATGTCCCATGATGACTACATTGTACATTTGCATATCATTTTTGCAGCCGTGAGGGCTTATATATATATATGCATGTGTTTCCTTTGAGATTATATGTGTTCACAATGAGTACGCTGATTAGCATAATGAGTGGTGCTCGGTAGTTAGGTCCGGGTGCCCGTCATGGCCCCTAGCCAGGCAGCATGTAAACCATGTCTAGACGGCATGGGCAGACACCACTAGTGGGCGGCATGAGATGGTCACCCCGGACGCGGGAGGCCTAGACGCGGGCTAATGATGATCACACCGTACTTATATGGTCGGGCAGCTTATATATGCATACTTGATATGATAATATTTATGATGTAAGTTAGCATGCATTGTTCTGTCTTAAGTGACATCCAGCTACAGGTTGCTTCATTACTTGATGTTTCCTTATCTTTTCGATATGTTATTATTCATGCCTTACATACTCAGTACAATGTTCGTACTGACGTCCTTTCTTTTTGGACGCTATGTTCATACCCATTGGTAGACAGGGAGGTGACCCAGATTCTTAGGAGCTACTCAGCATATTTACAGGAGCACCCCACTCTTTCGGAGGTGCCATTTTTGAGATATTATTTTGCGTATATATTGGGCACGACAGGGCCCTGTCCCGTCCCTATGTCTTAGTCCTCTAGTAAAGGCTCGTAGATGCATATGTGTGGGTGGTAAATGTCCCATCATGACTACATTATACATTTGTATATCATTTTTTGTAGCCGTAAGGGCTTATATATATATATATATATATATATATATATATATATATATGTGTTGCCTTCAAGATTATATGTGTCCAGGATGAGTACGCTGATTAGCATAATGAGTGGTGCTCGGTAGTCAGCTCCGGGTATCCGTCATGGCCCTTAGCCGGGTCGTGACAAAAGGACACCGCTAAGGCGGGCAGCATGTACACCATGTCTAGACGGCATGGGTAGACACCACTAGTGGGCGGCATGAGATGGTTACCCCGGTCGCGGGCTAATGATGATCACACCGTACCTATATGGTCGGGCAGCTTATATATACATACTTGATATGGTAATATTTATGATGTAAGTTAGCATGCATTGTTCCGTCTTAAGTGACATCCAGCTACAGGTTGCTTTATTACTTGATGTTTCCTTATCTTTTCGATATGTTATTATTCATGCCTTACATACTCATTACAATGTTAGTACTGACGTCCTTTCTTTTTGGACGGTGTGTTCATGCCCATAGTAGACAGGGAGGTGGCCCAGATTCTTAGAAGCTACTCAGTAGATTTACAGGAGCACCCCACTCTTTCGGAGGTGCCATTTTTGAGATATTATTTTGCGTATATATTAGGCACGACGGGATCCTGTCCCGTTCCTATGTCTTAGTACTCTAGTAGAGGCTCGTAGATGCATATGTGTGGGTGGTAGATGTCCCATAATGACTACATTGTACATTTGTGTATCATTTTTGCAGCCGTGAGGGCTTATATATATATGCATGTGTTGCCTTCGAGATTATATGTGTCCTGGATGAGTACGCTGATTAGCATAATGAGTGGTGCTCGGTAGTCAGCTCCGGGTACCCGTCATGGCCCCTAGCCGGGCCGTGACAAAAGTGGTATCAGAGCAGTTTCATCCTTGTGTGTGTCTATGAGCCGTGTCCAGTAGAGTCTTGTTTATGGGTGTGAAGCGCGCCACACTTATAAATGAGAGGCTGCGAGGCATTTAGGAAAATGACCATTCTTCTTATTAGATCGTGCCATAGAGCCATGTTATAAGATTTTCTCCTCTCTAATTGTGCGTTATGATTTCAGCGATGCCGGTATAGAGAAAACCCACAGCCGCCCAGAAAGGCAAGGCTACAACAGAAAGGCGAATGAAAAGGGCACCGCCAATAAATGTAGAAGAAGGTGAATCCCAAAATGAGGCTCCATCTAATATTTCTCACACTCTGCCTATTCTAGAAGAACAAGAGGGAGCTTCAGCTCCAGCTCCTATGCCTCCAGTTCCTCCACCGGGTGCTTTGGGTCAACAAATGACCGAAGCTATTCAGCTATTGACACAGCTAGTTGCCACCCAGGCTTAGCGGCAGAGTACGGGTCTAGATGACAGGGCAACTAGTGCTAGAGCTCGTGATTTTATGAGTTTAAATCCCCCAGAATTTTTTGGGTCAAAGCCGTATGAAGACCCGCAAGGTTTTATTGGTGAGATGCTGAGAACGTTGAGAATCATCTATGCCTCTGATACTGAATCTGTGGAGTTGGAATCTTCTAGACTCCGTGATGTGGCAGTTCTTTGGTATAATAACTGGATATCTTCAAGAAAGGAAAATGCACCTCCTCTAGTTTGGCAAGAATTTGTAGATGCTTTCATCTGCCACTATTTATCACCCGAGGTTCGAAGGGCCCGAGCTGATAGGTTTCTAAATTTAAAGCAAGGGAATATGAGTGCCCGGGAGTATAGCCTCCACTTTAATTCATTAGCTAGGTATGCTCCGACTATGGTGTCTAATATGGGAGATAGAGTACACAGATTTGTGAGCCGCTTAGGGCCACATTTGTTCAAAGATTGCTTGACAGCTTTATTGCAAGAGGGGATGGACATTTTCCATATTCAGGCCCATGCCCAGAATTTAGAAGAGCAGCAACATCCACAAAGAGGTGAGCGCGAGATTGATAGAGGGTAGAGTAAGAGGGCCAGATCTGTTGGTGCCGGCAGCGACTATAGAGGGGGATCGAGGTAGTCATACTCTAGATATTCAGGCCAGTCGGCGACTAGTGCACCTCCTCGGTTTCTTTGGCAGGAGATTTGATTGCCCTATTTATTCTGGTCCGGGTCAGAGTTCGAGAGTCTCAGGCTCTCAGTTTGGAGGTGATCCTAGCCAGCAGAGGCCACCGGTGCCGTGATGTAGCTAGTGCGGTAGATTACATTCCGGTTAGTGTCGCAGAGGTTCACATGATTGCTATGCCTGTGGTCAGGTTGGGCATATGATGCGCGATTGCCCATCGATGAGTGGTAAAGTTGGGGCTCAGCCCACAGGATCAGCAGCTGGTTCTTCTTCATCTGTGCACCTGATAGAGCAGACTCCCCATATTCCGGCAGGCCGTGGTAGGGGAAGAGAGGGAGCACCCAGTTTAGGTGGTACCCAGCCCCGTATTTATGCTTTAGCCGGACGACAGGATCTTGAGTCCTCCCCGAATGAGGTTACATGTATACTATCCATATTCTCTCATGACGTTTATGCATTAATTGATCCAGGTTCTACGTTGTCCTATATTTGTTACACCTCCCGTTTTATTACAAGGAGATTTTGGCTAGGTGGTGTGTACCTTCGATTCGATAACCCGCACCAGAGCTTTGGACACGGGATATTTTACTTTGTATGTGTATGGGAGTATAAGTATACATTCTTGACATTACGAGGGAGTTAGAAGTGAAACGAATCGAATCGGAGCAGTTCAAAAAACTGCTGAAACCAGTAAGTGTCGATAGCCCAAGGGACGAACTGTCGACACGTCGATGAGCCGTCGTCTGGCATCGTCGACCAGGTTCTGCAATGAGACATCTCAGGCGACAGTTCTACGGGGCATATCGACAGATCATCGACACGTCGACGTGACCGTCGACTCGCTTGTCGAACCGCTTATTTGGAACATTCCAGTCCCAGCTATAAATAAACGAGTTGGACTCCAAAATTTCAGATTTTATTTCTCTCCAAGTCTTGAAGGTTCTAGAGAAATCCCTCTCATTATATTATCATTTATCCAAGGGAAATCAAGGAGTAATCACCAAAAAATAGTAGAATCTAGTGTAAGAATGCTCACTAGGGTTGGTGGAGATCAAGACACCCTTTTTTTTTTTGTTGAAGTAGGGTTTTCTCCAAGTGGTGTATTCTCATCGAAAGTTCATTCCTACATCATCAAAGGTGAGTTTTATGTTTATTTCATGTTATTAAAAGTATTGAGAGGTTAATAGACTTTGATTATGGAAGGGAGGAGAATATAGAGTACAAACATGAAATTAGTAATATTATTGAATTATAGTTCTTGATACGCAATGAGTATAAACTTGCTATGAATAGTATTAAAGATGTTATAGAGGCCTTGTATGAGGGCGGATACGGTATGGTGCTATAGTTATAAAGGAGTTTGATAGGGAATGTTGAGTATTTAATAATGTCTAGCTTGATGAAGTTGTTGATTAAGATATTGTGGGAGTTGTTTATTATGTGGGGGGATGTCATCGAAACAAAGGAGATGTTACTCAATTTTCGTTAGCTTTAGCTTAAGCCTAAGTATGTCTTTAATTATCTAATCGTAGTACGAATGCCCTTGAAGGTAAAAGCGTAAACTTGAGAGGCACGCAATTAGACGATAGAGTGGAAGAGATACAAAGGTATGTAAGGCTAGTCCCTTCTTTTCTAAGGCATGACTCCTATGACATGACTTCCTTTATTATTCCATGACCTTCTTACATTCCGAAAAAAAAAATATGAGTCGATGGTTATAAAGAGCTTCCTATGAGATAAAGATAAGAGATATGCTATGAGTATGATAACGATAATGATGAGAGTAAGCCTAGAGATCCAAAGGTTACAATATGATAATTTCATGAAGCTATTGACCCCTATACGATTCGTTGATGCTGCTCATTGTTGCTAAACCCACCTTATGATGCCAGTTCCTTCAAGGTGAGGTATGATGATTATAATTACTCCATAATGGAATCGGGGGTTCTCGACCTTATGTCACCCCGATAGAGTTATAGTTTGGCTTAAGTTATTATGCATGCTTTATGAGATGTATATGATGATGAGATTATACCGTGCCTAGATGGCCGGACATGTTACACCTTGAAAAATTTCCCCTTAGCGTACAGCGAATAGACTAACGAGGGGCATGATGTATATGAGGTTTGGACAAGTAAGAAATAGTATTTGATGGCCCTAATTAAGATTTCCAAAGACATTCGAGTTAAGGAAAGAAAGTTGTTAAGGGAAGCGAGTTATAAGTTAAGTGTATCGGATAAGAACTTCGAGTATTGAGTTAACAACATGCTAATGGTACCTTGAGGAAGAGTTATAACATCCCTTAGAATGGTAATGAAGTGATAAACAAGTGTTAAGAAGGTTCCATGAGGATCGGAGATCAAACGAATCGACGAGAACAAGTCTTGGAAAACTGGGCAAACCTACGGCCAGACATGCGGCCGTATAAAATGTATGGACCGTATGTCCAACCGTAGATCAGCCCGTATACCATATCTCACTGGACCAGATCTACGGCCAAACATACGGCAGGTAGAAAACATACGGACCGTATGTTGGTCCGTAGATCTTGGTCGGGGCTGATGATGAATTAATATAAGGGACCTCTCCTCATTTCATTTTCATTTCATCTTTCATCTCCACAACTCAAGAAAACTCTAGAACACTCCAAACACTTCAACCACAAGAAAACAAAGGAAATCAAAGATCAACAACAAGAATTGAGGAGAATCTAGCGTAAGAAACCCATTAAAAGCCATTCAAATCAAGAAATCCTAAGAGAGATGAAATAGGATTTTGGTGCAAAAGGTGTATCACCATTCAAGGCTTATTCCTCCATCATCTAAGGTGAGTTTCATGACCTTTCCATATTTTTTGAAGTAGTAGTAGGTTGAGACACATGGATTGTAGAAGAATATAGAAAATGGGTCATAAATGGGTGAATAGTGTCATTATTGAGTAGTAGTTGGATTGAACCGTGAAAATGGATATGTTGAAGTTATAGATACGTTATAAACGACATTTAGAACATGGAATGAGTATTGTATAAGAAAGAACGCGATAATGGACTTTGGTCATGGTTGTGGAGAATTATAGTGAAATTATGAATTGTGGGCAATGTAATCTAATGATGCTTATTGTTTACGGTATTGCGATTGTTGTTATGAATGTTGGGAGTTGATATGGAATATGAAGGAAAGTAGTATAAATAAAGAAAATGCTGCCCAATTTTCTCTAGCTTTAGTAAGTACGTTTTCATGATTGTTTAGCTAATGTCGATACGAATTCCCTTGAAGGTATAGACGAGCACATTAAAGGAGAACGACAAAGCGATAGAATAGTTAAACGACAAAGGTATGTAAGGCTCAACCTTTCTTCCTAAGGCATGAATCCTGTGTATGATTTTCCTCCTTCTTCATGAAATTCCTATATTCCGAAAGACTAAGAGCCCATGTTCACGAATAGTCATATGAGATAAGAAATACGCTATGAGTACGATAACGAAAATGATAAGTGTAAGCCTAAAGATTCTAGAGATTACGATATGATGTTGACTATGCTCCATTAATGTCTTCCCCATGTACACTCACCTTAAAATGTAGTCCTTCCAAGGTGAGATATAACGGTTATGATTAATCCATAATGAAATCGGGGGTCCACGACCTTACGTCACCCCGATACAACCAGAATTGCCCTTAAACATCCTAATGTATACGTGGACGATAAATGTGTGGTGATGCTAAGTTATGATGATGCCATGATATGTTTACGAAATGAATAATAATGATAAAGAATATGATATGTATGATGATGTGATTCCACCGTGCCTAATTGGCCGAGCATGTCACCGCTAAGATGGGCTGCATATGATTCCACCGTGCCTAAATGGCCGGGCATGTCACCGCTAAGGCCGGCTGCTATGTTTACACCGAGCCTAGAGGGCCGGGCATGACACTACTAGTGGGCGGCGTATGATGGTTACCCGGACGCGGGTTAACGACATGACGATGTATGATTGATATGATGATACATGTATGGTATGATGATGTATATGTGATATGATAAGGCACACGCTATGGTAATGCACATGATATGTTTATGTATAATGTATGTATATGAAATGTATTGATACTTAAAGGAGTACACAGGTTGTATCCTCGTCTCGCGACTTATGTTTCATTTATTATGCTTACTTAGATCTGCCTTACACCCTCGGTACAATGTTCGTGCGAGCGTCCCGTTTTCTTTGGACGCGTGTTCATGCCCACGGTGGCGGGGAGACGGTGCCGACCCGTAGGGCTAGTAGGCTGATTTGAGAGCATTCCGTCTTCGGAGTGTGATTGATTATTCTTTTGGTACATATTGTATATACTCTGATTGGGGCCGAGGGCGTCCCATCCATATGTCTGTACTCCCCGTAGAGGCTGTAATACGCGGGGGGTAATATGGGCCCTAGCCTTTGGTCAGCCCCGACCCA
>NC_081343.1:25258943-25278245 GCF_029784015.1 Lycium ferocissimum
TACGTATGGGAAGGATGATGTATATGTGATATGATAAGGCACACGCTATGGTAATGCACATAATATGTTTATGTATAATGTATGTATATGAAATGTATCGATACTTAAAGGAGTACACAGGTTGTATCCTCATCTCACGACTTATGTTTTCCTTATTATGCTTACTTCATTCCTGCCTTACATACTCAGTACAATGTTCGTACAGACGTCCGTTTTCTTTGGACGCTGTGTTCACGCCCACAGGTAGGCAGGGAGATGGTGCCGACCCGTAGGAGCTAATAGCTGATTTGAGAGCACTCCATCTTCCGGAGGTGCCATTGATTATTCTTTTGGTACATCTATGTATATACTTATGATTGGACACGACGGGGTCCTGTCCCGTCCATATATCTAGTACTCTAGTAGAGGCTCGTAGATACGCATATGTGGGTAGTATGATCCCATAGCCTTCGTGTAAATACATGTGTATATATTATTTTGGTAGCCAAAGGGCTTATGTTTATAAAAGTAATTATGTTTCAAATGATGATAGTTTTCTATGATCATGAATGTGTGTTGGGATGAGAGTAGATAAGTAACAGAATGAGTGGTGTTCGGTGGTTAGCCCCGAATCCCCGTCATGGCCCTAGTCGGGTCGTGACAGGACATGTCACCGCGAAGGCGGGCTGCATATGATTCCACCGTGCCTAGATGGCCGGGCATGTCACCGCTAATGCGGGCTGCTTACGATTACACCGTGCCTAGAGGGCCGGACATGACACCACTAATGGGTAGCGTATGATGGTTACCCGGACGCGGGTTAACGATGATGGTATATGTGATATGTATGACATGTGTTTCCTTTAAAGGTTAAGCAGGTTATAGTTTCAGCTCATGTTTCATTGTTTTTTTATTATGCTATTACTATTCATGCCTTACATACTCAGTACAATGTTCGTACTGACGTCTTTTCTTTTTGGACGCTGTGTTCATGCCCGCAGGTAGACAGGAAGACGGTGCAGATCCGTAGGAGCTTATCAGCAGATTCACGAGAGCACTCCATTATTCCGGAGGTGCTACTTATGATCATATTCTTTTGTGTATATATTTTGGGCACGACGGGGTCCTGTCCCGTCCTTATGTCTAGTACTCTAGTAGAGGCTCGTAGATACGTACGTGTGGGTAAATTGTGTCCCATGATGATGCCAGTGTACATTTTTTGTATACCATTTTGTAGCCGTATGGGCTTATGTATGTATATGTATAGCTTTTGGGTTTATATATGTTCAGGTTGAGTATGACGAATAGTCTAATGAGTGGTGCTCGATAGTCAGCTCCGGGTACCTGTCATGGCCTTAGCCGGGTCGTGACAATATTACTCCTTATATTGCTGACCGTATTGGGGTGAAACTCGAGCCAATTAAACTCGTCGAGGTATCTACTCCGGTTGGTGATCCAAAGAATAGCTAGACAAGTGTATAAAAATTATGTGATTGTGGTATGCGGTCGTCAGACTAAAGTTGATTTGGTGCCGGGAAATGTTAGATTTTGATGTGATTATGGGCATGGATTTTTTGGCCTTTTGTTATGCTAATGTTGATTGCAGAATGAAAATAGTTCGATTCCAATTTCCGGGAGAACCCGTGCTTGAATGGAAAGGTAATCCAGCGTCTCCAAGGGGTAGGTTTATTTCCTACCTTAAGGCGAGGAAGATGATTGTAAAAGGCTATATTTATCATCTAGTCCGAGTTCATGACACTGAAGCAAAGCCACGGCCTTTTCAATCCGTCCCGATAGAAAATGCATTTTCGGATGTATTTTCAGATGAACTTTCAGGCCTTCCTCTGGAAAGAGAGATTGATTTTGCAATCGATGTGTTGCCGGACGCCAAGCCTATATCTGTTCCTTCTTACTGAATGGCTCCTGCAGAATTGAAAGAGCTAAAGTCACACTGAAAAATTTGCTTGAGAAAGGATTTATTAGGCCTATTTCATCACCGTGGGAGGCATCCGTCCTATTTGTGAGAAAGAAAGATGGTTCCCTACGGATGTGCATTGACTATAGGCAGTTGAATAAGATAACGATAAAGAATAAATATCCGCTTCCAAGGATCGATGATCTGTTTGACCAATTATAGGGTGCCAAATGATTTTTCAAAATTGATCTAAGATCGGGGTATCACCAAGTGAGAGTTAGAGAGGAGGATATTCCCAAAACAGCTTTCAGAACAAGATATGGCCGCTATGAATTTCGGGTGATGTCATTTGGGTTAACTAATGCTCCGGCGGTGTTTATGAATCCGATGAATAACGTATTCAGGCCGCTCTTAGATCTGTTTGTGATCGTGTTCATTAATGATATTCTAGTATACTCTCGGATAGAAGTAGAGCATGTAGACCATTTGCGTATTGTCCTTGGGATTCTTCAGACTCGCGAGTTGTATGCTAAGTTTTCAAAATGTGAATTTTGGCTGAATTCTGTGACTTTTCTGGGCCATATCATTTCAGCTGACCGCATCTAAGTTGATATTCAGAAAATTGAGGTTGTGAAGACTTGGCCAAGGCCTACAACACCGACAGAGGTCCGTAGCTTCTTGGGATTAGCAAGCTATTATAGGAGATTTGTGGAAGGATTCTCTTCTATTTCAGCGCCATTAACGAAGCTAACTCAGAAATCAGCAAAATTTCAGTGGACTGATGCTTGTGAACGCAGTTTCCAGGAATTGAAGGATAGATTAACTTCAGCCCCAGTCCTGATACTCCCAGAAGGACCAGATGGTTATGTTGTATATTGTGATGTCTCTGGCGTCGGGTTAGGTTGTGTGTTGATGCAGCATGGTAAAGTCATTGCCTATGCTTCAAGGCAGTTGCGGAAACATGAAAAGAACTATCCGACCCATGATCTTGAATTGGCCGCGGTTATTCATGCACTAAAGATGTGGAGACACTATTTGTATGGCTTTCATGTTGCTATTTATACAGATCACAAGAGTCTCCAATATATTTTCAAGCAGAAGGAGTTGAATCTTAGGCAGAGGCGGTGGTTGGAACTACTGAAAGATTATGATGTGAGTATTCTATACCACCCTGGGAAGGCGAATGTAGTAGTTGATGCACTTAGCCACAAATCAATGGGAAGTGTATGTGAGGTCCCTCCGGAGAAGAAAGAATTGATTCGTGAACTCCACCAGCTAGCTAGCCTCGGAGTTCATCTAATTGATTCAGGCAATGCAAGAATTGGTATTCGCAACCCAGCTGTTTCATCCTTAGATATGGAGGTGAGAGAGCACCAATATGAAGAATCTCAGTTGATTCAGTATAGGGATACATTTCATGAGAAAGAGAAGTCGCCATTTGAAGTTTCTACAGATGGAGTTCTTAGGTACCGACACAGGCTATGTGTCCCAAATGTTGCGGGACTGCGTCGTCGGATTCTAGAAGAAGCTCATTACTCTTGGTATTTCATTCACCCAGGAGCAACAAAGATGTATCACAATCTCAAGTTAATGTATTGGTGAGATGGAATGAAGAAAGACATACCAAAATTTGTAGCTCAATGTCTGAATTGCCAACAAGTGAAAATTGAGCATCAAAAGCCAGAAGGGTTGTTGCAAGCCATGGAAATTCCAGCTTGGAAATGGGAAATGATCAATATGGATTTCATAGTAGGGTTACCTCGTTCCCGATGCAGGTATGACTCCATATGGGTGATCGTGGACAGACTCACGAAATCAGCTCGTTTTCTTCCGAGCAAAACCACATATTCAGCAGAAGATTATGCAAAGTTATATCTTAAGGAGATAGTTCGACTTCATGGTGTTCCGATATCTATTATCACAAATAGAGGTGCATAATTTACTGCTAAGTTCTGGAAGTCCTTTCAAGAATGTTTGGGTACTCAGGTAAGGCTTAGCACAGCGTTTCATCCACAAACTGATGGACAAGCTGAACGCACTATTTAGACCTTGGAAGATATGTTACAGGCATGTGTGCTAGATTTCGGTGGTAGTTGGGATGACCACTTACCTCTTATTGAGTTTGCATACAATAACAGTTATGATGCAAGTATTCGAATGGCCCCGTATGAAGCTTTATATGGAAGAAAGTGTAGGTCCCCGATTGGGTGGTTTGAAGTAGGAGAGGTACACCTAATAGGTCCAGAGTTGATTCAACAAGCAGTGGAAAAGATCAAGGTTATCCGAGATCGATTGTTGACAGCCTAAAGTCGCCAGAAATCTTATGCGGACAACCGTCGGTGAGACTTAGAATTCTAAGTTGATGATTGGGTATTCCTGAAGGTATCACCGATGAAAGGTGTGATGAGATTTGGCAAGAAGGAAAAATTAAGTTCTCGATACATTGGATCTTATAAGATTGTCTGCAAGATAGGCCAAGTAGCTTATGAACGGGACTTACCTCCAGAACTTGAATCAATCCATCCTGTTTTTCATTGTCAATACTCCGTAAATGTGTTGGAGATCCAACTAAAATCATGCCTGTAGAGGATGTCCAGATTACTGAGAAGTTAGCTTATGAAGAGGTGCCCATTGCCATACTAGATAGGAAAGTGCGGAAGCTTAGGAACAAAGAAGTAGCTTCGGTCAAAGTCTTGTGGTGAAACAACAACCGAGAAGAAATGACTTGGGAAGCAGAAGAAAACATGAAGTCCAAGTAACCCCACTTGTTTCCACCCCCGGAAGAGATCCAAGATGAGACATCAATATTATGAGGTATGTATGCTTTCTTTTTATGTTTTTGGTCGTGTGTGGCCATAATTTATTGCTATTGTGTTGTAGCCCTATGAGGCGATGTTATTATGGGCTGTTGTGATAGGATGGTATCGCCATATTACAGGGGAAACTCTGGCGAAATTTCTGTAGAATTCATGAGAACTTAACATTCGAGGACAAATGTTTTTAAAGGGGGAAGAGTGTTACACCTCGAAAAATTTCATGTCATCGTATGGTAGATAGACTAACGCAGGGTAAGAAGTGTATGAGGTTTCTACAAGTGAGAAGTAGTACCTAACGGTTCTAATTAAGATTCCAAAGACACTTGAGGCAAGAGAAGAAAGTTTGTTAAAGAATGTCAAGCATAAGTTGTGTTTTGAAGAAGGGTTTACAAAGTACCGAGATAATGTGGGTTTAATAGTGTCTTGAGCAAGAGTTATAATGATCCTTAGATTGTTAATAGAGTGTTAAACAAGTGCTAAGAAGGTTTCATAAGGATTGGAGATCAAACGAAACGACGAGAACAAGTTCGGAGAGAAAGAGGATTGTACGACCATTTATACGGTTCCATATAATGGTCCGTATAACCGTTACAGTGAAGGTCCATCACTGATGGAGTTATACGGTCAATTATACGGACCATATAAAATTATACGGACCGTATAATGGTCCGTATAACTCCTGACGGGCAGATTTTTAATTTTATATAAGAAGGGCCTAAATTCATTCTTTTCATTTCCCACTTCTCTCCAACACTCTCAAGACCTCTAGAACATTCTACACCCTTCACTTATACATATCCAAGGAAAATCAAAGATCAATATCATCAGTTCAAGGAAATCAAGTGCAAGAAAGTTCTCTAGGGTTACTAGAAGTCAAGAATCTCTTGGAAGTTGAAGCTAGGGTTTTCTTCAAGTGAACTATTTCCATCCAAAACTCGCTCCTACACCATCAAAGGTGAGTTTTATGATCATTTCATATTATTTAGAATATTGAGGGGTTGAAAGACTTGGATTATGGAAGAAAGTAGAATATGGAGCTCAAATGTGAAATAATGGTGTTCTTGAATAATAGTTTCACATGAACCATAATTCTTGAGATATTATGAGTATAATATTGTTATAAATAACATTAAGAATGTTGGAGAAGCATTATATGTGGACGAATACGATGTTGGGTGATAACCATGGTTATGGATGACTTTGAGAGGGAATTGTGAGAATTGAATAATGTCGAGTTAGACAAAGTTATTGATTATGATGCTATGAATGTTATTGTTGATGTTGGGAGTTGTTATAGCATATGGAGGAAGTTGTAGAAACAAAGGAGATGCCGTCCAATTTTCGTTAGCTCTAGCTTAAGTCTAAGTATGTTTTGGTTATCTAATTCTAGTACGAATTCTCTTGAATATAGAATCGTGAACATTGGAGGAAAGCGCTTCAATTGATAAAGTTAGAGTGACATCAAGGTATGTGAGGCTAGTCCCTTCTTTTTCTAAGGCATGATTCCTATGACATGACTTCCTTTGTCTTTCCATGACCTTCTTACATTTCGAAAATTATGAGTCAATGTTTACGAAGAGCTTCTCATGAGATAAAGATAAGAGATATGTTACGAACATGATATGATTTTCCTATGAAACTAATGATTCTTATACGGTTCTTTGATGTTGCTCATTGTTGTTACACTCACCTTATAATGCTAGTTCTTTCAAGGTGAGGCATGATGAGCATGGCTACTCCATAATGGAATCGGGGGTTCTCGACCTTACGTCACCCCGATAGAGTACAGTTTGACTTTGAGTTCTTATGCATGCTTCATGATGAGTATATGATAATGAGGTTACACCGTGCCTATATGGCCGGGCAGACACCGCTAAGGCGAGCAGCATGTACACCATGTCTAGACGGCATTGGCAGACACCACTAGTGGACGGCATGAGATGGTTACCCCGGACGCGGGAGGCCTGGACGCGGGTTAATGATGATCACACCGTACCTATATGGTCGGGTAACTTATATATGCATACTTGATATGATAATGTTTATGATGTAAGTTAGCATGTATTGTTCCGTCTTAAGTGACATCCAGCTACAGGTTGCTTCATTACTTGATGTTTCCTTATCTTTTCGATATGTTATTATTCATGCCTTACATACTCAGTATAATGTTCGTACTGACGTCCTTTCTTTTTGGACGCTGTGTTCATGCTTACAGGTAGACAGGGAGGTGGCCTAGATTCTTAGGAGCTACTCAGCAGATTTATAGGAGCACCCACTCTTTCGATGGTGCCATTTTTGAGATATTATTTTGCGTATATATTGGGCACGATGGGGTCCTGTCGCGTCCCTGTGTCTTAGTACTCTAGTAGAGACTTGTGGATGCGTATATGTGGGTGGTAGATGTCCCATGATGACTACATTGTACATTTGTATATCATTTTTGCAGCCGTGAGGGCATATATATATATATATATATATATATATATATATATATATATATATATATATATATATATATATATATATATATGGTGTTGGAGATATGTGTCCGGCGATTAGCGTAATGAGTGGTGCTCGGTAGTCGGCTCTGGGTACCCTTCATGGCCCCTAGCCGAGTCATGACAGATGCATTCAAAAAGAAAATACCTATTCAAGAGGTAACAATCTGAACTTAAGTCTATTAGAATTCAATACTGGTACATTATAAACTACTTGATGCATTCAAAAAGAAAATACCTACTGAAGAGGTAACAAATTTGAACTTAAGTCTATTAGAATGACAATATTGGTACCTTATAAACTACTTATTTTATGAACTGATCTTGTTGATTCCTTGGAATTAACAGGATGCATCCTTTTCTTTACCTAACTGTTGGTGAGATGAAGAAGGACTACATAAGAAATCTTGTGCCTTATGACGACAAGGAGGTGGATAAGCAAATAGATGCATTGTGGGAGGAGATTACGGATGCGACATGGATCAATAGGCCAGGAGATCCCTGCCAACAACGTGTAGTGGATGAGGAAATAGATGCATTGATTTGTAGTACTGGTTTTTGCAAGGAGTGTGTTCGAGGGTCGAATACCGTCCTAGATAGACTTGCACCAATTGAGAAATCAATTGTTGAGTTTAAAAAATACATCAGGCAATTGATTTAGTTGTGGAGAATTTGTACTACTAGGACAATTTGTAATATTATATTTGTTTGTGGAAGATTTAATGGATGAGTTTAATAGCTGCACCAAATATTAAGTTTGTTGTTGCATTACTTTCAATTAACTTTTAGAATCAGTTCTAAATGTTCAAATTAATCTATTGCGCCAATTATAAATTGATTTGTACTATTAGGACAATTTGTAAAACAAAAAACAACAACATGATTAACCAATGTAAACATAATCCCACAAATGGATATAGATTAAGTGTAGACATGATAAATTACAAACTTTAAAAATGCATCGACAATCGTGCACAAGTGGTCTATGGATTAATTCTTGTACATGCATATAGTGGTAAAGTATGATTTTGGCTATATATTTTCTGCCAAAAAATCTAATTATTAAACCTATATCATCCCTTCCCAATGTGGTTTTTCAACCATTAAACAAGAAAAACAGGGTTTTACAATTAACGCTTTGATGAGAAGAATAAAAGACACTCATTTTTAATCCCTATAAATAAACTCCTCCATCTTTAGTCTTTGATCATAAAAATTCAAATTTCAAAAAATCTGCATAAACCTCCTATAGACATAAAAATGGCCAACTTCGACAACAACCCAGACCTTCCCAATGGTGTCACGACCCAACCAGAGGGCCATGACGGGCACCCAAAACTAACTCACCGGCACCCCTCATCATACCTTCACAATCATATCTAGGTAAGCCACATGGTTAACTCGCAATTCCTATGCACCAATAATACAAATTCCATCGGCCAAGGCACTTTTATAGCAACATCATCAACCATGCCCATATATATACGTAAGCCGACAAGGCTATCAAAATAATATACAAAATATGAGCCGACAAGGCTGAGAGACATCTAGCTATACACAACTGTCTAGGAGCCTCTACAAAGAGTATGTAACATCATAAAGACGGGACAGGGCCCCGCCATGCCCATGTATGTACACAAAAGAATAGTACCAACGGCTGCAGCTCCGAATCAAATGGAGCTTCGCTAGGCAATCTCTGATGAAGCAGCCTAAGGGTCGAGTCTATCTCCCTGTCCACCTGCGGGCATGAACGCAGCGTCCACAAATAAAAGGATGTCAGTACGAATAATGTACTGAGTATATAAGGCATAAGTAATAACATGATAAAAATATGAAGGATAACATAAGATAGAAGAGCCACTTATACCTCTTGAGACGTTACATCATACTTACTTACCCCTTTCTCTAAAGAAGACCTTCTATACATATACATATAGTAATACCGTACCCGACCACGTAGGTTCGGTGTCATCCGTACCCGGCCATAACAGGGCTCAGTGTCATCCGTACCCAACTGATCAGTGGTGTGCGCGCAATAGATATCATACCCGACTATATAGGCTTGGTATTACAACATAGCTTCATCTACATACATACATGATTACACAAGTAAGAGCAACATCATTAACCTCATCACTACACCTTTCCCTAAAAGACCAACGATCATAGGGCGAGACCAATGGTATCATAAGAGTATCAAGAACTACTAGCTTTAGCACTTCTAGGAATGGAGTCATCATGGAAGACATTATGAATTTCATGTATAGGTGCACAACAATGGAATCATGCCTTAAGAAAGAAGGGTTAGCCTTACATACCTTTATGTCTTCTTAACTACTTAACGTTCTCCTCCAAAGTCCGAGAAATCTACATTCAAGAGGGTTCATACCAAGGTTAGGTCTCAAAGACACTCTTAAGTTCAAACTAGTATAATTCGTGAGCTAGCGAAAATTGGGCAGCATTTCCCCTATTTCATCTACTTCTACCAAATTTCAAAACAACCCCCAATCAATCAAGACATTATCAATAATACCACAATTAAGAGACTTCATTCAAATTAGGCTCCAGTCAATCCCCAAAACTCCTTTTCATAATCACTCATAACAATAATTTCAACACAACCCCATATACACTTATATAGAATACTTCCTCAACATCATTATTATCACACACAACAAGATTATATTCATAACATGCCAAGAATTATAATTCGCGTTAATTTGTAGCTCAAAATAGCCTCAAACTTATACTTGAACTCTCCTTTCATTTTTCTTCCATCAACCAAATGGTACAACAATCAAACAAACTTAACTATATGCAAGAGATGTAAAAACTTACCTAAATCACACAAGAACAAGGCTTGGATAAACTTATTCCACTAGAGTGAGGTCTCCAACATCAACACTAATGGAAATCTTGAGCTTCACAAACCCTAGTAAGCTTTTTTTAGCACTTGAATCTCTTAATCCTCCTGGGTTTGGTATGGATTAGTGTATAAACTTGGGGAGAGGGTTTTGGAGAGCTATAGGGTCTGAATTGGGGAAATAATGAACCCAAATGAGGTAAAACGAAATATATAAAGCGTCACTTAAAATCCCGTCGGCCATTTTGACGTCCACTTTGACGGACCGTAAAACGTCCTGCGGTCCATCAAATTGACCGTCAAATAGCCCAGCCAAATAGGCCTCACTGTGAACATTTCACGATGGTGGCTCCACCATTTGACGGGCCGTTAAACACCCTACGATTAGTCAAACTGCCCCTTTCCGATAAGTTGCTCCCTTCGATTCGTTTGATTTTCAATCCTTATGGAACCTTCTTGGCACTTGTGTAAAACTTCGTTAACCATCTAAGGGGCCCTATATCCCCCCCTCAAGACATTACTAAATAAGGTATAGCTCGATCAATGCGGAATCTTGCCAACACATGGCTCAAATTACCTTTCCTTCGATGAACTTGCTTCCACCGATTCATATGACTCCAAAACCTTAATGTACGCACTTAAAGTTATCAAATATTCTCCTTAACCTTATAAGGACTTTATGTACACTATAAGCTTACGTTAGTCTACTCATAATGCAAACAACTCAAAATTTTCAAGATGTAACATTCCTCCCCCCTTAGGAACATTCGTCCTCGAATGTTAGACTTTTAGGGGTCCTACAAAAATTTCTCCAGAGTTTCTCCTGTAATATGCCACTACCACCTTGTCACGGCAACCCAAAATATACATCGCCTCACAGGGCTACAATAACAACAACAATAATGGCCACACATGACCAAGAAATCATCGAAAGAAAGCATTACATACCTTAGGACAATGGCGCCTCTACCTGAGTCTCCTCTGGGGGTAGAAATAAATGTGGATACTTGAACTTCATATCTTCCTTAGCTTCCCAGGTCATTTCCTCTCTATTATTGTTTCTCCACAAGACTTTAACTGAAGCCACATCTTTGGTTCTGATTCTCCGAACTTGTCTATCTAGAATAGCAATAGGAACTTCTTCGTAGGACAATTGCTCAGTGACTTGGACATCATCTACTTGTATAATTCTGGAAGGATCTCCAATGCACTTGAGGAGCATCGATACATGGAAAACCGGATGGACTGACTCCAAATCCGAAGGTAGATTTAACTTATAAGCCACCTGGCCTACCTTGCGTACAATCTTATAAGGCCCAATGTACCGAGGACTAAGCTCACCCTTCTTACCAAACCTCATGACACCCCTCATTGGCGACACCTTCAGGAATACCCAGTCCTTCACTTGGAACTCTAAGTCTCATCGACGATTATTTGCATAAGATTTTTGACGACTTTGAGCTGTTACTAATCGATCCTGTATAAGCTTGACCTTTTCTATGGCTTGCTGGATTAAGTATAGCCCTATTAGTTTAGTTTCTCCCACTTCGAACCACCCAATTGGTGAACTGCACTTGCGCCCATATAAAGCCTCATACGGGGCCATTTGGATGCTGGAATGATAACTGTTGTTATAAGAAAACTCGATAAGAGGTAAACGATCATCCCAACTACCTCCAAAATGCAACATAGACGCCCGTATCATATCCTCGAGAGTCTAGATGGTACGCTCAGCTTGTCCATCAGTCTGTGGATAAAATGCTGTACTAAGACTCACCTGAGTCCCAAACCTTCTTGAAAAGACTTCCAGAAATTGGCTGTAAACTATGTCCCTCTATCGGAAATAATAGATATTGGAACACTATAGAGTCGTACTATCTCTTTGACATAAAGCTTTGCATAATCTTCAGCTGCGTATGTAGTTCTGACTGGTAGGAAATGAGCTGACTTCATAAGTTTATCCACAGTTACCCATATAGAGTCATATTTACGCCGAGAACGAGGTAAACCTGCGATGAAATCCATATTAATCACTTCCCATTTTCAAGTCGAAATTTCCATAGCTTGCAACAATCCGCTGGGCTTTTGATGCTCAATCTTCACCTGCTGGCAATTAGGACATTGTGCCATAAATTTCGCTATGTCTTTCTTCATTCCATTCCACTAATATATGGATTTAAGATCATGGTACATTTTTGTTGCTCCGGGATGAACAGAATAACGGGAATAATGAGCTTCTTCCAAGATCTGATGACGTAATCCTGCAACATCAGAAAACACAACCTGCCTCGACATCAGAGAACTCCATCTTCAGAAATCTCAAAGGATGACTTTTTCTTTCGAGGAGGCATACTTTTGTAATGAACTAGTATGGGATCCTCATACCGGCGTTCTTCCACCTCGACTACTAGTGACGAGATAGCTGGATTCTGAATGGTAACTTCCATATTGCTCGAGTCCATTACCCGAACCCTAGGATAGCTAACTGTTGTAGCTCACGAGCTAACTCTCTTTTCTTTGGTTGAACATCACATAAGCTTCCCATAGATCTACTGTTACATCTCGCATTTCGCACGTCGGAATATTTTTAAGTTGTTGCGACAAATTAGGGACGAGGTTATTTTCCGACTTTGTTGTAAGGCATAAGTGTTTTATGATTTTATGGAATGGAATTATTAACAAGAAATTTGGGGTTAAAAGTGGAATTTTGGAAATTTGTGGTTCATGAAAAAAATAGGGCCACATGTAGTGTGGGCCATGGCTACTTGGAAGATTAATATTTGTAGAAATGGATGATTTATTAAGTCATTTTATCATGTTCATCTTTTGGAAATTTCTAGAAATTTGAAGAAAGATTTGGAGGGAAAAGAAAAGAAAAAGAATTGGAAAAAATTTGGAGGAAAATAGGGGCACATGACCGGCCATGTGCCCCTCTATATATATATATATGTGTGTGTGAATAACTTACAAGGCAATCCATCATTTGGAACTTAGAAAGTTCAAGAGAAATCAAGAAAAGAGAGAGAGGGGTTCGGTTGCCATGGGCGGCGAACACGCCCTCTTGTTTGGTGATGGAAAAAATATTTCTTCATGTTTTCCTACTAAGTTGAAGGTCCTCGTCGACGTGGAATAATTGTTGAAGCAAGAAAAACGCTCCTCTTTGCAACCATGTTCTAGCCGAGGAAGGGAGAAGATGAAAGGGAAGGTATGGTTCAATCCTCTTTTACTTGTTTTGTGGATGTTGTGGACGTGTAATAGTGCATGGAAATGGATAAAAATCATGAAGGGTGGTGTTGCAAGTTGTGGCCGTGTATGTTGGATTGTATAGGGATGAAGGACTAATTGAATTTAGCATGTTCTTGTGTTGTTGTAATGCATAGAAAATGAATGAAACTCATGGAATGTTGAATGTTGTGTTGTGGCCGAATATGGGCTGAATTGGTATAGGTATGTTGAACTAATTTTATGTTGCATTTTGGTGGTTGTTCATTGCGGATTATGTAGTGAAAATGAAGGTTTAACGACCTATGTTGGTGTTGCAATTGTTGCGGGCTGTTTTGAAAGTTAATATGGTTCTAATATGTTCTCTTATACTTATGAAGTTAGTGTGGAAATGTATGGAATTGTTGACATAGTATGAGAATTGGAAAGAAAGAAACGCATTATTGTTGTATTCATTAAGTTGGAAGATTTCGGGTCGCATAGCATATTGTTGAATTGTCTTGAAATATGGCGCGAATTGCCTAGAATGCGTTATGAATTGATTATGGATGTTGTCATTATGATTGTTAGTTTGGTTGTTGTTGATATGGGCCGAGCCATAATTCTCGGGACGGTGTATTTACAGAGGAGATGCTGCCCAAATTTTTGTAGACAAGTGAAGAATGGAAGAGTTGAAAGCAAAAAAGGTCTACTATTGACAATTGGTAAACATGACCATTTGCAAATTTTGGGCGAAACGGGATTCGAGATTGAACGAGCATAAGACGTCCGAAAGGTATGTGAAGCTATCCCTCTCCTTCTTTTGGCATGTCTTAGAGGTATTAGGCTTGAATTTGAGCCTCGGGGTTATTACGTTTCATCGAAATCCAACTTGGAGATGGGGCACTATTCATTCGGTGCGATTGAACTAGAATCTTTATATTTTGTTAGAAAAGTGTTCAAACGTCCGTAACTTGCAGGAATGTGATCGAACTGCCTTGAAACTTCATAGATGACTCCATAAAGTGATAATTTATAGAACCTTTCAAAACCACTCCGAAGGGAGTGTGATATTTTATTGTTTAAACTTTCCAAAACCACTCCGAAGGGGGTGTGACATATTATTTTCTAAAGCTTTTCTAAAACCACTCCGAAGGGGGTGTGATATATTATTTTCTAAGGCTTTTCTAAAACCACTCCGAAGGGGGTGCGTACAAAACCACTCCGAAGGGAGTGATATTTTATAAAACTTTTAAAAAACCACTCCGAAGGGGTGCGATATTTTATTATTATTATTACTAATATTAATATGCCCGAAGGGGCTAGGATTAGTATTATGTCGCGAGTGGCATGCCCGATGGGGCCAGGATAGCCGTATGCCGCGAGTGACATGCCCGAAGGGGCTAGGATTATGTCGGGGCCAGCATGTCCGATGGGGCCAGGATAGACGTATGTTGGTCGGCATGCCCGAAGGGGCCATTATTTTACGTCGGGGCCGGCGTGTCGATGGGGCGGGGATAGACGTATCTTTGGACCGGCGCACCGAAGGGGATTATTATTACTATTATTACTATTATTATTATTATTATTATTATTATTATGATTATCATTATTATCATCATTATCATCATGCCGGAAGCGGCAATGCCCGAAGGGGCCATCATTATTATTGTGCCGGAAGCGGCCATCCGAAGGGACTATTTTATTTAAATATTTAATTCATGTCAGGTAACCTAAACTTGCTTTACATTTGTACTTTTCGATTTACGCTTTGGTAATGCTTTACATACTCGGTACATATTCCGTACGACCTCCTTCTTCGGGGGTGCGTTTCATGCCACGCAGTACACCCGGATGAAGAGAAGACTTGCTAGAAGTTGTCCCCGTGGGATTGGCGAGCTCCACCTCAGTTCGGAGTGTTGCCGAGTCGAAGTGTTCGTGTCATGGTTTTTAGCATATGTTAGAGACTTTGCAGACAGTGTCCTGTGGATAGTGCGTCGGGAAGTGCGAATAATTTGTAAATGTTAAAAGAGTATGTATTTTCAGATAATGATTATTGTTTGAAAAGTTTCATGTTTCTTAAAAATTTTCGAAATGACAGGTTTTAGTAACGCGAACGTTTAAGGGTTCGCTCGACTCTGAGGAGGGTCGGGTGCCCATCACACCCCAGTAAGGTCGGGGTGTGACATCTACGGCTAAGAGCATCAGTCACAACGTTCACCTTCCCTGGGTGATATAGAATACTAATATCGTAGTCTTTTAACAGCTCCAACCATCGCCTTTGCCGCAAATTCAACTCTTTCTGCTTAAAAATATACTGAAGGCTCTTGTGATCCATATAAATATCAACATGAACACCATACAAATAATGCCTCCACATTTTTAATGCATGAATCACCGCAGCTAACTCAAGATCATGGGTTGGACAATTTTTCTCATGTTTCCACAATTGCCTTGAAGCATAAGAAATCACCTTACCATGCTGCATCAACACACATCCTAACCCAACGCCTGAAGCATCACAATAAACAACATAGCCCTCCGATCCTTTTGGAAGTGTCAGAACTGGGGCCGAAGTTAATCTATTTTTCAACTCTTGAAAATTATGTTCACAAGCATCCGTCCATTGAAATTTAGCTGCTGTCTGAGTCAGCTTTGTCAGTGGTGTGGAGATGGAAGAAAAATCTTCTACAAATCTTCGATAATAACCAGCCAAACCCAGAAAACTACAAACTTTCGAAGGTGTCGTAGGTCTCAACCAAGGCTTTACAGCTTCAATCTTCTGGTATCCACCCGAATGTCATCAGCTGAAATAATATGCCCCAGAATAGTTACTGAATTCAACCAAAACTCACACTTTGAAAATTTTGCAAATAGCTCCCAAGCCTGAAGAACTCTAAGGACAATACGGAAATAATCGACATGTTCTGCCTCAGACCGAGAATATACCAGGATATCGTCAATGAACACAATTACAAACAAGTATAGGAAAGGCCTAAACACATTGTTCATCAAATCCATGAACACTGCTGGTGCATTAGTTAGTCCAAATGACATTATCCGGAACTTGAAATGACCATATCTAGTTCTGAAGGTTGTTTCAGGAATATCTTTCTCCCTAACTCTCACCTGGAGATACCCGGATCTTAAGTCTATTTTTTAAAACCATTTGGCACCCTACAATTGATCAAATAAGTCATCAATCCTTGGAAGTGGGTATTTATTCTTGATCGTCACCTTATTCAGCTGTCTGTACTCAATACACATTCGCAAGGAGCTATCTTTCTATAACGACTCGTTTGGTCATTATAGTTCTTTCGGTGTTTTCGCCTATTTTCGAGCATTGATTAGCTTGCTTTTGACTCGAGGGGACCGCTGATATGCTTCTCGGGGTGCCTAGATCAAATTCGGGCAACTTTGGTGAAAATATAAGCTTAAAATGAAAAATGGTTGATCCGAAGTTGACTTTTGGGCAAACTGACCTTTTCTGAAATTCCGTTAATTTTGAGAGGTCCGGATGGTTGTTTAGGACACATGGGTATTTGGTTCGGTTCTCAATGCATTCGGATGCATTTCAGGACTTAGGATGGAAAATTAGAATTAACGCATCGGTGGTTGACTCGATCAACGAGACCTCCGTTGGAAATTTTGAGGCCACAGGCCCGTTCATAGCGCATTTTTATGTGGGACTAGGTATCTGGTATGTGAGCAGATGGCCTCGGGAGTTAGTCGAAAAATTAAATTGAAAGTAAAACTTGGGCCAAGCTTCGAGTGTCTGGTGCCCGTTTTGGCAGCACCAGCACCGCAGCGGTGGCACCGCTGGGACGGTAGACCTGCCGCTGAAGCGGTGCAAGCCAATTAGGCTTGATCGCTGATGCAGTCAGGTGGCCGATGGGGCAGCGCCGCTGGGCCGGTCACAGTACCGCTACAGCGGATGACGGGCAGTTAAATCCCTTAAATGAGTCTTAGTACCCTCATTATTTCATATCTCGATATTGGAGCTTGGGGAAGCTATTCTTGGAGACAAATTGAAGAAATTCTTGGAGGTAAAACTTTGTCTAATCCTTTACTCTTCCCTAATCATAAACATCTTAGATTTTCCCCTTCCCTTTTCAATCCCTTAGAGATGGAATTTGTAGGAGGGTTTTGGGAGACTTTTCCTTAGGATTATATATGATAAATTGATGATTTTAATGTTAAAACTTGACGAATCTAAGCTTAGTAATCTCATATCTTCCACTTTTAACGTTGAATTTCGGATTTGGAGAATTAGGGTTTATACCCAATTTGGGGGTTTTTACTTGGATTAGAATTTAGACAAGTTCTTGGGTTAATTCAACAATTAAGGGTTGGGTTATGATTACCTAGGACTCAATTTGGTATTTTGCCCGCGAATTTTTCATTTTGCCCTTGTGGGCCCGTTTCCCCAATTTCTAGGGTTAAATGGACCTAGTTGATATCATAGCAATCTTAGTATCATTCTTCATGATTTATAATATAGAATTCAATTATGCTTATACTACTTTGGTTCTGAGCTTCAGAGGAAGGGCAAGGCAATAGAGTGACTTGTTGGTGTTGCGGTTCGGCAGTCCAGGTAGGCTATGGTTTACTTTTGATGAGACTTCATATAGTGAATCACATATTTAGATTATGAGGTTGGAGACAGCATGTGAACCTTCGGGTATGAAGTTGGGATGGATATTGCCTTAGGCTGGGCCCTGATGCATGTTGGGACTAGCCACCCCGTTATGTGTGTTTGATTGATTAATTGTGTGGAATGATGCCATGTGTAGTTGATAGATATCGAGTCTTGCTTGCCTTCCTGATTTGGATAGAATGGACATACCGTTGTTTAGTATTTGTGCTCGATATATGTTGGCGTACCCACTGTTGGTACTTGAGTTATTGATATGTCTTGGCGTACCACTGTTGGTACTTGACTTGATATATTTTGGCATACCCACTGTGGTGTTGTGAGATGATACGTTGTGGCATACCTCATTGTGGTATTTGTGATATTAAACCTGATTGTTAATGATTGACATATGTATTGCACGCATTCTCTCATATTCATGCATGGCTGATACCCGGTGATGATCCGTTATCGTTGATTGAGCAAAACTGATATTTGATAAACTCTTTTACTTGAGTGATTGTGAGAAGGCCGATGTTCGAGGTTCAATTTCGAAATCGTTTATTTGTGAAACTGATATTTGACAGACTCTTTTGAGTGACTGTGAGGAGGCTGATGTCCGATGGTTATATTCGGGCATCGTTGTTGCATGGTCAATTCTGATGTTATCCCGGAATCGTTGTTAGTGCATGGGCTCTGCGGGCCACAAGGGTGGTGCCGGTGAGACTCCCCTTGTGAGCAATTAGCCAGGGTCCTGTCTGTCTGTTAGGCAAAGATCCGAGACCGGTGTCACATAGTCTTCGCGAGTCACGCTGGGTTGTGCTACCGAGACGTCGATATTTCCATCCGGAGTACTTGTGTACACGTCATTTGCATGGCATGTGTCACACCCCGATCTTGATCAGGGTGTGATGGGCACCCGACCCTTACCTAGGGCCGAGCGAACCCTCTGACTCTTATCACGTACTGAAATTTTTTTTGAAACTTTAAAGCAAACGTATTTAATAGGATTACTCTTATATAATAAGACTCTTTCGACGTCTGTAAATCAATTAAAATATGTAGCTATACAAAACTCATGTCATAATGCAAACTGACTCCCAAAACCCATGACTCTGTCTGCAAAGTCTCTAACTGTAATCGGACTCCTGGCACGTGTACTCTGACTCGGCTACACTCCGGCCAAATGGAGCTTGCCAACTTATTTGGAACATCTTCTATATTGACTTCGATCCGTATGGGTGTACTGTGCGGCATGAACGCGACCCCGAAGAAGAGGGTCGGTACGAGCAATGTCTTGAGTATGTAAGACATGAACGATAACAACACGGTAAGAGCAGTAGAGCATATCACGAGTAAAACGGTAACTTTGTGCGAGAGTAATAACTATATGGAAA
>NC_081343.1:25278345-25302843 GCF_029784015.1 Lycium ferocissimum
TCTTCGATCGATGTCGTTATCTCCGAAATCAAAGGTTAGTGACGGGAATCCCATCTCCTATGTCTCGTGGCGGCTCTGGCACGATCTAAGAGGTGAAAGAAGAGTAACCATCCTAGATGCCCCGTAGCCTTCGTTTATAAATGTGGCCGGTTTCACACCATAAACAGGACTCTACCGGACACGACTTTGCGCACAACCCCTAGGGACGAATCGCTCGATACTAATTTGTCACACCCTCAATCCGTTAGGGTGTGATGGGCACCCGACCCTTATTTAGGGCCGAGCGAACCCGCTGACTCTCGTATTACCCATAACCATGCTGGCCCTCAAATCATGACACAAATACATAATGAAAGTTTTTCGACGAACAATATGCTTTTTGCCTTTCTCGAATCAAATAAAATCTGTAACATATAAAACTTATAATACAATGCGTAATAATACATCGGCTTACATAGCCGCTTACATAACCGACATCGTATACCCACGACACTGTCTGCAAAGTCTCTAACACAGAACGTGAAGCCATAACATAATACTCTGACTCGGCAGCACTTCGGAGAAAGTGGAGCTCGCCAATCCCGCTGGAACATCTTTTGCTAATATCTTCAGCTCATCTGGGTGTACCTGTGTGGCATGAAACGCAGCCCCCGAAGAAAGGGGGTCAGTACGAAATAGGTATTGAGTATGTAAAGCGTGAAATAGAGTAAGCGGGATCATACTGAGATAAAGAGGCCAAAGCACATGCGGCAGAAGGTCTAAGATGGATGCCAAAACTGTCAAAATTGTTCGAGTACCACAAATTTAAGGCTCAGCAACATGACCGGATGGAGTACGGCCCCCGCAGTAGCGCGTATTTGAACTCACAACAAGTGTGCCCCAAGGTAAAGGAGGTAACGTCCACACAATTTGTGAGATTCCAAGAACATGCACATGCGGCAAGTGGCAATCATATCACATGCCATGTTCTCATGCCTTCAAGTGTTTTATCGCAATGGGAAAGAACGCCTCACCATACATGGCTGAGTATGCAAAAACGTATGCTGGAAGGTTCTACCCACTTGGTAGTGAGAGTTATTGGCCACCGGATCCATTTTCAATGGTTGCAAATAAAGCATTTATCCGTAAATTCAAAAAGAAAGCATACTCCCGTATTCATAATGAAATGGATGTTCCCAACGAGGAGATACACTCGAAAATGCTCATTTTGCAATTATGTTGGTCATGATAAGCGCAAGTGTCCCTTACGGCATGGTGGTCAAACTACATCTCGCGGTAGAAGTACCTCTCGTGGTGGTGGCACATCTCGCGGTGGTGGCGGAAGATCAACTCAAGGGCATTAATTGATAAATGTTTTTTATGTTTTTTTCTTTCTTTGATGATTGTATTTTAAAAAGTTTGGGTTTGTTATTAATGAACAAGTTTAAGTATTTTCATATTGTTATGAATGATGCAATTTAATTAATTTGAGATTAGTATGAATGCTGCAATTTTGACTAAAAAATAGTACACTTAAATCTAAACCCTAAATCATAAAGAAGTTAAAGCTAATGACACCAAGCCTTCAAACAAAAATGGAGTTCGGACACTTTTCAACCACTAAAACGGCAATCCGAAGATTTTCTTATCCTTGATGTATTGAGCCTACCTTATTAATCGCACAAAAATAAGTAGGGCTCTCTATAAACTATTGAAATTTTGGGGTCCCGAAGCATGATTAACCTATGGTCAAAGTACGTTAAAAACTGTAATGAAAGAGGGGTTAACCAAAAGAAAAAAAGGAAAAAAAAAAAAAAGGACCCTTTAGCACAATATTTTATCAAGGCTAAAGCACTTAACTGCAAATACAAAGTGATTTAGCCTTGCAATTATCAACGCTTAAAGACAGTTTTGTAACATTTTTTTTGTTGAGGTATTTTGGTTCAAAAACACTTTTTTGGGGTCATTTTGGTTCCGGATCCCTTTACATACGCCTTCTTCTGCTTCTTGTTTGTCTTCCTAGACCTTATTTTGGTTTTGATTCGTTTGTCTTCTTAGTTCTTAATTCTTAATTCTGGTTATACATATTATATCTAATAAATGATATATATAACTAAATATTGTATCTCAAATATGTTATTATTCGTTGTATCTCGCCTGATCTTTTTCTACAAATGATTGTTGGTTTATATTATTTTTCATCATTTTGGCTGTTTTATCATGATAAAAAAATTTATTGTCGACATTGATAATTTTTTTTTGAGTGCAACATATATGCATCCATGTGAAACACAGTGCGGAGAATAGAGTCCAACTTTTGGTATAATTTGACACTGTGATTTATTTATTGTCATTGCAAATAGGGAACAATTTTCAATTTCAATTTCTATTAATAAAAATTTCAATTTCAACTATTAGTTGTAAAGTAACTATAACAATTTTGTATACATATGTGTATTCAATAGACTAATTTAAAGGTACCCATACAATAGACTAATTTAAAGGTACCCAAATGAATTTATCTTTCAATGGACTATATTCCTAGTTGTGTTTTTTCCGTTTATAACATCCGTTCTTCAAAATTTAATATATTATTTCAGTTTTTTTTTTTTTCAAATAAGGAATTTTTTTTAAGGTAAAGTCTTAATTAATTTCAAATTCCTAAACATTTGGACTCTCTATATAATTCGTATAAGGAAATTCAATAACCAAATTTTAGTTGATTTGAAAGACTTAAATATTAGAAAAATAACTAAATGCCTATTTTTTTCTAAAGTGACATTTATTTTTGAAAATTAAAAAAATGAACGACAACTCCGATAAGGATCTTTGTGTAAATAAAAATCTTGCTTGATTCTAAGTTTCTAAATATTAGGTTATAATTAGATACGTGTTGGTATTGATACACGAAAATACACTATAAATAATAAGGTAAAGAAAAACGAGCTATATTATATGAGCATAATAATATAACACAACTACTTGTAACAATTAACAATAAAAAGAACGGAAAAAGGCCAAAATTACCCCTGAACTTTGAGAAATAGTTTATCCATACCCTTCGTTATACTATTAGACCAATTACGCCCTTACCGTTATACTATTGGACCAATTATGCCCTTATAGTTATGCTATGGTCCAAATTTACCCCTAATCTAAACGGACTGCCACGTGTCCTAATCCTAGACGCCCAACCCATTTGCCCTAATAATTTCATCCGGATCAAATAATTCTCCGGATCCGACCCGAATAAATTATTTCATCAAACCCGTTTTTGCTTATTTCAGACCCAAATACAATCCCTTATTTTCCAGAAAATGACTTAAAATCAATTTTCAACAAGATGAAACAGAGTGAACTCCTCACAAGTTGTAGAAAAAGTGAGAGTCAAAGCGCAATTTTGAATTCAAAACCTAGATATTTCTCCTGCTGACCTGAGAAATCCCATCTTTTGGTACTTGTCTTTTCCTTGGTGAGTTAACAGTTGCAGGCCATGAACAAGAGGGAACCTTTGCAAAGGGGCTTATAAGTAATGAACTGATCTTGTAACGTACCATTAACAAATACAGCCAGAGGTTTCCAAGAGATGGCATCTTCTCGGACAATCTTTCCTGACAATTCTGAACTACCGATTAATCTCCTCTCGAAACAAGGAATTACAAAATTTCTTTAAATTTGTGAACCACATGATTGACCTGATAAAAAGTTCAATCCCAATTCGGGTCATGAAGCTTCAACTTAGTTCTAAGACTGCAAGGTTAAATCACTGAGTTCGACCATGTGATGAAATTCCTAGCAAAGCTCAACTTCAGTGAGTTGTTCCTTCACTCTGCAAACATAAAAACGTTGCCTTCAGTCAAGCCAAGATTAAAACGTTCACTGAATGATGTTTATATGAAACATGTTTCATTTTTAGAATGAAAACAAACCATACAGAATGCTATTCAGTTAGATTCTCTTTAACTAAATCATTAACTAAAGCTCCATTGAAGTTCTTCATTTTTCCGATCCACGAAGTTATCTTTACGAAACGCTTATACCACTAATAAAAAAGATATATAAAAGAAGATAATTACTGTGACATTGAAATCTCAGCTAAATGATAAAGGATTGTATTTGGATGTTATTTGGGTTTAAAATAAGCAAAAACAGGTTGGGAAATAATTTCATCCGGGTCGGATCCGGATAATTATTTGATCCGGATGAAATTATTGGGGGGAAATGGGTTAGGCGTCTAGGATTAGGACACGTGGCAATCCGTTTAGATTAGGGGTAAATTTGGACCATAGTATAACGATAAGGGCATAATTGGCCCAATAGTATAACGAAGGGTATTGATAAACTATTTTTCAAAGTTCAGGGGTAATTTTAGCCCTTTTCCGTTAAAAGAAAGGAGTATGGTCCTTAATATGTTTATCATTAAAGAGGAACATGATAACTCACCTCCTTGACACCCCAACAATTAAGGAGCAAACTTAAATGCTGCGAACGAAATTTCGCGATTAATATCAAAAATCAAAATTATGTTGATATTGATATACAAAAAAACACACTCTAAAAATAAGTTAAATGAAAAAAAAACTACATCATATATGAGCATAATAAGTAGGAATTTAGTAGCTCAGTTGGTTGGCTACCTGAACTTTCACCTTGTTAATGAGGGTTCGAATCCCCATGCGTAATCCCCTCCCCCGTTCCCCCTTCCCTTACTCCCTATGTAATAAAAAAATAAAAATAAAAAAAGAGTATAATAATATAACACAACTATTTGTAACAAACTAATAATAATAAATATAGTAGGATAGAAGATGACAACTTGAAATTTGCGACGAAAAAAACAGAAATCGATAGTTTTGCCAGTAAATTGATATTTCACATAATCAACACTGCAATTATTTGATCGAGGCCAACCTCCATCAATAAAAGGCGATGATTCTAGTGTTCACCTAAAACAAAATTCACAAAGAATCAAGTCAATACACATTACCCTGAAAACTAACAAATTTTATACAAAAAAAAAAAAATTAAAAAAACCAATGCACAAAATAATCATCACAATTCAACTAATTTCGAATATTTTTTAAATTTTCGATGTAAGTTAAGTGAATGTTTATTTGGACTCTATTTCTATGTAAAGATTTATAAGATATATATGTACTTGCACCAAAAGAATCATTAAATTTCAATAAAGCTTGTATAAAAACTATAGGTCTTGGTCTATAAATTTGAGAATTTAAACAAAATAATGATCAAACAAATTACCTGTCCAGTTCCAGAGAAGAGTTGTTGGCCGTTTAGTGTAATGCCAAAGTCATTAGGTTTTAAACAAACAAAAAAAACCCTAGAAAGTGGCCGAAGGACTTTTAACAAATTTGACACATATAATCACGGGAAGAATAAACATATAAGCAACGTATTTCTTGTGTTATTTGTTTCCTTTTACAAATCTATTATATACAAAGTTCAATTAATGAAAAATTTAATATACCAAATTTAGTTAATTTTGAAGTCCTAAATATAAGAAAATAATTAAATGATTAAAATTTTAATTGATTTCGAAGTTTAAAAATATTAGGAAAATAGTAAATGATTATTTTGTCTATTGTAGAGTCTTTTAATGAAGGACAAAAAGTTCAATCAACATTTCTACAGCCCTTTGTGCTTTTAATATAGTATAGATAAAGTGGAGGGTAATTTTGTAAGCAAACAACTTTTTAGAAATTAAGCAATGCATGTTAATTTTAATATAACAAACCAAACAGTCGATAAAAAACTATATCAGGATAATTAATCCCACCATAACTTGTCTTCAAATTAAACTAACCCCTAAGTTTTTATATCGAATAGATAAATCCCTCTTCAAATCTTTTTACTTGTTATTGTAAGTCCCATAAGAAATTAAAATCTTTGAATATTATTTTAAGTGATAAATTAAGAAAGTGACATATCTTGAACACGAAGGGACAACAACAACATACCAGTATAATCTCACCAGGTGGGGTCTGGAGAGGGTAAAGTGTATGCAAACCTTACCTCTACCCTTCAGGTAGAGAGGCTGTTTCCAATAAAGCTCAAGAAGAGATGAAAAAGCATCAGTAATAATAAGTAGTAATAACAGCAAAATGCCAGGATAACGTAGTAAAAGAAACAATCAGATAGTACTAGAGATCTAAGAATAAGCAAACGTAATAAATATAATACTACTCCTAGTACGGAAAAGAAATATGTGTGCCACCTACTAACCCTCTACCTTGATACTCGATCTCAACACCTTCTTATCCAGGGTCACGTCCTCGGTTCTCGGTAAGCTGTAACTGCGTCATATCCTGCCTAATCACCTCTTTCCCAAGACTTCTTAGGCCTACCTCTCCCTCTTCTCAGCCCAATCACAACCAGCCTCTCATACCTCCTTAGGGGAGCATCTGCGAATCTCCTCTGCATGTGTCTGAACCACCTCAACCTCCCTTCCAAAGATCTTGTCCACCACGAAGGTCACTCCTACCTTGTCCCATATCACTTCATTTCTAATCTTATCTCTCATGGTATAAAAGCACAAGAAATATAAAAAAGAAAGCTAGCTCCATTATTGTACATGATGTGATCAGTGAAATTCTTAAAAATATAGTTAAGACTGTTGAACTACTAATGATATTAAACATGCCTAACAAGAGGTACTCTGTAGTTTCACAAGTTCTACTACTATAAAAGAACTACTATTAGTTGATAATTGATATCAGTTCAAGTTTGAAGATAGGAAATAGTTTCCAGGTAAAACTCAAGTCTCGGGGAGTCTCAAATCAACAACCGCAAAAAATAATTACAACAACATACCCAGTGAAATCCCACATAGTAAGGTCTAGGGAGGGTAGAGTGTACGCAAACCTTACTCCTACCTTGGGAGGTAGAGAGGTTTTTTCCGGTAGAAAGTCATAGCGAAATACGAGAAAAAGCATGATAAAGATGTCTGAAAAAAAAATAACTGTAACTACAACAAATTAATACGATAACCGATGTACAAGAAACAATATGTAGTAGCAAAAATCGAAAGACAAGAAACTACAGGAGTAATGCTACGACTACTTGTATGAAAAGGTAAGTAGGACAACGTTCAACTACCTAATAACCTTCTACCCTAATCAGTATCCTCCATAACCTCCTATCTAAGGTCATGTTCTCGATAAGCTGGACTTGTGCCTTGTCCTGTCTAATCACATCTCCCCAATACTTCTTCGGCCTTACTCTACCAGTCCTGAAACCATTCATATCCAACCTCTCACACCTCCGCGTCGGGGCGTCCGTGCACCTCTTTTGCACATGGCCGAACCATCTCAGCCTCGCTTTCCGTATCTTATCCTCCATTGAGGTCACTCCCACCTTATCCCGAATATTTTCATTTCTAATCTATCTCTCCTAGTAAGCCCACACAACCATCACAACATCCTCATTTCCGCAACTTTCATCTTCTGAATGTAAGAGTTCCTGACTGGCCAATACTCCACCCCATACAACATAGTTGGTCGAACCACCACTTAGTAGAACCGCCAAAAATAATTGCAACAAATAAACAAAATCTTTAGCCAAAGTAACGAAGGCTAAAGATGCTACTCTTACCACAACAAAAGTGTTTCGTCTAAACACTTTAATAATGGTATATATAGGGACAAACCCCACTTCAACGATATTCTTGTTGTCACTGTCAATGTAAAATGTATTATTCAGCCACCCCTTTGTCAGCTAAAACGAAACATGTCCAGCAGCATTAATATTGGTGTCTAGTCCTCGAGCTCTTGGCCAGCACCCTCCTCCGATGAGGTTGACTTGGGAAAGAACTCTTCACCAGAATACAACTCTCGATATATCTGCACAAAAATAGCACAAGAATACCAAATCGAATAAAGTCTTGAATATCTACCTTTCTCCTAAATGCATGAGAACGGGCCATGGCAAAGAGGGCACAAGACGAAAGAAGAAAAAAGAGGGCGGGATCAGGGTGAAAGAAGATACGGCCCAACATAAAACAGGTTTATTTAAGAAGAGTGGAATGCATATTACCTTTTCTGTAGCACCCAGAAGATCATGGTAATACTCCCATCTGGCATGGGGTACAAATGATGTTATCTAGTACATCCTGAAACTGAGGGACAAAAAATGGAAAAATCAGGACAACTCGCCAGGCATATATCGCAAACTGAGGGATCATTGATAAATGAGATTATTAGTTCATGGATAAATGAATAATTATTTGGGGATTTTAAGGTGGATCATACCTGATATGCTGCGTTTTCTGTTTGGTACAGTTGGCTTAATTATGTGCTACCTTAATAGTAATCCAATCTAGCATTTTACACTATTGGATTAAATTACCAGTCGGGTGTTTTATGATCTGTAAGAAACTAGATTTATTAACAACACTACAATATTCGATTTTCCATCACTATTTCATATCCATCCACCAAACTAACACTAATTACCCATAATTTTCAACCATGAAGTATATAATGTGCAATAGAAGAACTGCAAAATGGTTTAAAAAAGTAGAGAACACGAGATTGTGCTTAGTTAGTGTTGGCACTAGCACGTGGATGTTTTGATGATTGACAAAGTGAATGAACCAGGTCTATGAACATGTTCTATCTCAGACACAGATGCGAGATAAAGTTGAATGAACCAAGAGCTTGAACCAGGTCCATGAACATGTTCCAGCTCAAAGTCCTGCTGCAAGTAGAACTCTTGAAGTAAAAAGATTCTGTGAGATAAGGACTTGGCAGACAAGTTACAAGATTTCTTGCCATAATTATCAAGATAAAATTCAAACTCCTAAAAGAATACTAAAGCCGCGTGAATGCAAGAAACCTATGTCAACTCAAACCCTAATTCTCATAATGGACCTCATCGTGTAGGGTTTGTGTTTAGCCAACTTCATGCACATCAAAAGCTATATATATTCAAGTCCTTTCTTTAAGAATCTTAGACACTCATAGAGAGGAAATCAGAAATTGAGCGAGCAACTTAGTAGAAAAGAGTGCAAAGAGGGTTGAGTTACTTATTGCCTTTACTAGCTTAAAAAATGAATTCATAGATGTTTAAGCTAGTAAAGACAAAACTGAAAAGGAAAACTGTTTCTCGATAGAACAAGTAACTCAACTTTGGTTCATCAGTCGTGGCACTCCAATCTGAAGTTCTAAAGCTAACTATTAAAACTAGAAAATCTGAAGTTAGCAATGAACTACTTAGGGCTGAATCTGAACCGAAAGGAATAAAAAATCAGTTGCATTTTGAAAGAGAAAAGTCCAGCGAAATTAGTTCAAAACTCACTAAAACAAAATTTGATCTAGAAAGACCTTGTCTCTGGACACGATCCTCTCAGTTGCTCACAAATCTCACCAGTCAAACCTAACCTGGTTCAATCTTACCAGTCAAACCTAACCTGGTTCAATCTTAGTGTTGGTGTTCATTTCTAGGCTGTAAGATGTTTGGAACAGGTTGCCCGGAGGCTTCAGGGACACGGGTTTGTCATCATCAAAAAGGGGGAATTTGTTGGCACTAGCACGTGAATGTTTTGATGATTGACAAAGTAAATGAACCAGGTCTGTGAACATGTTCCATCTGAAACACAAATGCGAGATAAAGTTGAATGAACCAGGTCCATGAAATGTTCCAGCTCAGAGTCTTGCTGCGAGTAGAACTCTTGAAGTAAGAAGATTCTATGAGATAAGGATTTGGCGGACAAGTTACAGGATTTCTTGCCATAATTATCACGATACACTTCAGACTCCTATAGGAATACTGAAGCCGCGTGAATGCAAGAAACCTAAGTCAACTCAAACCCTAATTCTCATAATAGGCCTCATCATGTAGGGTTTGTGTTCAGCCGACTTGATACACACCAAAAGCTATACATATTCAAGTCCTTTCACAAAGAATCTTACGCACTCACATAGAGAGGAAATCAGAAATTGAGCGAACACAGTCAATGCAATAATTGAGAGTGCTAATTCCTGAAGTGCGGCTTGATACAGAGAAGAAGATTGAAGAACTTGTTTCATAGAGTTATGTTTTATGGTCTTCAATTATAGAATATGGTATTAGGATTTTTTATTGAGTTGTACCTTTACCAACTTTCCTATAAGCAATAGTGATAGGTATAAACGTTTGTCAAATTCAGCTTCAAGCTGATGGCAACTTGAAGTGGGAATATTAGTCTAGGGAGGTTAGTGAGATAGGAATTAGAGTTTAGTTCTTAGGTAACAGAGTTTGTAACTTGAATTTGCAAAGACTGCGTTGTATTGGAGTTTGGGAAAAATCCTACAGAGGTGTAGGTCATGGTTTTTTCACCCTTTGTAAGCCGAGTAGTTTCCACGTAAAAATACAGTGTCCTTACTTCTCTGGTCTTTATTATTTTGCTAATGTTAGCTTGGAACAGGTAGAGTAACTTGGTCTATCCTATAGGAGAAAATCAGGTATAACATGTGGTGATGCAGAATATCAGTTAGCAAAGTTTATATATTTCAGGACATAGAAAGAAAAAATGTAAAATGATATATGGGGAACAAGAGAAGAATAACGAAGGAAAACAAAAGAAATGGGAAGGAGAAATAAATACAAGGAAGACAAATGAAAGGAAAGAGACAGCGATCGGCTGAAGGGAGGGAACAAGACGAGTAGATTGGATGCAGGAAAGGGTATAAGTCAGCTACAATGGCCTTTTTTCTCTTGAGGGGTTGGATCAACCAGCGGCAGAGTAAAGCAATCTGCATGAAAGAGGAGTTGCTGGAGGTAGCACTATGTAACTAGAAAGGCTCTATATTGGAGAGAGATGGAGAGCAAGAAGGTAGGAGGAACAGAATTGAAGCTAGCCCTATTTATAAGTGGGGATCAGAAGGATAATTCTCACTTTCTGATAGGGGTAATTCTCACACGTATCCATGGGATCTAATCCCTGGATATAAATAATACAGCCTTCCTTTGGGACAAATAATGAGCGAATTGGGTGATAAGTAATCAAACTACTCCAGTTCTGACTTGCAATTTTACCCAAAAGACTGGATTGATAAACTTCAAGAGTGATTAATTCCTATATGTTAACCAACTAATGTACTATGCTCAGTACTAATCACATGTTGGACATTCCTTTATGATCAATTGATAATCTATATCAAAATGTGCAGAAGAATCTAAGGAAAGATAATTCATAATCCTAAAGGAAACAAAATTGACTGACAGCACAGGCCCAAAGTGAAACAATCATGACAGTTGTTTCAGTGCTTTTACAAACAAAAGCAATATTAAAACCTCAGCAAAATGAAACAAGAACTGGGGAAAATCCTTGTTAAAACAAAATGGAAGAGCCTGTGTAGAGCAAACCAAAAACAAAACAAGGTATAAAAAGGTATAGCAGATACCTTAGCAAGTTCTTGAGTGTACAAGGCACTCCAAAGTAAAGCAGGTTTTGCATCCCCAGTTTCAATTTGGTCATCTGCAGAATTACTATCTCCAGAACTTCCAGAAACAGGAATGCGAACAGCACATTGATGGCTGCATGTAACAGCTTCGTCCCCTGAACATCATCCTAACATAACCAATTGAGAGAGGGTACTAAGTACTAAAGAATTTACCGGAAGTTTGTAATTCCAATTCCATTCAATTTAATAGTACCAATTACTACTATATTTAGAGATATTACAATCAAACTACTGAAACCACTTCTTCGTGTTTTCAACATGGTTTCGAAAGCTTGACGGGGAATATTTGTTATAGGTAGCTGAACAAACTTGACATATGACTGTGGATGACTTAGGTTGAGTCTACTAATGTAATTTTTTGACTTATGAAGAGAAGTAGTTAATGTGAGCAATAAAATTCTAATAGTGGAAGGCGGACTAAAGAGCACATCCTAAAAAAGATCACGAATATGAAGAGTGATATGTTAACAGTGATGTGTCAGAAGTCCGTACAGCATTAGAATAGTGGTGAGTATATTGCAGCTACACTGCTACTCAACTGAAGCACGTGGATTGCTATGGCCTGCTCAGGGAAGAGAGCTGGAAAAAAAAATTGATAAGGTAAAAACAATCAAATATTTAAATCACTTAAAAAACAAAAGTGGATTAGGCATCTATCTCACATCTAGGAGGAAAAAATGCCAAACAATTGGCTACATCCAATTTCAAAGAGTGCTTTGAGATGCATATACTCCTCGCCAGCTTCTCAGTAGTATTTCCCGAGCCAAAATCACAAGCATCAGGGGAAGAATGAGGTGGTGGGGATTGAACCACAAAAGATGGAGCTAATATCAGCTTATTGCTGAACAATTCTTGTTCAGAAGCCAAGCAAACACCCTTGTAACACCCACTAGCTTGTGAAATCATGAAACAGCATGTCAACTCATGAACTTTACAAAAACTTAGTTGCACCAAACAAGCACGGTTGAAGTCTTATAGGAACAAGAATAGCATCTCTTTGAACCCTGTCCATAAGGAGAGAATAAACAGGCATCCGAAGAACCTGGAAACAAGTTGAAGATAGAATATTAGCCTCAGGGAAGACTACTAAGGAGAACAACAATTCAAAGAAATCCAGAAAATTAAACATCAATTAACGAGTACTGAAGAATGGATACGATAAACAGTGAATCAAATGTTTAGCACAATCAGAACTTCATTTTTCAAATTTCTGAATACAACGTAAATAATGAATGACGAAATCAAGACACAGAGATTGTTTTTTTTATTACAGAAGAAAAGGTAACAGAAGAGAAACCCAATCAAGAAAATATCTTCTATTTGACACGTAAAAAGCTGAGCTCATTCACTTATCGAAAAATTAAAGTTAAACTCATATTGCAGTCGTCAAAGTTAAAGAACAATTTAGTTTGCCTAAACAGTAAACAGTAATATTTCAGGAGGCAAACAACAGTGTGAATCCTCCCCGACTGCTTGAAATGAGCTTCTTCCAATACTACAAGTAAGCTCATCAACATTTCTAACTGTAAAGCAGTAAGGCTAACTTGCAACTCATCACAAATGTATAGCTAACATTCTGAGGAATAAAAAATCAAGGCCAACAACTAGCTGCAAAACTATTCAATAGACTTTGCAGCTAGAGCTAAGCTCCCTAAGTTACATGCTCCTAAGTTACATGCTGGGGCCTGGGGGAGCTTATACGACATCCAACTGCAAATTTAAGACCTCTAGCGCTCTTCAGTCCTATGTTATGTGCCTCTTTCACTTCCTTATGACGGATTTTCTGTAAAAATAATAATAGAAGAGGTACTTTCATGATTTCTTATAACTGTTTTAAGCACAAAGGAAGGGTGAGAATAACCTGCCAATGGATGAGTGATAAAGGGCCAATCGACCAACACCATCATTTGTCTTAAGAACACTTCTGTAGGCATCTCCATTCTCTTGATCAGAATCTGCCATTGCTACTGCATATACAATAATCCTTTTTTAAAAAGAAACATTCATTACTATGTCAGATAAATAATAGCTACTCCCTGCGTCACAATTTATGTGAAGGTATTTGACAGGACACGGAGTTTAAGAAATAAAGCAAGACTTTTTAGATCTACCAACCTCTGTTTTTTCCTACAACCATGTCCTAAGAAATGAAGCAAGACTTTGGAAACTTGTGGTCTAAAAGAACCAATAGATATTTGTGTTGCTATTAATCATCTCACTAAGGGTAAAATGAAAATTTTAAAGTTGCTACTAAACATAGAAATGTGTCATTCTTTTTGGAATTGACTAAAAAGGAAAGAGTGTCACATAAATTGGGAAGAAAGGAATAGAATCTAACGTATAGTAAAAACAAAAATAAAAATTGACTCCGAGTGGAATCCCAAATTCTAGGCATACAACTGTAAACAGTTAATATTCATAAGCCATTCCATTTCTGGATACAGAACCGTAAACAGTTAAAATTCATAAATCATTCGCATTTGTTGAAAGTAATGATTTATTGACCATTACAATGTTAAGGGAACATAAATTTTATTAATAAGATAATCTATGGATTTATACGTGAGAGAACTCTAATAAGCTTATAATTTACACCACAATTTTTTTTCGGATCACTTACACCACAATTATAAGATCCATGTCTAGACCATGGACGGATGTACTAATCAACAATAAAAAAATAGGATGTAGTAATTTGTCAGAACTCCTTTGCAACAGCAGGCATCATACAGTCACTACATTGATGCCATGTAAATCAGAAGTAACATATAAAAGCACTAAACTACTTTGGCCTAAGAATGGAACAAACAATAATCCTCCATATGTGAAAAGCCAAAAAAAAAAAAAAAAAAAAAAAAAAAAAAACAAAAAAAAAAAACAATTATGCTCCCGGTTCAATTTGTTTAAAGAACTATGTCATAGTGGAGAAGTAAATTCTCTGCTTTTGGCATGCTTTCAATCTAATGAAAAGCTTCTTAGTTCCTACTATTTTTTTCACAAGACTTCCTACTTTATTAGGCTAAGACATCACAATCATACGGAAATCACACAATCAACTAATGCTACAGGTTCCTACTGTTTATGGAATGGAACAAGGATACGACATAAGCAAAGGATAAGAAAAACAAAAGGGAATAGCAGAAAATAGGAAACTGTTACTAACAGAGAGAGAAAGGAGATTCTGTTTCTGTTCTTTCATCCATGGCTTCTTCACATAACCGTACCCTCACAGCTCCTATCATTTTCCAGAACTTTCTGTATCCAGTGATGTATAGGCCGGTGCATGTATACCGATTAGAGGAAGGAAAAGAACAAATGGAAGAAAGGGAGTATTTGCTTCATGAAACCAGTAACTTTGAGGAAACTAGGTTTGCTCTAGTTATCACATTGTACAAATTTGATGTGTCTGCGCAGTTTGTAGGTGAAGATTTTTAGCAAGAAGAAAGGGCTTCTTGTATTTCTGAATGAATATACAATCCATAAGAATGGGTACTTATACATGAGTTCTAAGACTAAATAAGGAAAGACAATATTACACAATCAATTCCTAATCATTTACATCAATACAATATATTCCTAAAATTAAGCTATCAATCTTAATCATCAATATCAAATCAACATCTCAATCTTAATCATTAATACCAAATCAACACTCCCCCTCAAGTTGGTGCAAAGATGTCGCACATGCCCAACTTGCAAACCAAAGGTATGAAAAGTCCGTTTGTTGAGGCCTTTAGTAAACACATCGCCTAGTTGTTTTTCGATGACACGTGGAATAAACTCAAGACACCACCCATGACTTTTTCTTTGATGAAGTGTCGATCAATTTCAACGTGCTTTGTTCGGTCATCTTTATCGGATTTCGAGCTATACCGATTGGCCCTTGTTGTCACAATACAAGGAAAGTTTCCTTTTTTCGGACAATCTCAATTCTTCTAGTAACTTTTGTAACCACAAAAGTTCGCAAACACCCCGGGCCATAGCTCTATATTCGCCTCCGCACTTGATCTAGCAACTACACTTTGCTTTCGCTTCTCCAAGTGACCAAGTTTCCTCCTACGAGTGTACAAGTAACCGGATGTAGACCTTCGTCATCTAAAGATCCAGCCAATCCGCATCGGTAAAGGCTTCTATTTGGAGGTGACCATGTCCGGAGTAAAGTAGACCTTTTCCGGGAGCAGACTTCGTATACCGCAAAATGTGAAAGACAAATTTTGCGTATGAGGATCTCGAGGATCATGCATAAACTGACTCACTAGACTGACTGAATAGGCTATGTCTGGTCTAGTGTGAGAGAGATAAATGAGTCTTCCAACCAGCCTCTGATATCTCTCTTTATCAACTGACTTTCCAACTCCGCTTTGTAGTTTGTGATTGCTTTCAATGGGTGATTCTGCTGGTTTGCAACCTGTCATACCTGTTTCTTTCAAGAGATCCAGAATATACTTTCTTTGAGAAATAAAGATTCCTCTTTTTGATCTAGCAACTTCAATTCCCAAGAAGTACTGCAATTTTCCTAGATCCTTGATCTCAAATTCCTGTGCCAATAACTTCTTCAATCGGGTCATCTCCTCTTTGTCATCTCCTGTCATTACTATGTCATCAACATAAACTATGAGAAGAGTGAGTTTACCATTTAAATGTCTTATAAAGAGGGTGTGATCCGCATTGCTTTGTTGGTAACCAAAGGATATCATTGCTTTATAACTGTCAAACCAAGCTCTAGGAGATTGCTTCAATCCGTACAAGGCTTTCTTCGATGCATACCTTTCCTTGACTTTGTTCAGTACTAAAACCAGGAGGAATCTCCATGTACACCTCTTCTTCTAAGTCTCCATGAAGAAATGCATTCTTCACATCAAACTGTTGCAAGTCCCAAGATTGGTGATTAGCTGCACAAGATAGAAGAATTCTAATAGTATTCATTTTTGCAACAGGAGCAAATGTCTCTTAATAATCCACTCCATAAGTCTGAGTGAATCCTTTAGCCACCAATCTTGCTTTGAACTTTTCAATGGAACCATCAGCTTTATGTTTTACAAGGAAGACCATTTGCAACCAACCAACTTCTTGTCCGGTGGTGATGCGACAAGTTCCCAAGTCTCATTCTTTGATAAGGCCTTCATTTCTTCCATCATAGCTTGCTTCCACTTAGAATCGCAAAAGCTTCCTCCACCCTGGGGAATAGACACAGAAGAAATAGACAAGGCAAAGGCTCTATAGGAGGGCGATAAAGAATTATAGGAAACAAAGTTAGATAAAGGGTGTTTAGTGCAAGATCTGACTCCTTTCCTGTGAGCAATAGGCAAATCTAACTCATTAGGAAGTATAGATAACTCACCAGAAGAAGAAGGTTCGGCTTCGGCAGGTTGCATGATGGCTTCTTCTGCTCTATTTCTCCTTGAGTAAGTTATCAAATCGTGCCTATCCAAACGCCCAACAAGCCTCCCCGAATTCTTTCTCCAATTTCACTTTCTCTTGCTGGCGTAGTTTCAATAGTCTCCCCCTGAATTCTTTCTCCAATTTCACTTTCCCTTGTGGCAGTAGTTTCAACAATAGAACTAGGAAAAACCATCTCTTCTTCCTTATAATTCTCCCCCTGAAGAGGTGATGGTGTAATACTGAAATAGGGCTCCGCATTCCCGAAAGGTAACATCCATACGACAAAATCTCCTGAAGGAGGTGATAACATTTGTACCCTTCCGTGTTTGGAGAATACCCAATAAAGACACATTTAAGAGCTCTAGGTTCAAGTTTCCCGCAGTTCCTAGCGTGAACAAAGCAAACACACCCAAATATCTTTGAGGAACAAGATAGTCATTTTTACCCTTTAAAGCTTCTAAAGGACTCCGGAAATTAAGAGTTTTATGGCATTCTATTGATGAGGTAGGCAGCTACTAGAATGGCATCCCCCCGAAGGCTTCGCATTCATGGTAAACAAAAGGATCTTGCTACTTCTAACAAATGCCTATTTTTTCTTTCAAAGAACCCCATTTTGTGCACTAGTATAAGGACAACTAGTTTGATGGATTATCCCAAAAGACTCCAAAAAAGTTTTATCCATGTATTCTGTGCCATTGTCGCTCGAAATATCTTTATCTTAGCCTCAAACCGAGTACAAATCATCTTATGAAATGACTTAAAACAGAGAAAAACTTCACTTTGGCTTTTAACAGATATACCCATGTCATTCTAGTGCAACAATCGATAAAAGTAACAAACCATCGACTACCGTACAAAGAAAGTGTTTGAGTAGACCCGTACATCGTAATGAATAGTCGAAAAGGGAATTGTGCTCTTATTGTCACTCGCAGGATAAGAGTTTTTAGTGTGTGCTTGGCATATTCACATGCATCACAAGACAAAGATTCAAACTCAGTTCTAGAAAATAAACCAGGGTATAACTTTTTTAAAGCAAAAAAAGATGGGTGTCCCAACCGTCTATGCCACTGTATTATTTCTCGGTTGACATCCTTATTTCCTACAAAAAGGCCTGACTCGCAGTCTCGAGTTCCATCGATCAAATATAAGCCATCATGCAATCTACCACCGCCAATCTTCTTCCTGTATGAAGGTCTTCAAAAACACAATAATCGTGAAAGAATCTCGACACTACAGCTTAGTTCTTTGGTGATAAGCGTAACAGATAATAGGTTAATAGGAAAAAATCAAAGTGCATGAAGAATGGATGATAAGGTAATATCGAGTACAAAAGATCGAACCCGTTCCGCAGACAAGGGTTAGGGAGCCATTGGCTATTCCGACATAATCCCCTTTGGGACTAGGAGAGTAATTTTGAAGGCCTTTAGAAGAGCTCCGTCATGTGTCTATTCGCACCGTAATCAATAATCCAACAATTAAGCCGAGCATTAAAAGCAATACCGATCGCACATAATCGGGGCTAGCAACACTAGAAGAGTCAAGTTTGTTCGAAGACGACGAAGATGTTGAACTTCATCTTGAGACAAAGTCTTTCCGTAAGTGTCACCCATGTTATCTGACGGGAAGGGTTAGAATAGGCCTATGACCCGAGAACTGGAAAAAAAAATTCCGTAAAAATCGCCGAAAGTTGGCGCCACGCCGAATCCTAATTCCGTGATCGGAAAAATCAAAACCGATAGGATAGGCTCGTAATGTTCCAGCGACCCCAACAGAGAAAAATAATCCAGAAACGAACTGAACGGGAGGAGTTTTTGCGGACAGCCACAAAGAGGGAGAAAAACTCGATCTCTTTGATAAAACACGGAACCCTAGTGCTGCGAGGGAGAAAACTCACCTCAAAAGGCAAAGAATGGCTCGATACTACGAAGATTTTTAGCAGAAGAAAAGGGCTTAAGATTTCTGAATGAATATACAATCCATAAGAATAGGTACTTATACATGAGTTCTAAGACTAAATAAGGAAAGACAATATTACACAATCAATTCCTAATCATTTACATCAATACAATATATTCCTAAAATTAAGCTATCAATCTTAATCATCAATATCAAATCAACATCTCAATCTTAATCATTAATACCAAATCAACAGTAGGGAACCTAAATGGTGTATGGAAATGCATGTTTGTGTATGCCTCCGATCGCGATCAATCGGCCAGTGTTGATGCTAGTCCCCAAAGGGCTTTCGATTGCTGAGTATGTTTTAACAAATACATTTTCTCATGTACTCCTTTAACTATCTAATGTCTGATACTTTATAACAGCGATAACTTTCGACATCGGTTCTCAAGAACTCTGGCTTTATATCTTCTCTTGAAGATAACTGGTCTAAACATTTTTGTTTCCTCCGGATATGTCCATGAAGGGCTTCTTTTGAATGCTTTCTCTTTCACATTCTATCATTCTTTTTCTCTCTTCAATTGAGATAGCTGCTAACTCATCTTCCTCCTGTTGTTGTTGCATCTCTTTCTACAAAAACATACATCCAGGCAGTAAAACCAATATAAGAAACATTTTTAAGTTATCCAACTTGTGAACCAATATCAGAATAATATCAAAATAGTTTCTTCTAGCACTGAATAAGAGAGAGAATAGAATGTTTGGTCGAGCCATATAGTAATATTGACCAATTTCCTACGTTTAGCTTATACTAAAAGCGAGGAAACAAAAAAGAAATATATTCAACGCAGAAGGAGCAAATATACACGAGCTGAAGAGGAGACCTGGAGATCAAGTATGAGACTATCTAGAGATTTGATCTTCCGACATGGCCATTGAGGGATACCGAACTCCCTGCATTTCTTTTTGAGTACTATAACTCCAATCTTCAAATTTTTGAAGCCTCAACAATTGGAAGGTCAAAGTACTTGGCAAGATCTTCTGAAGAGAGTCTTGCTATCTCTTCAGTTTTTGCTGCCCTCCGTTTCTTGTTCTCTACATAGACATAATTCTTTTAGCAAGCGTCTAAGCTTTTATCACAGCAAAAACTTGTACATTCATACATGTTAATTTAAAAGTTGTGGTATATCTGATAATTACAGCCGAAATTGCCAGCAACTAACCATTGCCCAATCAGACATTAACTATTCCTTCGACAGATAAAAAAATTAACATATCAAGCACAAACGTACAAAAGAATGATTTATTTTCTGTAAAGCAATTAAGTTGTGTCATCAATTCACCTTGCAGCATAAGATACTGAGACAGATATGTAGACAAGAAAATAAGTCCATACAGGATGGCAATTAAGGCAGATACTTCACTCCACGTCCTAAAATATGGTAAATAGAATTAACAAGTTTTTTATTGCACTGTTGTGTTTAGCTCAGTTCTAAATCAGAGAGCGATCTTCCACTAAATTTATCAAGATAATATTCTCTTCTTCTGACTTTTTGTTAGTAATTCTCTATCCTATATGCTTTTATATATAGCTTTGCGTTAGGTACCAAGAAGGTCAGAAATATAGCTAAGGGACAATTTGGAGACAAAAGAAGGAATTTTAAAGCTACTTGGAGCGGATGAGCAATAAAAGAAGGTGCCCAGAAGAGAAGGTCCAATGTGTCACGTTGGGTAGCTCGTGGCGCACTGGTTTTGCTGCATAGCACTGACACACCAGTGTGGTGCGCTGGACCTTCATTTCTTGGCACCACCTTCTTTTATTGATCCCAAATAGTTCCCATATCTCCATTTTGGCCCTTCTGGGTAACTAACACCACAAATTAGGCAAATTCCACAAAACACCATACAAATCATTCAAATATGCCAAAAAATCATTAAATTAAATTAAATGATTTCGACTCGACCTAGTATAATTTCACATCCTTTAGCAAGTAAGAACAAACTAAGCACGAACAATTTCATTAGACTGAAATGGAGACTCAATAACTCAACATGCCAATAGAAGGAGCTGCTCCTCCTTGTACTATAGAAGGAAACTTGTTTCAGACAATCATCAAAGTACTGTTATTGCACTACGTTTTACTTCCTTTATCAGCATCTACTTGGACACCCGATATTTTTAACAAAATAAGCTACATATGGAATCATATTTGTTATTACATCTATAAAGATATGAATAGATGTTTACTCTTGATACACTTTGTCGTTTTATTATGGAACTAAAGATGATATTTTAGGGATAAAGTTCTCACATTTCACTCCTAGAAAAGCATTTAATGCTTCCAACTATTATCTTCCAAATCATCATTTATCAGTAAGTTAAGCTGGGGAAAAAAAACAAGGTGCCAGTTTCCTAGAAATAAATCAAATAATATTATAGATGAGGGGATGCACCTTCTTCTTGAAACAGAGAAAAAAGCAGATCATTAAACACTACTAAATCATAGGGATAAGGCACTGTTAGCCCCCTGAACTTTGGCCAAAATTGCTACGACACAACTTATCTTTTTAAGAGTCCTATTACCCCCTGAACTTTTTTAAAATGGAATAATTATCACCCTAAGCCCTGACGTGGCAAGAAGAGTGTATTTCACTTTCTTTGGAGAGTGAGAAGTATAAAATCTGACAAGTGTCATTTTTTTAATTGGGTACTTCACATTTAATTACACTTAATTAATTATCATTAAAGCTTAAAGTTTTTTTTTCTATACTGATTTTTTTTTTAAATGTGGAAAATATGTGGAAAAAAATCTAGTTTTCCAGATTTAGTTTAAATAAACGCGTTTTCCACATTTAAAAATAATAATTAGTAATTCCAAATTTTTATAAACATTCAATTTTTTCATATTTTGACAAGAAAAAAAATACTTTTTCCAGATTTATTTGAAAAATAGAAGTATCCTAAAAAAATGAAATCATGAAAATCTAAATGTTTAAGACATTTAAAAAAAAAATCCAGTTTTCCATATTTTAAAAAACGGAAAAGGGCCAAATATACCCCTGTACTATCGGAAAAGGGCCAAATATGCCCCTCGTTATATTTTGGGTCCAAATATACCCCTACCGTTATACTATTGCTTCACATATATCCCTCCTCCGTTAAAGTTGCCCAAGGTGGACATTCAATCCTATGTGGCATTGATATTTGATGAGGTAGATGTCACGTGTCATGCCACCTCATCCACCCTAACTATTTTACCCCTCCCCTCTATTTGTTCTTCCCCCACTAAAATTTCTTCCCCTCCATCATAATTGCCACCATTACCGTCATATAGTAGACCTCTAGAAATTAAAATAGTAGTATATCAATTATACAAATTAAATTCAATATGGAGCAAAAATTACTCAAACTCTGAGACTCGAGAGTAATGCACTCTACATTACGTATCATTTTCTTTTCAAATTTTGTTGAACGACAGTTGACTTAATTTTCCCCACAACCCCAATTTACGTATCACTTATTATAATCCAACCCCTAAATTTTAATCAATCCTCTGTAAGACATACTCTCTCAGTCAAATTTGCATATACATACTGCCATTTCTACAAATCTTGACTTGAGATGTATATCTGAAACATTTATGTATAGAGAGAGGGACACGGAGCTTGGATTAAAAAACAGAGAAACGGGTAATTATTTTGGGTGATCGGCAACTATTTGGAGGGGAAAAAAATACAGTCGTGAAAGAACAAATAGAGGGGAGGGGTAAAATGGGTTAGGGGTGATAAGGTGGTATGCTACGTGTCATCCGCCTCATCAAATGTCAATGCTACGTAGGATTGGATATCCACCTTGGATAACTTTAACGGAGTAAAGGTATATTTGAACGCGTATAACGACAGGGGTATATTTAAACCAACAGTATAACGACAGGGGTATATTTGGACCAAAAGTATAACGAGGGGTATATTTAGCCCTTTTTCGATAGTACATGGGTATATTTGACCCTTTTCCGTTTAAAAAAAACCCATTTCTTTTTTAAAAAAACCATGTTTTCAGATTTACTTTAAAAAAAAAAACCAAATTTTCAGATTTTTGTTTAAATATTCATTTTTTCAATTTTAAAAAAAATTGCCATGTAAGCAAAAAGAATTAAAAAAATAGAAAACAAATAAATATACATGTAGCAAGGAGAGTGTATGTCAGTCTCCCATACAACAACAACAACAACAACAACGTACCCAGTGAAATTTCATAATGTGGGGTCTGAGAGGGTAAAGTGTACGCAAACTTTACCCCTACAATGTAGGGAAGCTGTTTCCGGAAGACCCTCGATTCAAGAGAAAGCATGGCAAAAAAAAAAAAGCGTCGATAAGGACAAAGAATTCAAAGCAAAGTATGAAATGAAATAGTGAAAGATCAAAGACCATGATAAAACAATCCGAAAAAAAAGAATAGATAAATAAAATACTCGAAGTACAAGAAATAACGAGATAGTAGCGTAAAAATCAAAGGACAAGAAACTATAGGGCAAAACTCGAGAATACTAAAGTAGAATGACGAAAATAATACTTATCCCATCGGGAAGGAAAATAAACTCAGTCCTACCACTAGCCTTATATCCTAATCCTCGATCTCCACACCCTCCTATCTAGTGGTCCACACACACACACGTCTCGTAAGCTGAAGACTTGCCATGTCCTGCCTAATCACCTCTTCTCAATACTTCTTCGGCCTACCTTTATCTCTCCTCCAACCCACCATCGACAACCTCTCACATCTCATCACTAGGGCATCTGTGTCTCTCCGCTGGACATGTCCGAATCATCTCAGTCTCGCCTCTCGCATCTTGTCTGCCACAGAGGCTACTCCCATCTTTTCTCGAATAACTTCATTTCTGACCTTATCTCTTTGAGTAAGCCCACACATCCATCTCAACATCCTCATCTCCGCCACTTTCATCTCTTGGACATAAGAGTTCTTGACTTGCCAACACTCCAGTCCATATAACAGCGCCGGTCTAACCACTACTCTGTAGAACTTCCCTTTAAGTTTTGGTGGTACCTTCTTGTGACACAAGACACCAGATGCGAACCTCCATCTCAACCACCCTGCTCCAAGACGATACGTAACATCCTCGTCAATCTCCCCATTATCTTGGATCATGGCCCCAAGGTACTTGAAACTCCCTCTCTTTAGGACGACTTGCGAGTCAAACTTCACTTCCATGTCCGCCTCACTTGTCACCGCACTAAACTTGCACTCCACGTACTCGGTCTTCGTCCTACTCAACCTGAACCCTTTAGACTCTAGGGTCTGTCTCCAAACCTCCAACCTGGCATTCACCCCGCCCGCGTCTCGTCAATCAAGATAGTGTCATCTACAAATAACATGCACCATGGCACCTCTCCTTGAATGTGGCTCATCAATACATCCAACGCTAAAGCAAATAAGAGAGTAGATATCCAATTTCAAGGTGGTAACTATTCCGTTTTAAAAAAGATCGGAGGATAATAGGACCCCTGAAAAGGTAAGGTGTGTCGTAGCAATCGCCAAAGTTCAGGGGGGTAATAGTACCTTTTCCCTAAATTATAAGCAGATAAATTGATGAAATACAATACATTTGCAAAACCACGGACAAGAGAAAGAATGAAATCCGTGCATGCAACTGAAGTATATGAATCAATTAATTGGCATTAAAACTACAATCCTGGAAACATAATTGGAACTCCAAAAAGAAAAGGAAATTCAGAAGAGCACAACAAATATAACATA
>NC_081343.1:25302943-25315038 GCF_029784015.1 Lycium ferocissimum
GGTCGTTTAGCTAAGCTATCGTCCTCCTATTCTCTTTCGATGCCACGTCGTCACCTTCATGAGAGGATTTGAACTAGCATTAGTTAATCGACTATAAGATTGTTCTACACATTCTAGGGAGAATTGACAGCACTTCCTTTGTTTATACTACTCTTCCCATGTTCTATATCAACTTCCATCATTCACAACAACGTTCACAACATTACAATTAATAATCGACGTTCGGATACATTGAGCATAACCAACCAATTTCTCTAGTTTCCATTCATTCTAAATATAGCTCATCGTCGCATTTTCGCATATACAATACTCATTTCATAGCTAAAACATCATTTACAACATATTTACAATCATAGCATATCATCATTTATGATTCTATCCGACTACCATCATTTAGGCACTATTCACCCATTCAAGACCCATTCCTTATGCTTTTCTACAATCCATGTTTTTAGCCTTACAACACCTTAAATCACGTAGGATAGTCATGAATCTTACCTTGGATGATGCTTGGACAAGCCTTGGACGAGAATACTTCCTTTAGCTCCAAAACCCTACTTTCTTTTCTTGGGATTCTTGGAGTAAGATGACTTCTACTTAGGTCTCACACTCTTGGTTCATGGTTTTTTTGATGTTATTGATCATGGATTTCCTTTGGGTTTTCTTGTAGATGAATATTAGAGAGAGTTCTAGAGGTTTTCTAGGTCACAAAATGGAGAAAAATGGAATATTGGACGGATGGATCTATTTAAAGGTGTTCAAAGAAAATGCGAATCGAGCATGACATGCGACACTACACGCGAGTCGCATGTCACGCCTAGCGAGTCGACATCGTCTGGGCCGCATGCTGTTGCTGACGAGAAGGTTCGGCTGGGCACAACATGCGACGCTACATGCGAGTCGCATGTCACACATGCGAGTCGCACTTAGTGTCGCGGGTGCCGTAGGAACCACGCTCCGGCACGACTCGCGATGGTACGCTCCACTGCGGTCGCATGTTCAACATGCGAGTCGCATATGTCGTCGCATCTCGTGACGAGCGATCCTTTGCTTGAGCTTCTGTTGACGAAGGGTCTAAGTCCATATATGTGACGGTCCTTCGAAACTGATTCGACACTTCATCGATTCGATACCCGTAATCCTTTCCCTTCATTTATTCAATTCCACGCATGAACGAGAATTTATCCGGGGTGTAACAACAACTTTGACCACCCCAAGCCCAAAGCCCGCCTAAATTTATGATTAAGTTCATAATTGAGTGGTTTGTTTTGTAATTTTGGACCCAAATTAGTTAACTTAATCACAATTTTGAGCGGCCTTTGAGCCTGGATGTTCAAAGCTGTCACATCTATTAATTACAACACTTGAATGTCAAGTGTTGAAATTACTCTAGGTGACAACTTTGACCACCCCAAGCCCAAAGCCCACCTAAATTTATGATTAAGTTCATAATTGAGTGGGTTTTTCTGTAATTTTGGACCCAAATTAGTTAACTTAATCACATGAGCGGCCTTTGAGCTTAGATGTTCAAAGTTGTCACATCTAGTAATTACAACACTTGAATGTCAAGTGTTGAAATTACTATAGGTGACAACATTGACCACCCCAAGCCCCAAAGGTCACTTAAATATATGATTAAGTTAATTATTGAGTGGTTTTTTCCTGTAATTTTGGACCCAGATTAGTTAACTTAATCACAACTTTAAATGACTTCCGGAACAAACAACGACATTGCAACAAGTAGGTTACTAGTTGCAACAAACGGTTATTTGTTGGAGACAACTTGCGCTTTTCTCTCGTCTCACATCAAAATGGAACAACTATCCGACTTGTTGGAGCAGCTAACGTTTCATTTGTTGCAACAAGTATGTAACTTGTTCCAACTACTTGGTAACTTGTTAGAGACAATGACTTCGAGTTATGCCGTTCATAACAAAATGCAACAACTAAGTGACTTGTTGGAACAAATAACTGACTTGTTGCAACAAGTAGGTTACTAGTTGCAACAGCTCGCTTATTTGTTTTTGTCCCTGTCTCATATCAAAATGGAACAACTATCTGACTTGTTGGAACAACTAACGTACTTGTTGCAACAAGTATGTAACTTGTTCCAACTACTTGATTACTTGTTGGAGACAGCTTCAGTCTGTCTGTTTCATAACAAAATGCAACAACTAAGTGACTTGTTGAAACAAATAACTTACTTGTTGCAACAAGTAGGTTACTAGGCATGACGGCTAAACTTATTTGTTGGAAACGGCTCGAGTCTCTCGTCTGTTTCATAACAAAATGGAACAACTATATGAATTGTTGGAACAGCTAAAGTACTTGTTGTAACAAGCATGTAACTTGTTCTAACTACTTGATTACTTGTTGGAGACGGCTTGATTTTATGCATTTCATAACAAAATGCAACAACTAAGTGACTTGTTGAAACAAATAACGGACCTGTTGCAATAAGTAGGTTACTAGTTGCAACAGCTCACTTATTTGTTGGAGACACCTTCAGTCTCACGTTTCGTGCAACAACCGTAAATATGTCCAACAACTTGTTATACTTGATGCAAAGTATCATACTTGTTAACAAGTAACTCAAATTGTTGGAAAGAGTAGGAAGCTCTCTGACATTTCACGGTTGTTGCATAAAGTACAACATTTGTTAAGTAAATTATTTATTCACATTTTTTAGTAATTGTTACAACATTAGTAAATATGTTGCAACAACTTCATAATTTATCAACAACTCTGCGTAAACTACAACAGCCTAATGCAAAAGTTCGAAGCTCTTATCACAACTGACTTTAGAACTTGTTGCAACAATTACAAATCCCTATCAGACTACGAATCGGGAAAATCGGCAACTAGGGAAACTATACCCGGATGAACAATTGAAACAAAAAGTATTGTTTAACTTACCAATGGACCTGAAAACACTTATGAAGTAATGCCCCGATCACTACACCGATGATATTCGGTCAAAAAATTGCAAAATCGAATGATTTTTTTTTCTTGAGCAATGGCGGATGAAGAAGAAGAAGAGGAAGAAAATAGCAATAATGGCGGACCAAGAAGAAGAAGAAGAAGAAGAAGAAGAAAAAGAAAGCAGCAGCAGAAGAAGAGAAGACGAAGAGATGGGAAGAACAAAAATGGAGAAAACGGCGCTAAAGAGGAGCTTTTTTTTTCCCCCCGATTTTGGTAGTTTAGCATTTATAGTGGTTGGGTCAAAGTGTTAAAAATAAAACTTTGGGGCAAAGTGTTAAAAGTAAAATTTAGGGTCAAAGTGTTAAAAATAAAACTTGAGGGCAAAGTATTAAAAATAAAACTGAGGGTCAAAGTGTCAAAATATGAAACTATTGGCCAAACTCAAAGCCCCTTAATCACTAATCAAATTTTGTCACCTCTACTCAATAATTAAAACTTGAGTCACCTTCCTTCAATTTTAAAACTAAAACATCACCTATAATTAAATGCCCCGAGTATGATTTAGATGGAGAAATGCGCTAAAGTACCTATGTGTACCATGCGCTCGAATTTTACAAGTTACAAAATGTATGCTTTTCACTTTTTCTTTCTTTTTTTAGTTGAAATTAATTTGCACGTTTTAAATTTCACTGCCTCTATGAATTCAATTCAACTTCATTGATTCGGGCAAATTAGTTATTACCGATTCTTTATTAGGCTACTTTTAATCATACCCCATGGTCTCCCAACATAAACGTATTTTACATTAACTCATATCCCGTTTCATTAAGCATGCATTAATTCTTATTATGGAAAATCCCTGCGAGGAGATAAACTATTGCTAGCGATCTCTATTGGTTCGGACGCTTTAATTCTTTAGGCAATCTACGCCAACCCGCTAATTGAATCAAACCCTAAATACATTCTTCTTTCCCAAGATAGGGGAAAGGGCACAACCAAGAGCGCACACTCTCTTGATTATAAATTAAGCACAAATTCGATTAGAATAAATAAAAACGCTAACACTTTAACCACAGACGAATCAAGAAATTAAAAGAATTACATAGATCTCGCTTAAATCCTAGATAAGTGCTTAGTCGCTCATGCTAAGATGTTGCAAATAAACAATAAGAACTCATCATATTAATCATGAGAGAGAAGAAAGAGTTTAGAAGGTTATATACGGTAAAAACCAGTGTAAAATGTTGTGATCTTTCAATGAGAGGTCGGAGTAAAATAGGAACGTTGACTTCAAGATGTGGTGTTGGTTTGACTTCGGTGATTCGAATAAAACGAAGTCCGAGGGGTCATTAGTCAAGTAAGCCGGAGAGACTCCAGTTAGCACAAAGGCAGGAAATCCGTTACAAATCGGATTTCACGCCGCCCATTACGCCGACCGTTACGTGACCAGGTATTAAGTTAATAGTAGTAATTAGTATCAATTTATCATATTTTAAGGAGAATTATGTCACACCCTAATTTCCGTTAGGGTGTGATGGGCACCCGACCCTTATTTAGAGCCGAGCGAACCCGCTGACTCACATAGTACTCATGATCACGCTTACTATCAAGTCATGACACAATTACATAATGAAAATTTTTCGGAAGATAGTATACATTTTTTTCCTTTCCCGAATCAATGAAAACTTGTAACACATAAAGACATATAGCACTTATAATACAATGCATGATAATTCATCGCTTACATAGCCACTTACATAACCGACATCCTATACCCACAACACTGTACGCAAAGTCTCTAACACGAACATGATACTATAACCTAATACTTTGACTTGGCGGCACTCACGAGTAACGGAGCTCGCCAATCCCCTGAACATCTTCTCGCTAATGTCTTCAACTCATCCGTGTACACGCGGCATGAAACGCAGCCCCAGAAGAAAGGGGTCGGTTTAATATGTGCGAGTATGTAAAGTAGTAGATACGATAATCGAACCATACGGAAATAAAGAGGGACGGAGGTAGTAAAGAATCGGATCTCTCGCCAAGCTTACCTCGAATGTAAATCATGCGTTTCAAAAGCACTAATGGATGAGTAACATAAATAAAGAAATCATCATGAACATATGCGTACACAGCATGCCCCGCCCTCTAACGAGGGACGCGGTAAGTAAAATCATCATATTTATGCACATGCAACATGCCCCGGCCCTACGTGAGGGACGCGGTGAAAGGAATCATCATATGCCATCTGGCCACCTCCTCGTCATCACATCATCATCATCATATGTGTATATATATATATATATATATATATATATATATAACATGCCCCGCCCTCTAGTGAGGGACGCGGTGAATAATGTGTGTACGTGGAATTGCACGAATACATGCCCACGCCCGGACGCGGAAAGATGTAATAACGCGCCGCACGAGCGAGTAGTGAGAAACCACATGCAACATAAAATATACAATGTTTGCTAAGACTCGAAAGAACAATCCGGACGATAGATCATTTAAAGGAAGTCGACAATAGCCATAGGTCATACCTTTCAGAGTTGCGACGAATGATGTCAAAGACAAAACCTTTGGGATCGTTTGTACATGGCAAAATATATCATGGAACTCAATGGAGTAGTCAAAATGATCACTTTTTATTAATCGGAACCTTAGTCAAAAGTCGTTCTTACATATCACTCAAAATAAGCCAATTAGGTCAACGTAGAAAGATCTCGGAAATAGGGGGCCCACTTCGGGTCAAGTCGAGGTGGCGTACGTAAAATTACAAACATTAGGCTTTATGGAGCCACCTATGAAAATCTCAAGGTAATTCGGTTCCATTTGTGAGAGTTATAAATGTTTAAGCTATTTTTCCAACAAAACATAAAGTATCTAATTCAATTTATTGAATGAAAAGTGGTCAAATCTAAGCTCGGATTCCTAGGAGTAGAGTCACCCCGAGGCTCATATCCAAACCTATTATGCCTAAGACATGCCAAGAGAACAAAAGGTGAAGCTTTACATACCTTATTCGCTCCTTACGCTTCTCCACATTCAAATCCCGTTTCGTCCAAAATCTACAATTGGTCACATTTACCAAATATTAATCGTAAGGCCTTAAGAATTCAATCTTAATCAATACTTGTCTACAAAAATTTGGGCAGCATCTCCCCTATATGTACAACATCCCCGAGATTTAACTCGGCTCAAATATCAACAACCATACCAACAACAATACCAATAACATCAACATTCGATTTGAAACGCATTCTAAGATAAATTGTCTTCTTTTCGAATAGTCCAACAACTTCCAATCCAACTTTGCACCTTCAAATCAATATCAATATTTCCATGTTTATATTTTAATTAAAGATCATTCAAATACAATTCGGAAGCATTTCATATCATTCTACAAAATATTTACTAAACATACAAAAATTCCACCAAAACCATAATTCATCCGAAATCTCTAATCTTCGACATAAATATCCATAACACATTTTTATCCTCCAACTTCATTAACAATAATCATAATTCACACCTTAACAATTTCATTTTCATCATTACATAAATCTTCCATAAAATCACAAAATTCCCTATAACAACTTACCAACCAATCTTTCATGCCAATATGGACTTGCATCCCTCCAAATTCACCAACTAACATAATAATTCTCGTTTAGAACTCCACTTCCATAATTACATAGAAACTACATTGAAATCACATAAGTTCCTATAATCATTTTCAACCATTTTTCATGCCATCATAAACCATTTTCTTCCATTTCCATCACAAAGTTTCAACAACACAACTAGAATACTACATAAAATTCAACTCATATTGCACATGCATCAATACATATTCACGGCCATATACCCATATACACACCCACTTTGCAAACTTCCATATTTCCATAAATTCTACTCATTTCTACATACTACAACATAAACAAACCTTCATAACATAAGAAAAAAGAATTAATTCTTACCTTTTCCTCCTATCTTCTTCACTTGTCCAAGGTGCTAAATTGGTGAAACAAGTGCCCTTCCTTTCAAAATAATTACACCAAGTTGTAGAGGACCTTTGAATTAGTAGGAATACCACAAGAAAATAATTTTTGGGAGAAGATTTCAAAGGAGCAAAAATTTGGAGTTATGGCCGAATGGCCTTCTCCTTTGCTCTTGTTTCTTTTGTTTTTCTCCTTGTCAATTTGTCTTGAAGCTTCTAAGTGATAATATTGACTAAATGGTCTTTTATACATTTATCACATGACTAATTTAAATGGACTTGGGTCCTTTATTAAGGACCATGGCCGGCCACCTCCTCACTTGGGCCTCATTTTTCTCTTATTTGTTTTTGGGCCCAACCCGGTTGGCCCCGAGTTGGCCTAGCCCACTGACCTTTCGACCTTAAAATGTTCATATCTCCTTGTACCGACGTCACCTGGGAACCCACGACCTATGGTTGGAAAGCTAATTCAATTATATACAACTTCTATTTCTTGGTATGTTCCCAAATTCCAAACTTATAATACTGTTTTTTGCCCCTCAAAGTCGGTCACCCGAAAACGTTTTCTTAAAAATATTCGTTTGGAGGGCTTCCACTTTGATTTGGCCCAAGGGTCCTTCATGAGTTGTGTTTAACTTTACATATGTGATTCATATAACTTGTCACATGTTCCAAAAAAATCTTAACGTGTGGGCCCCACCTCGGCTTACAAATAATCCGACGTTCAAAAATACGGGACATAACAAATTAGGACTCTAACTCTTGTACTATAAAAGGAGGTAAACCCTCTTATTAGAAGGGATCTTATTCTAATCTCAAGCATTTACTCTGTAAGATTTCATAAAGTATAAGTTCTTTAGCGATTTGGCTCGGGCACTCAACTTTAACGCTCTGCATCGGACCAGTTTTCAGTTGCAAGCAATAAACAATTCAGGCTATTTCTATCTTTGTTCGTTATATACAATTGATTTTTATTTCATATTCCATTACGTTAACGACTGATTAAATCACGTATCCTTTAAAGCGCGTACAAATTCAATTGCTTGTGTTGCTTTTCTCCATAATATGCTCTCAGTGTTGTTCTCTTGTTTTAGTCCAAGCAAAAGATAATTAAAAATGAACTAAGTGTTGTTATTTATGATAAATTGAAAATTTTGGAATTCTAGGTAAAAAGCACCCCTAGCCGCCCACCTATGTGAGATCGTTACGTATATTTCATGTGACTCGCATAGGTCACCCTCTATCGACGTGCACCATCTCTCATCGTTACCTTGACTTGACGATTTTCGGGACTTTTTCTCTGTGGCGTCACATAAGTCTCTTCTGGACGCATAGATGGGACCTCTGCTGAAGGCACTTTTGGTCGCAACACTTTTAGTGGTGACTAATACCTTTTTCCTTCCTTTTGACCTCGATCGCGTCTATTGGTCTATAAACTTGAAAAATGACGAATTTCATAAAATTGAGCATAAATACATACTAAGAGAACTATAAATGTATACGCAAATAATGCTGAATAAGTGGTAAATTCACCACTTATCAATGGGCGGTACAAGCTAAGAGCTCCCGGGAAGCTAAAAGGGGAAATATAGTGATTCTTTGTAAGAATACAAGTTTAAGACAAAGAGTAAAGCGTAATAAGGTGCTATTGAATATCGTTGAAGGGTGTCAAGTATGTTTCTCGATGTCTTGTGATTGTGTTTGATGCCTCTATAACTAGTCCTTTGACTGTATTGTTTGAGTGCTTCAGTCTACAACTGACTTATAGGTCTTTGGTTAGTCCGTTGAATTGAACTAGTTGGTTGATATCCTCTCCCCTAATCTGTTAGAGGTTATTGTGGAAGTTGTTGGATGTGCATCTTATCCCTTTAGATTCGAACAAAGGAAGTTAAGGTGAGCATTAGCGAGTTCAAGTATGACGTATGTGAGGCGAAAAATATGGGCATGGCCCGTGTCTGCATAGCTTCGGGCCAAAAGCCTGATTTCGGTTGAATGTAAGTTGGGCCATAAGTAGGGTCATAGGCCTGTGGTCGTCCTACGCGGATCATTTGACTTTAGGTGTTGGGCTATATTCGATAAATCGTGTGTTTGGACATGCTTCGGGTGTATAAATGGTGGTAAAAAGGGGTGTGGTTTTGCTGTGGAGAAGGAACTTTGGCTGAGATCAGGATTGTGTGAGATTGTTTTTTGGAAAATGAGGGATGATGAGTGAATGAAAAAATAAAGCAAAAACGGTTAAATTTGTCCCTATATTTTTGGAAATGGTCTAAATATGACATAATTTAGTCCAAAAACGGGTACATATGGATGAGTCTTTTAATGGGTCAGGTGTTTTAATTTTGGCCAATAAGAAGTTGCTATGTGGAAATTAATTTATTTTTTTTAAATTCAACGTTTGACCGTTAGTCAAAGGGAGCCAAAAAGGTGAGCGGAAGGGTATTTTTAGCCAATAGACAGATGAAGGGGTATACTTAAACCTCTTTGGATAGTCCAAGGGCATTTTTAGCCCTTTTTCGTTGATAGTTTTCACAAATTATGATGGTTTCATGTTTATGAGAAAAAAAAAACATAAAAAATCCAAATTGTATGTCCAAAAGAAATTTCTACTTCAAATTAGTTTGATTTCAAATCAAGATTTGAAAGCATGTCAAACGGGCCCTTAGTCAAACTAAATATGGTATAAGCTATAAAACCATAAGTTGGGATGACCAAGTTATGATTTTTGACTAATTTGTGCGAATAAATACGTTTACAATATTTACTATATGCATAAATAAGTCGAGAAGTGCTTATAAAACTTAGCCAAACATCTCTTATTGGATGTGGAAAAGAAGAAAGGAAAATAGTGAAGTAATTTTTAAGCATTACCAACACACGGCATTATTATGAGTAGGGGTGTCAATAGTTTTCAAAAAACCGACTTAATCGATTGAACCATACCGGACCGAATCAATTTTACGTTTTTAATAAAACCGACGATTTTTCTATAAATTTATAATCGTACCGAATAAGTTCATATGTGTAAAATGTATTCTATTTATTAAAGTTAAATATAATAAATATTAAAACTTTCGCCTCGGGTTCGGGATGATGAAAACGACTACAAGCCGGAAACATAATTAAGACCTAAAGTTCCAACACTAAAACCTATTATACTACTCCTATTGAAATTAAATTAGTTCTAGCATGTCGAGTAGTAACTAGCTTGTAAGCTACAAGGTATTCCAACGATCTTGGATAGAAAGCTACGAAGTATTAAATATCTTTCTTCTCGTATGATTTTAAACTATCTTATTGGATACTTAATGATGCAATAATTAAAACGAAAAAGAAGAGAAAATGACAAGAAAGTAAAGGATAGATAATTTGACACAACTAAAGACCGAAATTAGGAACCAAAGTTCTTAAATTAACTTGACCTCTAATTTAGGAACTAAAGAGCACCAAACTCTTAGGATGACCAATAGGGATTTGACACCCTAATAATCAATCCTCTCACAATGTTCACAATCTCAAGCTTAGCAAGTTCTCAACACTCAAAAGAGTTTTACAATCTCAAAATATCAATAATCAATATAGTCTAAGTCTTCAAAATGAAATAAACTCCTATTTATAATAGAAATATAAAGAAGACAACTAAGTTATTACACTTCTACCCTTAATGAAGTAAGGGCCTTGTTTGGATGTCTTCTTTGGGCAAAGGAACTTGAAATTGCAAATCTTCAAGTAATAGCCACATTGCAAGGATGACCATCTTCAACACTCTTCTCCAAACCATCCCCCCATGCTATCATGAATACTTGGAATCCCCGAGAAGGCTCTAGAGTGTACTCAAGTACGTCTCTCCTCATGAACAACTCTTACATAGCTTGAAGCTCCCTTGCTTGGATCCTTGTGAAAGGTCTTGATGCAACTTGGATTGTATCATTCTCCCCTTCTTGAAAAGAATTTGTCCTCAAATTTAAAGGGTCATCATCATGCATATCCATAGGGGAGAGAACGCACACATTGAAGTGTGTTATGAACTTGGTATTCGGGTGGAAGATCAATTTTGTATACATTGTCATTAAGTCTCTCAAGTACCTCGAATGGACCATTTCCTCTAGGCATCAACTTGTCGAAACCTCTCCTTCTGGAAGTGTACCCAAACCCAATCACTCCTGCTCAAGCACAACTTCTTTGTGGCCTTTGTTTGCTCTCTTAGCCGTTTCTTGGTTATTTTTCAAAATTTCCTCACCTTTTCATGCAACTTCTTCATGGCCTCAGCTCGTTTGTTGCCATCTAAATTCAACACAACATCTTGAGACAGAGGGGTTAGATCTAAAGGGGTTAGGGGGGTAAATCCATAAACCACTTCAAAAGGTGACATGCCAATTGTGCTATGAATGACTCTATTGTAAGCAAATTCAACTAAAGGCAAATGATCTTCCCAAGATGCTAGTTTCCCTTTAACCATGGACCTACGGTCATAACCCAAGGTCCTATTGACAACTTCTGCCATTAACCATCGGTTTGTGGTTGACAAGAGGTAGAAAACAACAATTTAGTATCGAGTCGTCCCCACAATTCTTTCCAAAAGTGACTAAGGAATTTAGGATCCCTATCGCTCACTATAGTTTTGGGAATACCTTGCAACTTCACTACATGCTCAACAACAAAGATGCAACATACGTGATCATCAATTTTATGACATGTAATGAAACGAGCCATTTTTGAAAACCGGTCAACAACAACAAAGATACTATCTTTACCCCTTTTGGTCATAGGCAATCCCATCACAAAATCCATTGAAATATCAAACCAAGGTTGTTGAGGGATGGGTCGAGGGGTATACAAACCATAGGGAAGGAGTCTAGACTTAGCACCACGACACCCAATGCATTGGCCACAAATCTTAGCCACATCTCTTCGCATATGAGGCCAATAAAATTGCTCCTCAAGAATTCCCAAAGTCTTATCAATCCCAAAATGTCCCATCAATCCCATTGTGTGCCTTCCTCACAAATTCCCTCCAAGATCTCATAGGCACACACAAACGTTTATTTTTTTAACAAAAACCATCAAACCTAGAAAGGAGTAGAATACCTATCCCTAATCCATCTCTCCTTTCCCATTCTTTGCAATCGAGAAAGATTTTGCCAAAAGACTCCGGGTCCTCGAGATA
>NC_081343.1:25315138-25344723 GCF_029784015.1 Lycium ferocissimum
CAAAATAAATAACATTAAAGACAAACCCATGTTTTTTTTTTTTTTCTACAATCAAAATCATCAATTTCTACCAAATAATTTTTGGAACAAGTGAAACAAAAACTTTACTTTGATATTGAAGAAGAAGCAGCAGCAGCGACACCAACAGACGAGAGAGACGTCGAAGTGAAGAAGAAGACGACAAGAAAAGAGGAGAGATGAGAGCCGTCGAAGTGAAAAAGAAGATGAACAGTTTGCTTGGGAGTTTTGATTTTGAAATATGGAAGAAGTGCGAGGAAGTTGTGGGGAGGGAAAGGTTTGGATGTTTTATAAAAGATTAAGAAATTAGAAAAATATCATTTTGGACCCCAATCTTCTTAATCCAAATTTAATTGGGTTTTGATGTGGGGTGAGCCCCACACGTCACCTTTGGTAATTTGAAGACTTTTTCGTCACCATCAGTTAATTCTTCAATCATGCTCACTCTTTTTCAAAATATTTGTCTTACTTTCCTTGTTGGTCCGTTTAAAAAAGAATTTCTCTTTTCTTTTTTAACAACTCTTTAATTCTATCTTTCCACGTGACATGTTCAAAACCACAAATTAAAATCCATTTTGATACATTATACATATCTTTAGTCTAAGACTACATTCAAAAGTCTTCTTTACTTTCTTAAACTGACGTGTCAAGTCAAAACCAAACAAACATTTTGAAACGCAAGGAGTTATAGATTTCGAACCCCTTTTTTAAAGTCCAAAGTGTAAATTCCTGCTCGAATGGAGGTAGACCCAGAAAATGCAATTCCCTTCAGACGTAGCAACACCAAAGCACATGGCGCTGTGCATTTCAATAAGGAAACAGCCTAGGTACATAAGTACATAAGAAGTGACCCCCCTAAAATAACAGCAAATGCCCAAAAATAACAGCAAATGTACGTCCATTGCTTAAAGCAAAGAAACTACACTTGCGGGCTTGCAGCACAGCAGTTATAGAAGAAGTGAATAAGCAATAAGTTTTGGGCCAAGAAACAAGAAAAATAGTACAAAATGAGAAGACAGCACTTAAAAAGAGTATGACTGCAGAACAGAGTTTTGACGGTAAAAGATGCCAAGAAGAAGAATATCACTTAGTGGGGACTCATTATGCTGAAGACTGTTTCTTTCCCAAAAGGGTACATCTATATAAGCTACAATAATCTGCTTCTTAGAGGATGACTGTTATGGGCTATACACTAGGGAGTAATTCTTTTTATACATCATCTTCTGCGAGCTAAATATCTAATCATCATTCGACTATACAACGACGTCTATACCAAGTCTCAATCCCAAACAAGTTGGGGTCAGCTACATGAATATGCACAGTACACGTCGTTCCATATAAGGTTTAAGCTCATTGTCCGGCTATCAAAAGGCAAAATCTATTCAAAGCATGAACTTTTAACTAGGGTGAGCTTGTAAAACAGATAACAGCCTCACATGACGCCTAAGCGCCCATCTACGGAATAGGCCTGCGAAATAGAAAACGGCTACCATTGACATAGCACAGATGTCAAGTAGTCTCCATATTCCCAGACGTCCTGCAAAAGAGTATTCTGTCAATGTAGGTTCAAATGAGGCTAGAATCTATGCGCATAACCAAACTGGCCTTCGGAAGTGATGAATGATTTTAGTGAAAATTTTAGGCCACACCAGGGGTTACATGTTTCAAGATTTGCTAACTTTTCCTAACACAATTGGTTGCCAAAAGGGTTGCCAAAAGAGATGATTGCATGAGTAAAATGGTTAAATAAAACAGTTTTTTTTTCCAACCAAAAAGAAAAGAAAAAAAAAGTTTCTCCATATAGAAAGCTAAAATAAATAAAGTTCTTGATTTGGTTCCAATCTGATATTACCAAGATCACATGTTACTGGACAATTGATTTCAAAACTAGCTACCCTTTTGAAGGACGATTTCTTGTTGGACACACCCAAGATTGTATGCATTCAGATGAGCATGCAGACTACTACACTTTGCTTCCACATAATATTTTCCACTCTATACATCTAAATCTCTCTATATTAAGAGTGACGAGAAGAATACCGGTAGGAATAAACTCAAAGTTGCAGCGACTGTAGATCCAACTCAGCAGTAACTGCAATTAAGACAAAGATATTACCTCAAAGCGAATAATTGTAATAATGGATGCTTGAATATTAACAATCAATGAAACCATTCATATCATAAAGCAATATATACAGCATGAAGAAATGCTTCATAACTGTGGATGCATGTCTTTGGTTTTGCATTGCAAAAGTACCTAGGTTAAAAAAAATATATTACAGGGACTCTAAATCTTCCCATGCCCAAGATCAGAAAAGTATTTCCCCAAGACTTCGGAAGAATATATGCTGGCATACTCTTAAAAAAGGCTGTCTAAAGAATCTCTCAGAGCGTCTATTGAGTAATGTTACATACAGTTCCAGAAAACATAAAGAATTACAGTTCAGAAATATCAAAGAATTATTTCTATGAATTTTCTTATGCCTCAACTTTTTTGTCAGTGGAAACGAGAATTCGGCAAATTATTACAATGCCGTTAATTAACTGTTCAAAGGACTTACAGCAAAAAGGCGCATTACGTAGCAGTTTAACTTAACATGATCAGGATCTATCAGTTTGCTGAAGAATGACCGCATTAACAGTGGCAATGCCGCTAATTTCTGTAAAGAAGAAAAGAAGAGAAGTCATCAGGTATAATTCTTAAGAATCATATGATTCTAAAATTTTAAACTCAAAACAATTTCCTGCGCCTGAACAGTGCTTTTTTTTAAAATTAGATATTTCACTGTGAAATAAGAAAGAAAAAAGAAATTGTATTTTCCTAGGTATCAAAAATCTAGTGTATAAAAGAAATCAAAAAAGAAATAGCGTGTTCCTTCAGTTCTATGGTTATTGCTGTTACTCAAACAAGCATGAAACGTATGCTTGCATATTCGTCCATAGGCCAAATCGGATATATAATTATTGGAATAATTGTTGGAGACTCAAATGATGGATATGCAAGCATGATAACTTATATGCTGTTCTATATCTCCATGAATCTAGGAACTTTTGCTACGAGTGAAGGGAAAAAGTAAAGACTACCATTAAAGCAGCCCAAGCAAGACTTAATAGTGGAATCAATGGCGCAGAGTCAAAAAGAACGATGCGCTTATGCATATGCATGGTTCATCCTTGCACTTTGAATTGAGGGTAAATTTTGATTAGAATTTTAATGCTATTACCAAGTAAAGGACATAACTCGCCCTAAACCCCTTAATGCACATGTTTAGAGAAACCAAAGGCTCAAAAAAGCAGTAGAAGTCATAATAAGCAAACATTCATACTCTTTTACATTATACTATTTTTCTAATGCTTCTTTTATTTTTCGAATGAAAGCTGGTGATGGAAACTTTAAAATACCAAGATTATAGAGATGTAACTTTTAAGTCCACCAAACATATCCTTTTCCTCTTTTTAAATAATTAATGATTCCGTTGAATGTAGATATACAAGAAAAATGGTGAACCAAACATATCCTTTTAGTCAAGACAAGTTTCTTCCAAGATCTCGAAATATGGCTCAGGCAATTCGAAAACAACTTCAGTCAACAAATAGCTTATCAATATAAAATTTAATCTGACTATCGTTGAGCTGCTCAAGCTGTGAAAAAAGGTTGATGACTAGCTTTCATCTAAAAAATCTCAATCATTTGGTGCACACAAGATGGAATACAGGAGCAATTCTGTTCCCTGATATACCTTTAGCTTACTTTTAAGTCTTCATCAAGGCTTGCCTACCATGCACTAAAACAGGCAGACAATTCAGGTGTGCTAGAATAAACTCATAATATGCTTCAATTAGACTTGTAGTACTAAGACCACCTACATAATATATGAATAACCATGTTACAACGTACAAGATTAGATATTTCAGGAATGAGACCAGAACAGGTAAGAAGCAGTTTGCGTCCAAAAGGGATATCCCAGTATTGCTCCTTTACCACATAACAATCAAATGACACGCAACCAAAAGTAATAATATAAATTTAAATTTCTATTTGCATCACTTCCTAACTTATTAATCACTTTAATTTTGAGGGTTTCTGTTCTAGAGGAAGAAACACACCGGTAATTATAATAAGTGCTGCTCTTTCTAACCTTGATAAAATTCCCCCAAAGCAAGGTTGTTATACCAAATTAGTGTCCGAATGCCAGACTTGGATGCACCCGAATGTTACTCCCTCCGGTTCAAAATAAGTGTCCACTTGGCCTTTTTATTTTGGTTCAAAATAAGTGTCCACTTACAAAATCAAGAAGGAATTAACTTCAATTTTCCCAATTTGCCCCTATTAACTCAAGGCAATAAATAAGCAAGAGTCTTATTAATTAAGGATAGTTTAGTCAAAATACCTATTTTTTTCTAGGAGTTAGTGTTCTCTTAAGGGGAGTGAAAAAGGTTAAGTGGACACTTACTTGAACCGGAGAGAGTATTGTTATTTTTTATCAAGTCAATGAATACACCTCAATGCGAACTATTTACTTTACATTTGTGGGAATAAACAAGGAGGACTATAATATATAACCATAAAACAGTCGAGTAACACTTCAAATAAAATACATATATATGGAAGAGGGTGCTCAGTCTATAATTGTTATAAGGAGACCTCAATGCTGAAGATACTAATAACGTCTTAAAAGTATCAGATCAGAACGAACTCACAAAAACAAGAATAAGAGAAGTTACAGAAGAAATGCGCAATTGAGAAATGCAATGCAGAATGGACCAATTACCTACCAGAAACACACCATAAACACCACCTACGTATAGGTGATTGTATCGCCCAATGTCCCTAAGCAGTTCACCATCCTCTTGTTGTCGCACAAGCAAAGTATCCTCGGGAACCAGCTTACTGATGGGACGACAGCATATGGGACATTTGCAACGTTGTACTGTTGATCTATAATTCCATAGCTGCAATATGCAAGTTGCTTCACAGAAAAGGACCAAAAAAAAGGGGTGATAAGGAAAACTTAATTTAGATACAACTCTCCTTTAAGAAGAAAAAAAACATCTGTTCTGTGTGTGCTTTGGGGTTGAACAGGGAAGAGGAAGGAAAAGGGAAGAAAAGATCAACAGGAGGACAATTAAGTGGTAAATTTAGAGAACAAAATTCTTCATATCAACATGATACTCCCTCCGTTAGTTTTTATTTGACCATGATTTTTTCCTATGCCTTTTAATTATTTTGAATTGTCAATTATTGTGACTTATAGTACTTTTTACGTGGTTTTCAAATATGTAAATTTTATCTCAAGAAACTTAAAAGATTCTTTGTCAGAATATATTGTCAAAATTAATAGGTTTGACTCTCGAAATCCAAATTGTGCCACATAAATTGGGACAAAGGGAATATAAGACTGAGGATGTGGACGGTTTTCCAATTCTTGGAAGAAATTAAGATTTATATTGAGGCAAATCGTAAAAGTGATGAACACTGTCAAATTATAAACATGAATTTCATAGGCAACAAGTATATCATCTTCAGCTTCTTTCAGAAAGGGAGAAAGGAAAGAAGGGGGCAAGATTTGTCTAGAAACATTCCTAGCTTTTACAAGATCATCAGATAAGTGATCTATGATTTTCTGCCTTTTGCATCTAATAAGCCCCCATTTCACATATATCCAATTTCTATAGTTAGAATTTTAGAATTTGTGTCGGTGCGTATCCAAAAAACAAAAGAAAAAGCAAAAAAGCAGAAGACAAATAAAGTCAATTGAATGATTTTTTTTTTTCCAGGTATAAAAATACAGGCTTTAACATACATATAATAATTTGTAGAAAAACAAAAAAAATTAGAGGAAATAGCCGCAAGTAGTACCACAAAACCAGTGTCCACAATTGGTCCTGCAAGGAATTGTGAAGTCTCCAAAACATATTGGACACTGATCATCCTCACCTGGCTTTTCACTTTGATTCCTATTTTTACCCTTTTCTTCAACAAATACACCAAAAGGAAAGATCTTGAATGTCCCCATCATAATTTTTTTTTCAATCCCACAAAATATATCAAAAATCTTATAACCCCAAATCATCTATAGCTACCACAGTTTGATGCACACCCACAATCAAAGATCTTGTAGTTATCCTTTCACATAGACCTATACACACACGACACATTCCTCGTCCCCAAATTTATCTAACTGAAAGTATACATACATACATAATTAAATAAACTAATTGACATACATATAATTAAAATAAACTAATTGAAAGTTTAAATCTGAGATATGTACGTCATGCACAGGAAAAGAGAGCTTTGTTGACACGGGAAGATGGAAAGATGAGCTGTTTAGGATAAGAACGAACACATACTTTAATGAGAGAAACAAACAAAGAATAATGGATGAAAGGTGAAGTAACAATTCGCCGCGTAATTGACACGTTGAACTTTGAAGGTTTGCCGCATTTGTACAAATAGTAAACTGACTCACTTTTCATTCTCAATAATTTTCATTCTGCTTTGTTATACGTGTCATTTTGTGATGTGGCATCTCGTGACCGTCGTCCTACGAACACAATACTCACGTTGTTTAATCATAGGTAGGGGTATTCAAATCAAACTGAAAAACTGCACTAAAGCAAATCATAAAAAAACTCAATTAAGCTTTGCTTTGATTAGATTTGAGATTGAGTGACAAACAATCGAATCAAACCATGCATATGCTGCCCTCTGTATTTGTTATAATTCCTATTAAACTCTTGAACTTGACTTCAAGTATGTATATCAAATACAATTCGACTTATAGATATTAGATAACATATATTGTGAGTTTCATTTTTTGTTGCCTTGAGCGTGAATGTCAACCATATCCTACGTGAAAAATTTAACCAATTAAAACACCCAACTCATTTTAATTATACATATTAAATATTAAGTTTTGGTTTTTTAGTTTTCAGTTTTGGTTTCTTATTTTTTAGTTTTTCATTTTCTAGTTTTGGGTTTTTACTTTCCAATTTTGATTTCTTTATTTTTATTTTCAGTTTTAGTTTCCAATTTTGATTTCTTATTTTCAGTTTTGTTATTAGATTCGTTTAAGTGGTGGTTCTTCACTTGTATAATACAGTAGCACACTTCTTCTTATCTAATGCGTATAATTAAAATAGGTGGGATGTTTTAATTGGTTGAATTTTCCACATAGGATGCAATTGACATTCACACGCAAAATTAAAAAAAATGAAACTCACCATATATGGTATGTAAGTCGGATTGTGTTTGAAAGACGCACTTGAGGCCAAATTCAGGGGTTCAATAGGAACAACACTTAGTTAAGGTGTCAAAAAAAAAAAAGGGCAAGTTTAGGGGGCTGCATATGCATTAGGCAAGACATATATATATATATATATACACACACATACTAGATGGGTATGGCCCGTGCCCAACATTTTACATTGTCAAGTAGGAAAACTAGGTCTCTTAATAAGGGGTGTGAACAACCCCGGAATGAACTATAGCAATATGTAGAACAGAAAGTTAAAAGTTACTCCTCACTCCATTTACAATTACATAGACACGAGGAAAAGAACCCAAATATCTCTTTTAATGGTCATGCAAGTCCATTTACATCCATCTAAAGCAATCTTCCACTTGAAATGCCAAATACGTGACAGAAACCTGAAGATGAAAAGAAGTTACTTCTCTTCCTCAAGAGAGTAACCTGCATTTTAAACTACATTGTGACAAAGTACAAGATGCCACTTTGTTACACTGAGATTAAAAATAATTTCGCCTCCAGATCATCCAAAGTGATACCTACCGTTAGGCCTCGAATGTCCTTCAATGACCCAAAATCAAAAGCAAAGTCTGCTCTTGGAAAACGAAAGAGCATTTTTGGAAATGACCGTGAATCATGGATGTAGATAAATCTTATGACTAATATCAAACTCCCTAATAAGTCAAAGTTGAGGCTGCAGTTCTTCATGTCCTTTGCACTGGGATAAAGCATTTACCTAAACACTCATTTTTTGAGAACTTTTTAAAGGAGAAACGCCTAAAAACATAAACTAATACATTCATCTGCCCTTCACCTTTTTCTTTTGAGAAGTTATCGGTCAATCAAACTCATTGACAATCAAAGTAGTGCCCGTTCCTTTTATGTACAGTAAACATTGACAGCTCATGAAATATCATGACCATTGACATCAAAATTAAAGTAACCGAAAGAAGTTCTTTCTGTTAAAGAAACCGGAAAAAATGCTTGAACTTACCTCAAATTAATTTTTATTGACATTGCTGTCTTTTTTTAGCTTGTTTTCACAATATGATTAACTATTCAAAGAAACACACAACACCGAAAGTCATTCATAGTTTAATAATGTGACAACAAATTAAAGTGAGAAAATTACCTGTTAAAATCAAAGTTATGTTCGTCCTTCCTCCTTAAGAAACTCACTTTAAAGAACCTGTGCATGCATTCAAAATTGTGCAACCATCATATTCCAACTAAACAGTCCAAAAGTTGAAGATTATCCATGTACTGTTTACTAGGGTCTGGAGCATCAAAGAACTAAATTTCACAGAATATCGTTGTATATATACCTCTACCAACAGAATCTTAAGTATTATGCAAAGAAGGATAACCTACAGCACTTTAAAATTCTATGGCTCTTTACTTGACGATGTATAGAAACTCATCGAAGTGCATAAATTGACTGGTAACTCTATATTCTTTACCTTTGGTTTTGTTTATTGACAAAGCAACAGAACCCATTGTCATAGTGAAAGGTATGACCGGGTTCAAATACACACAAGCATCACATGCAAAGCAGGTTAATAACTTTGATAGTTTGACACAATGTATACTGAGGAGAGGAGTCGAAGTATTTGTGGATGTAATATACCGGAAAAGGAAAAGTGCATATACATTTAGTAGATAACATAAATCACAAAATTTCCGATCTACCTTACCGTTCTGTTGTAAGCAATTTTGGTGTCCTGGCAAAGTTGAAGGATAGAGAGTAGAAAGTTCCCTTAGTCACATTCACGACTCTGGTCTTGATGGATGCGTCTTCCACAAGCCTAACAGCAAAAGCTCCTTCGGGCACTGGAAGCAGCATGTCACCTTGTGTTTGTCCTGCTATAATGTATTCTACAGCCTGGTCTGTCACTTCTATGCCCTTCAAGTATGATGGTTTTGGACCTTGCTCGAAAGAGTCAATGTCCTAAACTTTTGCCTTCTACGGTTGTCTTGCACCTAAGTAAGTTTCGATATGTGTGTCTTAACTTGGTCTTCTAAGATGCTGGAAGAAAATCAGGAATTTTGAAACATGAGTGCCTGGAGGACCAAATGTCAATGAGCGTATGAATTGTTACAGAATAACAAAGCTATGAGGTTAGGAAGTAAGGAGTTCAGATACCACAAGTACTGCATTTAGCTTTATTAAGTTGACAACCACATTACAGAGATTGTCTGGATACACATTTCTACTGACATATTCAAATAGAAAGAAAAGAAAAGATTTGCTACTGCTAGCTTTAGGCATTCTCTGTCAATGAAGGTAAAATCACAATTTCCAAAGGCTCCGGGCAGAGGTGGAGCCAGGATTTTTTACTTATGGTTTAGGATTCTACTTTTAAGTGAATTGCTCGGAAATATCTATTTCTGCGGAAAAAGTAAAAGAAACAGCAAAAAGGGGCTCTCACTGAAAAGAAATTATAAGAAATGCAAATCCTATTTGAAGATACAATTCATTAGGTGAAGATGCCTTTGGACCAGAAGTGCCCTCAATGGCTTCCTTAGGATGTCAGTTATGTTCCCTTTCTCTCTGAGATACTCCACCAGCTCCTGCTCGTTTGTTAGCTAAGCCTTGATTTAGTTTATCTTCACCAGCCACGACATAGGTCAGCGCAAAAGCAATAGTAGACATTTGCTGCTATATGTGATTCCCTGAAAGCATTAATTCTAACACATTAATCCCAACTTCAATAACCTCAGCTGCTTATTTTCATTTCCTGTTTGCATCCCAAGGGAAAAGACTACTTCACAATTCAATTCACACAGAGTACAGTAAAAAGCACATTACAGTCAATTCATGACAACAAAGCAAAAGGAGAAAAAACTCAAGAACAGTGGAAACTCAATAAATGATATCTTCTTGTGAAACACCTATAAATTCTTAGCCTGACATTGGGGAATTGCCCTGCTATGATTCAAGCAATCAAGAAATAGCAGCACAAAAGATAATGGGAAAAGCCTACGGAGCTTTAGCCGATGACTGGCAACTGTCTATTTGTCATTGAGATCAGATAAAGGCCTAGATCAGCAATATGTGAACAAATGATTTCTAGATTAGGAGTTATGTGAGGTCCGGAGAAGAAAGTATAATTATTTATTTGTTTGTAAGGTAAAGGAGGAAGACACTTGTAACTGACAAAATTGAAAAACCACTAAGCAATGTTGTTGACACCTAATTTTCACCGCATAGGACGCGTATTTTAATTCTCAAAATTCCCGAGTCAAAGATGGAGGGAGGATGCACCTTAAAAATTAAAAATTCAAAAATCCCGAGAAAATTGTAAAATTGACGTTTAATTATTATTTTTCATAAAAATTAACAATTACAAGAAGTTACGAGTTATTTACTGTCACAAACGTGATTTGAGAAGAAGATACATATCCCGCTTGTTAATTTAAGACGACGTATGAATTACCGCTCATTTTTACCGCATTTGTTTCCATTTTTAAATATTGCTCAAAAGTATATCAATATTGGGCTCGTTTCGAAGCTCGTATTTTAAAATGACGTATTGCGATTTTTATCTTGCCAAAATATTATTTTATGCGGGCATTTTGTGTTAACTAATTTTTAACTATATACAATTTTAAAAAAATGTGTATTATATTTTAAAAGGGGGGGAAGTAAATAATATACTTAATATATTTTTTTTTTTGGGGGGGGGGGGGGGGGCGTAAATAATATACTTTATCCCCCCCCCCCAATTTATTTTCCTTGGAACCCGTCATTTTGTTGCCCTATGTATATTTCATCTCTTTCTATCTTGAGAGAAACTGATGGCGGCTAGGTTTTCGACTAGGCGGTGCCACTGTGATTTCACCGTTCATCCACCATTTTTGATCCTATGTGTGTATTTCCCCACCATTTCCCGTGGTGTGGGATGCCATGGGTGAGCCTAAAAGGCTCTAGCCATCTTATGCCACCACACCACAATAGGGAAATGGTGTGTGGTGATTTGCTCAGGGATTAACACCCTTGTCGTACTATTATATCGACGCGTAAGGTTTGGATTGATTTCCAACGGTCCTTTTGGATCGTTTCTGGTACGATTTTTGTCTTTGTGCGTGACTAGGTGCGTTCGTGATTTCTGTTATGTACTGATTGGGAATCATTTTGTCCTTTGGTGTACTATTTCATCGGATTTTAGAGATTATTTGTGCCATTAGTACGATTAGGATAGAATCCCTTTTTGTTTTACTCGATTTTGAATTCTGGTTTGTGCATGGGGGGAGGGGGGGGGGGGGGAATTCATTTAAAAGGGTCTAGAATCTTCCATTTTTGTCCCTAGGGTATATTTTTCCATGCTATAAGTAGATATTGTATGTGACATTAAGGAGGACTTTTTTCTTTTTTTCCGAAAAAAAAAGGGCTGCTACTAGTACTCGACTATGAGGGCTTGGCTCTTTTGATAATTTACCCAAAAATATATTACATATATACATACATTACTAAAATAGATATATAGATACTACTTTAATATAGAGGAGATTACTCTGAAAAACAGTGCATTACGCTTGAAAAAAGAAAGAAAAAAGGCTTGCAAAAGGTTTTTGGAGTGTTTGTTGTTGAAGGCTTGATTCAATCTCCCCATTTGATCTTTAGGTTGCCTTTGCAAGAGGTAATATCCCTATCATATTATTTAAACAAGTTTCAGTCTTTATATGAGTTTAAATGATTATATTATTGTCTAAATGTGTGTTTGAAGCTTTGTTTCACTAGTTTGGATACATTTCTCCCCAGTTTAGTTAATAGTGAAGTGTTGATGTTGTTTAAGACTGATATAATATGATTGAGCCTGTTGTTGAATCATGTTTGAGGTTTGTTTTGTTGTTTCCCCTTCTGGGTTTTAGAACTAAAAAATGGGATTTAGAGGGTGGTGTTTGGAGCTTAATATCATTTATATCAAGTTATTTAAGGTTCCAGTTTCTTTGTTATATGATACTGTTCATTAGGTTTAAGTATTTAATCATTTTCTTGTGACTTTTGTTCCTTATGATGTGAATATGGTCCTGTCTAATAATAATGGATCAACTTTATTTACTAGTTTAGTTGTTTGATGTGGTTTTGGTCCTAGACATGGTCTCAGGTTGACTCTGCTAATAAAAAGCTTAAATTTCTTCCTTTAGAGGCCTGTTAAAGTCTAAATTTTAGAAGTCAAAATTGATCCTTTTCTAGCATTTGTTGGTTTTGAATCACCTCTAATGGTTTAACTTCCTTTAAAAAGGGTAGCTTAAGGTTTTAAATTTTCCTTGTTAGTGAAATCCTTGAAGTCTTAAAATTCACCTCTGAATCTATATGTATTACTAGTGTTTCCCTAGAATCTGCTATAAAAAGAAAGAAGGAGGATGTTTTGTGTGGATCTCATTCTTAATATAACAGGTTTCCTTTTCTCTTGCTAGCTAGTTACCTAGACTATCATGGAATGCTGTTATGTTTCAATTTGGACTTTGAAATGCTAAGTAGGCAGACCTTATACATCTTTGTTGTCTGAATAAGTAGGAGTATAAAAGAGGTTAAACTAAACCTAGGAAGCAAGAGTAAAACCTAGTATTAGTTCAGTCTTTTTGTTCCTTTCCTTCTATGTGCCTGATTTTTGGAAGCTTGGTCTTTCATGGAAATTTCTTTTCTAAAACAGTGTCATGAGTTGACTAAAGATTAAACTTGGTTGAATTTCTTTGTCATGCTAAAATGGAGGACAAAATTTGTTTTTGAAAGATAAACAAGGTGTTTGCTAGTTGTTTGTAATCTCAAACTTGTATGTTCACATGTTTCTCCATTCTCCCTTGTACTGTTCAATCTAAGTATGGTGTTGGTGACCTAAGAATAGAATCATGATCCCCTATGCCCAAGGTCTAGTTGTTTGTGAGTGTTTCTATGTGAATTCTCCTCTGTTTGTGATTACTGTGACCTTATCTGACCTTTACTCATATTTAGGGTAGATTCATGACTCTTATGAACTTGTTTAATCTTATTCTGATCATCCTCTATAACTGATTGAGACCTTTGTTGTCTTTTTTACTTTGTTTTGGACTTTTATATGTAAGCTTTAAATAAAAATAAAAAATGTAGAATTCTGTTGATGTTTCATGAAGTTGACTTGGATCTAAAATGACTTTAGTAAATAGTTAAGGCCTCTATGATTTAAAACATGCTAAGATTAGAAATTTAGAAGCCATGACCTTAAACTTGCTGCTTGATTTTGTGGTACCTTGTTATGATATAAGTAAAACTAGGTAACTCACTACTATTTAGTTAGTCTAAGAGGTGATTAAAAGATGTAATTCTTAGAAATCATGTGGCATTTGCTTGTTTTGATTGAGGCCAGAACTGATTGCTTGTTTTGCTTGCCGGCTTACCTTGCTTTGCCATTTCTGAACCTTGCTGAGTTATGTGAAGATAAAGGGGATCTTTCCCGTAACCTGTTGGACATATTTGAGACTGCCTAGATGGAAAGTTAGTAGAAATGTGAAAGCCGTAAGGTTTGTAGTTGATCTCTGATCCTAGAAGAGTATAAGTGCCATTTTGAACATTGTGTGTGCTTGTCAATGCCTACTCTGTTAGCTTATTTAGGAAAGGTAGAAGTGTAGGGAGGTTGGAGGTTAGATTTCTGTTAAAACTATGTATAAAAAGTCTAACTAGTTCTTGAGACTACTGCGTGACTTGTCTTTTTTTTTTTTTTACCTGTTATTTACCTAAAATGTCCTACAGTCTGTTCCTTCTTATAAAATTGTGCTCTTTCAAGTTGGTTCTTGAATATAGTTTTCTGGGAACTGTTGTGCCTAGTATTTCAATATATAAGAATGGGCATAGGAGGTTTAAAACTAAGCCTGCAGGAAAGGGTTAAATTCACTCTGTGTAGTTGTCTTTTTCTTTGCCATTCAATTCTTGGCTTATATGAAAATACCTTGTCTTTGCTTGTTGTTTGAGAGTACCATGACCTAATTTGCCACTTGAAATTTAGATAAAGCACCACTAAATCACTCTATCTCCCTAACTGGATCATATGATTTAATTTCCCCCTAGAAAGTATATAAATAAGGACTATGAGTATGGTCCCTGGCCTGTTTTCTGTCTCATTTACCTCAATCTTGAACTGCTTCACTTCCTTGCCTTTCTACTATCAACACTGCTTGTCTAGTCACCTAAAAGTGTGCCATGCCTTCCTTGATTATGCTATGTTTGGTTCTGAATTTTGATACTCAATGTCATGCTAAAACTAAAATCAAAACTGCTTTTACTAGAATAAGTGTAGTACATGCACACATGTACCTGTCCTTATGGCTGGTTTGTGAATTTCTATAGCCCATGCACATGATTTCCCACTTCTACCTGCTTGATGGTGCCCATAACAATTTTAGTATTATATTTTGAGCCCAGGACAGTGTCATGAACCCATTTTGGCCATAGTTAGGACTAACTAAATCTGTAATTGCTCTCATGTAAGTCTCTTGTTATTTGTGATTTGCTATGTCTACATTTTGAACTATGTTTGCACTTATGTTGGTTTCACCCTCTCAGGAATTTGTTGATCCTGTCTTAGCTATTCTTTATGCCATAGTTAAGTCCTGTTTGATTTTATATTCATGTTAAACCTTCATGTTCTTCCTAGTTATGCCATGGTCATCTTCTGAGTCTCAAATACTTGTTGTGTCTTGCCTTAGTTATCTTTGCATTGCCTAAAGCTATGTGTTCTCTTCACTTTGTGTCTAATGAACTACTCTGTGGCATTTTTGCTTCTGTGACAACTGGTCTTGCATCTGTGTTTGATTGTTCAAGCTTTGGTTAGTAGCTAAAACTTGAGTTTGCAATTATGTGGATTTCTGGGGAATTTGTGACTTGTACATGACTTGAATGTGGTGTTTAGAGGCAAGGTTAACTGAATATGTAGTGTCTATCAAGTGTATATGGACGGTATGCCCTTTAAAGGGTTTCGCTCTTCATATATTAGTGATACACTGGTAGTATATCATGTATATTGGAGTCTTGACACTTAGTAATTTAGGAAGAAAACTGAATAGTATATCAGTAGTATATTGTGTATATCACAGCTTTGTCACTTAAGGAGAATTTAAGAAGTGAGTGAGTTTGGGCACACTGCTTGGGCCCGTCATTTGTGATTTGGGTATCTGAGCTGCTGACATTGTTTTGGGCCTTCATTTTGCGATGTTAGAGACAGTTTTGAGTTGTTATTACATGGGCTTGGCCCAGATCTGATGTAATTCATTTTTTGGGCATTGTAATAATTATCATTATAGTTTTAATCTTGTACTTAATTTAATTTGTGAGCATATACTAATGTCATGTATGTCCTTTACCTCTCTGTCCATCCAAAACCCGTTGGTGGGCCCCAACGGGGCCTACTAACGTATCTAGATCGAGTCAACCCAACATTGGAGCAAAATGGAGCATCCGTTGGAATTAAGACGAGACTGATTGCATAAATGTTTTCCTTTTGGGCTTGGTCGGCCCAAATTCTCTACCTCATTTAAATTATGTACTTTAAATTGATTATTTGCCTAATTATTGTGCCAATTGGAACCCTTATGAGATTGCCATGTTTTAAAGTCGCCAAAAATGAATTTGCCACGAAAGATAAGATTAAATTTGAGGCATTAATACAATTTTGGGACTGATTTGATTAGAGGACTAAAACTGCCGACTTTTTGAAGTTTAGGACTAATTTGAACATTTACAAAAAACTATGGACTTAGACGTGTGGACTGATTTGGACAAAACTTATGAGACTAATTATGATTATTTGGACTTAGGCTAAAAAATGAAATTTGACTGAAACTTAGCAAAAGATAGAATAAAAAAAAATCCTTTTTATAGAGGAACACTAAAATTGAGTTCGTGCAGCCATTGCTGAAAGGAAAAGAAGAAATCTAAAGGTGTAAGTCTTTAAATATTTTGCTTTGTGTTGTTCAATCTGTGCCGTTTACTTTTTTGCCTTTTTGCTTCTTGAGTCTAAACTGATTTGGAATGACTTGAATTGTACTGAATATTAATTGAGTTTCTCTTATCTTAAAGAATTTTTTGTGACCTCTCTCATTCATGAAGGTATGATCATTCTTTCTTTCCATGCCTTAATATATTATAATGTTAACCTTGCTTAACAGAGTATATTTATACAGAGGCAACTTTCACTAAAATAAATTGGTCTTTGAGATGAATAATTCCATACTAGATGAAGTACTAGCTAAGAATCTATATAGAAAAGGTTGTGCTACTCTTGGAATTCCGAGTGATAGCTACTTTTCCTCCTTTTTTTGTTTTGTTTTGTTTTGTTTTAGTTTGTTTTGACATCCATTTTAATGATATTTTTGTTGAAAGATGTGATATAAGCAAGTAAGTTTTCATTGAATTATCATGAGATAAGGTGATGTGGCACCTCTCTATGGCCTAGAATACCATTTATCTTTTTTTTTTTTTTTTGACAGTTTTCCCTCCATTTATCTATGTAGTTGATTTTTAATAGCCCAAAAAATCTTTAATTTCAATTAATCAATTTTCCACCTCCCACTATTAATTGTCTTCTTTATTAAATAACTTAACTTAATATGCATTTATGTATTATTCAACCTTTTCCCCTCCCCACGTTACTATATCATCTATTCATCTCATTTTTGTGACATTTTTTTCCTTTATTTTATTTGTTCTACAGAGTCTATATCAAAAGAAATTATGCTGCCGGCATTTTTTCATTTTGTGTAGTTGCCATTAAATTCTAATCATTTACTTGCCTATTTAATTTTCATTACTCACTCCTTGAAATGTAACTTATCATTGCCTTCCTATACGTTCTTGAAATTATGTAGACATGTTCAGTCAATTTATTGCTATATATAGTTCAGTGTTAAACTTCAGGAAGATATGTAATTCTTCATTTTTTGGTTATATTTTTTCATGTGTTTCTTTTTCTTTTATATTGTAAATTTAGTTTTAATATGTGTGTATTGCCCAATATTATGTGTTTTATTAGTTGTATACTTTTTGGAGAAGAAATATCAGTGATAGAACAGTTTTGGGTAAAATTGAAGTGTCTCTAACGAAGTTTATCACTCTTTTTGTCACGACCCAATTTGGTTAAGTCGTGCGGGCACTTATCTTTCCCACCTCGATAAGCGAACCCTTAATCCAACGATAAGTAAAGACATAAACAAATAAATCAATCAGGCGGAATAGAAAAATTACGTAAGTCTCACAATAATATAATAGAAATAGTGCGGAATAAGAAAAATACCCCCAGGGTCTGTTCTAAGCCATACAAGAGTATCTAATGAAAAATATACAAGTCTGGAATATAATAATACATAAATCTATCTATGTCTCAGAATAGAAATAGTAAGACATAAATAGGAAGAGTCTTCAAGGCAGCGAACGTCTCGTGCTCACCCTGAAAACTCGATACTATGCTGAAGGCGACTATCAGCCACGAGAGATGGAAGCAGACCCAACCTGATACTTTGCATTCATAAAGGAATGTAGCAAGTGTGTCAAGATAAAACAACAAGATCGGTAGGTATCATCGGCCGACTAAGTATAGCTAACATAATTCAGACAATAAAGCAGGATAGGCCGATAAATCAACAAGTATAAGTCAGACACAATTAGAAACAAGTATCTGTCATCACCTAGGTTGAAGCGTCTAAAACCAAGTATGTCAAGTCTCGATATATAAACAATCTGAATCAACCAAACAAGTATAACACCGGATTATCACAATATAAGCCACGATGCAATGCAATGCAATGATGTATGAATGCCAATGCAATGCAATGCCATGTACACATGTGCTCCGGACGGAAGTATTGACGTCTCGGTAGTACAACCCAAGGTGACTCGCGAAATCTAAGTGCCACTCGTCTCGGATCTTTGCCCAACAGACAGACGAGACCTAGATGTTTGCCCACGAGGGTTCTCAGCGGCACCACCCTGGGGGACCCGCGGAGTCTATGCACTCACTCAATCCACGATTCGGGACTAACATCGGATATCAGACTCTCACATCACTCTCATTTAAAAATCGAGCCAAGCTCATCACAATATCTCACCAAGTACCAACAATTTATCAACAGTATATCATGAAGAATGAGAATGAGTGCAATGCATATGTCAACATCAAGAATTAGCTCAATATCACAAGTACCAACATGGGTACGCCAACAATAGATCAGTGTCATAAGTAGCAACATGGGTACGCGCACAATATCATTAACAACTACACAGGTCACACGGAACTCTATCCTCATATCAACGTCAAAAGTAAGGTACCACCATATCACAACCAAGATGTAACAATAGTTCCCAAAATCTACTAACAACACGTGGCATCAAACTAACATAATAGAACAATCAAGTCACAACACAACGGGGTGGCTAGCCCCAATCACGCAATAGGGCCCTTTCGCTGAGCCTCACAATCAAGGAAGTCTAGGCATATTCAAAATCTAGATTAGAAATCATGAAGAACGATATTAATATTGCTATGATTCAATTTAGGTCAAATCTGATCCTAGAGTTTGGGGAAACGGGGCCCACAAGTTCAAAACGGGAAATTCAGGAGTAAAATATCAAATTAAGCACTAGGTGATCAAAACCCAACAACTAATTGCTAAATTAACTCAAGGATTCACCTAATTTCGAATTCTAAGTAAAACCCCTAATTTTGGGTATAAACCCTAACTCTTAGATTCAAGAATTCAACACCAATAATGGAAGACATATGATTAAAAATCCTAGTTACATCATAATCGAGCATAATCCCCATCAATTTCATCATTAATAAGCCTAGATTGCAAAACCATCAAAACCCACTTTTAATCTTCCATTACTAAGGAACTAACAAGAAAAGAGGAATTCCAAGATGATTAGGGTTAATGAAATAGCAAGAGGATTAGGAGAACATACCACCAAGAATCTTCACCAATAATCCCCTAGAAAGTTCCCAACAATACTAATTTTGGAAATGGTATTATATGATAGACTAAGGGCTTCTAACACTTCATGAAATTAACTCACTGACCGTCACCCGTTTTCGCGACACCTAAGACGCTCCAGCAGTGCCATGACCGCTACAGCGGTCAAGCCTAAATGGCCTAAACCACTCCAGCGGCACCGTTGCCGCGCTGCTGGTGCCGCCAAAGCTGGCACCAGACACAAAAAATCATACCAAGTTTCACACTTCCAATTCGATTTTTCGACTAATTCCCGAGGCCCATCTGCTCACATACCACATATATAGACACACATAAAAACACGCTACGAACGCGCTCGTGGCCTCGAAATTTCCAACGGAGATCTCGTTGACCGAGTCAAACATCGATACCTTAATTCCAATTTCCCAACTCAAGTCCCAAAATGCATCCGAGTGTATTGGAAACCGAACTAGATATACACACAAGTTTTAAATGACCATTCGGATCTTTCAGAATCGACAGATTTCCGAAAAAGGTCCGTTTACCCAAAAGTCAACTTTGGATCAACTTTTTTTCGCTTAAAGCTCATATTTCACAAAAAGTCGCCTGAATCAAGTCTAGACACCTCGCGAAGCGTGTCAATGGTCCTCTCGGGTCAAGAGTGAGCTAACCAAGCTCGAAAAGGGGCGAAAATGCCAGAAAGACTATAATGACCAAACAGGTCGTTACGTCAGATACCAATTAAACCATCGCTCGTCCTAAATAGCCTCCTCAACAGGACGATGCTTTTATTGCACCTTTACAGAAGCAATCTCCTTCGACCTCAACTTCCGAACCTGCCTATCCAAAATCGCAATAGGCTCCTCCTCATAGGTCAAATTCTCATCAAGTAATATCGAATCCTAATGACCAATATAGGTACCGTCAGCATGGTACTTCTTCAGCATCAAAACATGAAAAAATCGGATGAATTCCTGCCAAGCCTGGCGGCAATGCCAACTTATAGGCTACATCGCCCACACGGTCAATAATCTCAAATGGGCTAATATACCTGGGGCTCAACTTGCCCCTCTTACCAAACCTCATAACACCCTTTATGGGTATAACCTTCAATAGAACCTGGTCACCAAACAGCAAACTCTAAATCTCGGACCTTCCGGTCTGCATACATCTTTTGTCTACTCTGAGCTACCAAAAGCTTGGCCTGAATAACTCTCACCCTATCAAGGGGCTTTCTCAACAGATCTGTAGTCTAAGGTCGAGCCTCGAACCCATTAAACTAGCCAACCGGAGATCTACGTCTCCTACCATATAGAGCCTCAAAAGGCGCCATGCCAATACTCGAATGATAACTGTTGTTGTATGCAAACTCTACCAATGGTAAGTGTTGATCCTAATGACCACCAAAATCAATAACACACGCTCTCAACATGTCCTCGAGTACCTGAATAGTCCGCTCGGATTGGCCATCGGTCTGGAGATGAAAAGCTGTACTGAGATCTAATCGGGTACCCAAATCCTCATGAAACGCCCTCCAGAATTAGAAAGTGAAGATAGTACCCTGATCAGATACAACAGAAATAGGAACCCCATGCAATCTCATAATATCTTGAATGTACAACTTGGCTAACTTCTTTGCAGTATAGGAAACCTGAATTGGAACAAAGTGAGCAGACTTAGTCAACCGATCAACTATCACCTAAATGGAGTCAAACTTGCCCAGGGTCTTCCGAAGACCCACAAAAAAATCCATGGTAATCCTCTCCTACTTCCACTCGAGAATGGGCATCCTCTGAAGCACACCGCCGGGTCGCTGGTGCTCATACTTTACCTGCTGACAATTCCCGTATTTAGCCACGAAATCAACTATATCTCTCTTCATCCAACGCCACCAATAGTGCTGTCTCATATCACGGTACATCTTAGTCGCCCCCGGATGAATGGATTAGCTAGAGCTATGAGCCTCAGACAAGATCAACTGAATCAAATCACCAACACGAGGAACGCACACGCGTCCCCTAATCCTCAAAATGCCCTCAGAATCAATCACGACCTCCTTGGCCTCACCCCTCAAAGCTCTATCTCGAATCTTGCTCAACTGAGCATCCTTAAACTGATGAGTCCTAATCCAATCCAATAAACACGACCTCGCCTCTACATAAGCCAAAATCCTTCCTGGGGATGAAATATCAAGGCGAACGAAACTATTGGCCAGAGTCTGGACCTCCATGGACAACGGACGCTCAGAAATAATCAAACGAGCTAAACTCCACATTCTCATAAACTCCCCATACTCATTGCCTTGCGACTCAAGGCGTCAGCCACAACATTAGCTTTCCCGGGATGATAAAGAATAGAGATGTCATAGTCTTTCAGGAGCTCCATCTACCGACGCTGCCTGGAATTAAGATCTCTCTGGGTAAACACATGCTGAAGACTACGGTGATCGGTGAAAACCTCACAATGGACACTGTACAAATAATGCCTCCAAATCTTCAAAGTAAAGACCACGACCAACAACTCCAAATCATGGATAGGGTAATTCTTCTCATGAACCTTCAACTGACGGGAAGCATAGGCTATCACTTTACCCTTCTGCATCAACACAGCACCCCAACCCATACGGGAGGCATCACAATAGATCGTAAAATCCTTACCCTCCACGGGTAACGCTAAGATCGGGGCTAAAGTCAAAAGAAGCTTGAGCTTTTGAAAGCTCTCCTCAAAATCATCTGACCATTAGAAGGGAACATCCTTTTAAGTCAATCTGGTCAAAGACGAAGCAATAGCAGCAAAACCTTTCACGAAGCGACGGTAATAGCTGGCCAAACCCATAAAAGCTACGAATCTCAGTAACAGTAGTAGGCCTTGCCCAACCCTTCACAGTCTTAATCTTTTGGGGGTCAACCATAATCCCATCCTTAGACACAACATGGCCCAAGAATGCCACAGATTCCAACCAAAACTCACACTTAGAAAACTTAGCAAATAAGCTATGCTTCTTCAACAACCCAAGAATAGTACGAAGATGTCTCTCATGCTCCTCTCTACTCTTGGAATACACCAAGATATCATTTAATAAACACAATCACGAAGGAATCAAGGAATGACCTAAAGATGTCATTCATCAAAGTCATAAATGCAGCCGGGGCATTGGTAAGGCCAAAAGACATCACTAGAAACTCATAGTAGCCATATCTCGTCCGAAAGGCTATCTTCGAAATATCCTTCGCCCTGATCTTCAACTGGTGGTAGCCTGAACACAAGTCAATCTTTGAAAACACTGAAACACCCTGAAGCTGGTCAAACAGATCATCAATACGAGGTATAGGGAACCTGTTCTGAATAGTAACCTTGTTCAGCTGGCGATAATCAATGCACATCCTCTTGGTCCCATCTTTCTTCTTCACAAATAACACAGGAGTACCCCAAGGGGAGACACTCGGTCTAATGAGCCCCTTGCTCAATAAATCCTATAACTGCTCCTTAAGCTCTCTCAACTTGGCAGGTGCCATCTGATATGGCAGAATAGAAATAGGGATAGTGCCTGGATCCAAATCAATATAGAAATCAATATCGCGATCGGGTGGCATACCCGGCAGATCCGACGAGAATACCTCTGTGAACTCGCTCACAATAGGGATAGACTCAAGGGGTGGAGATGCAACAGTCGTGTCACTAACATGAGCCAGATAGGCTAAACACCTCTTATTTACTAACTTTTTCTCCTGAAGGAGGGAAATGATCTTCTTCGGAGAGGGACAAGGAGTACCCCTCTACTCGAGCCTAGGAATACCTGGCATGGCTAAGGTAACTGTCTTGGCGTGAAAATCCAAGATCGTGTGATAAGGAGAAAGCCAGGACATCCCCAATATAATATCAAATTCCACCATATCGAGAATCATCAAATCTACCCAAGTGTCATACCTTATAAAAGTAACCAAACAAGATCGATAAACTCGATCAACAAACACAGAATCTCCAACCGGAGTAGACACATGAACAAGTATATCTATGCTATCACAAGGCAAATCCCAACTAACGGCATGATATGCAGATACATACGAACAGGTGGATCCAGGATCAAATATCACAGATGCTGCTCTATGACGGACAGAAATGGTACATGTAATAACAGCATCTGAGGCCTCTACCGGGCCTACTAAAAAATGAGTAACAACGGGCCCCACCACGTCCAGTCTGAGATCTCACTCTTGTACTATGGGACCCCCTTCTAGCTTCTTGGGATCCACCTCTAGAGCCCTAAGAACCACCACGGCTTGACTGAACGCCGCCCCTCTGAGAAGCACCACCTCGATCACCAGACGATGTCGGAGTCCTCTGTGGCTGATAATCCCATCTGGGTCGAAAATAGCTCCTAGCAATATGTCCAAATTCTCCACATGAAAAGCAGATCAGAGGGGATGAAGGCTGATAAACTGAAGCTGAGGACCCGGATGAAATAACCCTATCTACTGGTCTGGAAAACAAACTCTCTGCCTGGGTGGATCACTGGAAGTAGCCTGCAAAGCTGAATGCATAGGGCGGCTGGAATATGGCTGATGCGGCCAGGAAGACTGACCGGTGCCTCTCGAACTAGAACCACCATAACTCCAGTCTGACGCTGTCTCTTGTCACCACTACCAATGCACGGGCCTTAGCGCCCTCAACCATAGAAGCATGCTCGACGATGGACTAGAAGGAAGCTCCTATAGCCTCCATCTGAAGACAAGGAATCTGAAGAGAACCGACTATTCCACTAACAAAACGCCTAATCCTGTCAGGCTCGGTAGAGATCAGAGGAGTGGAATAACGGGCCAGATATAGAAAGTGGGTCACATAAGTCTCCAAAGACATACCCCTCTTCTCAAGATGTAGAAACTCCTCCCTACGCACCTCTCTCAAAGACCAGGGCACATACTTCTCAAGGAAGGCCCGGTAGAACTGAGTCCAAGTTAGGGGAGGGGAACCCTTAGTTCTGCAAGCCACGAAATACTTCCACCAGGTCTTCACGTCGCTGCAAAACTGGTAGGACACATAGTCAATCCTATGGGTCTCCACGATCCCCATCCGACGTAGCAACTCATGTATATCTAGAATGAACTCATAAGCATCCTCAGAAGAAGTACCCGAAAACCTCGGCGGTTCTAACTTTCTGAACATTCCAACAAGATCCTGATCAGACACGGACATAATAGCCCCCTGTATGGGCCTAAGATCATCACCAGGAGCGGGTACCGCATCAATACGGGGAGCCATAGCTGCGGTGGGGTATGCTACCCGAGTAGGTCCCTGCTCAGGGGTCTATGCCTCGACTCTGGTCTATGAACCTCCGTCAGGAGTAGTAAAACCAGCGGCAGCATGTAGGGCATCTAGATGAAGAAAGACTCTTGCCATCGTATCATGCATAGCCTGATCAAAAGTAACCTCGGGTTGTGTCCATGCTGAGGCCACACCATCCTCTATGGCCTGGCCTCGATCAGGTTGATACTCAGGCTTGGGAGATGGAGATCTCTCGGGCTGCTGTCCTACCGCAGGAGCCCTACCCTTGGCTAGGGCAGCCCCGCGACCTCTAACTCTGCCGCGCCCTCTGGATATCGCTTGCCCTCCGGCAAGGCCTCGCGGTTGCGGCTCGGCATCCGACCTAAGCTGCGTAGCTCGAGTCCTTACCATCTCGCGAGAAAAGAGATAAGATTCGTATACCAATTTGATCTTTTCGTATACCAATTAGAATAAAGTAGCACGAAAGAATGAAAGAAAGTGAGATTTCCTAAATGTCCTATAGCCTCTCGCAGATAAGTACGGAGCTCATCGTACCGATCCACGAGACTCTACTAGACACGTTTTTGTATTATAGATCGGGCAACCTAGGGCTCTGATACCAACTTATCTCGACCCAATTTGGTTAAGTCGTGCAGGCACTTATCTTTTTCACCTCAATAGGCGAACCCTCAATCCAACGATAAGTAAAGACATAAACAAATAAATCAATCAGGCTATAACGACCCGTTCGGTCGTTATAGTCTTTTTGGCATTTAGCCCGCTCCCGAGCATTAATTAGCTTATTTTTGACTCGAGGGGACCGTTGGCATGCTTCCTGAGGTGTCTAGACCAGATTCGGGCAACTTTTGTGAAATTTAGGCTTAAAGTGAAAAATAGTTGACCCGAAGTTGACTTTCGGGTAAACGGGCCTTTTTCAAAATTTTATCAGTTTCGAGAGGTCCGGATGATCATTTAGAACTTGTGTGTATAGTTGGTTCGGTTCCTAATGCACTTGGATGCATTTTGAGACTTGGGTTGGAAATTGAAACTAAGGCATTAGGGGTTGACTCGGTCAACGAGACCTCCGTTGGGAATTCTGAGGCCACGGGCGCGTTCGTAGTGCATTTTTATTTGTGTCTATGTGTATGGTATGTGAGCAGATAGCCTCGAAAACTAGATGAAAAATTGGATCAATTGGCGAAACTTGGAGAGATTTCTCGTGTCCGGGTGCCCGCTTCGCGCACGACCGCCGGCGTAGTCCCGCGACCGGAGCGGTCCAAGGCCTTCTGTCTTGACCGCTGAAACGATTAAGTGGTTGTCACGGCGGCGCGCCGGGGCGGTCCCAGCAGCCGCTGGTGCCGGGTGAGGGCAGTTTGTTAATGATGTGTTAAAAGCCTTTAGACCCTCATTATTTCCCATTTCGAAATTTGAGCTTTGGGGAACAATTCTTGGAGATATTTTAGAGATCTTGGAGGTAAATCTTGCTTATTCTTTTACTCTTTCTTTAATCATAATCATCTTAGACCCCCCCCCCCCCTCCCTCCCTCTTCCGTTTAATAAGCCCATAGTAATGGAAGTTAGAAGAGCGTTTTGATGAACATTGTCCCTAGGCTGATTAATGATAAATTAATGATTCTTATGTTAGATTTTGATGAATCTAAGCTTGTTAATCATATATCTTCCCTTTCCAGTGTGGAATTTCGGAATCAAAGAGTTAGGGTTTATACCCAATTTGGGGGTTTTTGCTTGAAATAAGAAATTAGGCTAATCCTTGAGTTAAATCAGCAATTATGATTGGGTTATGATCACCTAGTACTTAATTTGTCATTTTGCTTTTGAATTTTCCGTTTTGCCCTTGTGGGCTCGTTTCCCCAATTTCTAGGGCTAGAATTGACCTAATTTGAATAGTAGCAATATTAGTATCATTCTCCATGATTTCTAATCTAGAATTCGATTATGGTTAGACTACTTTGGTTATGAGATTTAGCGGATAGGTAAGGCAAAGGAGTGAGTTGTTGGTGTTGCGGTTTGGCCATCCAGGTAGGTTATGACTTACCCTTGGTGAGGCTTCGTATAGTGAAGTGCATATTTAGATTATATTGTCAGAGACAGCATGTGAACCTTTGGGTATGAAGTTGGGTTGGATATTGCCTTAGGTTGGGCCATATTATGTGTTGTGACTAGCCACCCCATTGTGTTGTGCTTGATTGTTTTATTGTGTTAGCTTGACGCCGTGAGTTTTTGATAGTTATTGGACTCTGTTTATCGTCTTAGTTACGATATTGTTCGCATACCCACTTTTGGTAATTGTGATTCAGATATATTGTTGGCATACCCACCATTGGTATTTGTGATTCGGATATATTGTTGGTATACCTGCTGTTGATATTTGTGATTTGGATATATCGTTGGCGTGCCCATCGTTGGTACTTGTGATGTTGAGCATGATTATTGATGTGATTCATACATTGCACGCACTCTCATTTTTCATGATACATTGTTGAGATATTGATGACATTTGATGAAACACTTGATGAGCTGGGCTCAGTTTTACTTGAGTGACGTGAGAGTCCGATGTTCATCCCGAAATCATTGATCGAGTGAAATGGATATTTGATAAAACTTTTTTACTTGAGTGACGTGAGAGTCCGATGATTAATTTCGGAATCGTTGATTGCATGGCCGATATTCGACGTTAGTTTCGAAATCATTGATAATGTATGGACTCTGCGAGTCCCCCAGGGTGGTGCCGGTGAGAGCCCCCCGTGGGCAAAGATCCGGGGTCCAGTCTGTCTGTTGGGCAAAGATCCAAGACGGGTGGCACTTAGACTTCGCGAATCACGCTGGGTTGTGCTACCACGACGTCGATATTTCCATCCGGAGTATATGTGTACACCGCATTGGCATGGCATGGCATTGCATTCATACACTACTGCATTGCATTGCATTATGACTTGATTGAGATATTTGGTGTTGTAGTGTGATGAATGGATTGGATTGGATATATTCAGACTTGGCACATTTGGGATTAGATGCTTTACATAGGCGATGACGATTATTTGGATTTGATTATATTGACTTATACTTGTTGGTTTATTTGCTTATCTGCTTTATTAGCTGAGTTGTGTTAGCTATGCTTAGTCGGCCAATGATGCCTACCAGTACTGTTATTTGTACTGGCCTGCACTTGCTGCATTCTTTTGTGAATGCAGAGTATCAGGTTGGATCCACTTTTGTGACGCGTGGTTGATAGTCGTTTCAGCTTCCTTTTCGGGTTTCCAGGGTGAGAATGGCCGTCCGCTGCCTTGAAGCCTTTTCTATCTTTATGTCTTATTCTATTCAGAGACATAGACACTTTACGTATTAGTATTGCAGATTGTATTATTTCCCTTTTAGATGCTCTTGTGTTATTCAGACTAGACCCTGGGGGTGTTATCGTCATTCCGCACTATTCTACTATATATATATATATATATATATATATATATATCGTGAGACTTATTTATCTATTCTTTCCGCTTGATTCGTTATGTTTGTGACTTTATTCATTGTTAGGTTGAGGGTTCGCTTACCAAGGTGGGAAGGTAAGTGCCTGCACGACTTATGCAAAATAGGTCATGACACAGGCGGAATAGAGAAATTACGTAAGTCTCACAATATTATAATAGAAATAGTGCGGAATAAGGAAAATACCCTCAGGGTCTGGTCTAAGCTATACAAGAGCATCTAATGAAAAATATACAAGTCTGAAATATAATAATACATAAATCTGTCTATGTCTCAGAATAGAAATAGTAAGACATAAATAGGAAGAGTCTTCAAGGCACCGAACGTCTCGTGCTCACCCTGGAAACTCGATACTATAATGAAGGCGACTATCAGCCACGAGAGATGGAAGGCACCCAACCTGATACTCTGCATTCATAAAGGAATACAACAAGTGCAGGTCAGTACAAAACAACAGTCTTGGTAGGTATCATCGGCCGACTAAGTATAGCTGTTACACCTCATAAATTTTCGCGTCGTCGTAAGCAAACTAATGTGATTCCAGAGAGGCTATGATACCCCTATAAGGTTAAGGAAGAATTTTAATAAGTGTTAGACAAGTATTTAAAGGTTCTGAGATCAAGCGAATCGAAGAAATTAAGTTTGTCGAAACTTTGGAAAAATTTGTCAGAATTCTGGATAGAATTTTTGGTCCAACTTGAGAGAAGCATATCTCCTAGAATATGAGAAGTTATGGAATCTATAACCTGTGTAAATTGAAGTTCAGGAAGTTATCTTTCCAATGCAATTTACAGTTTGCAAAGATGAGAAATACAGTGAGAGTTATGGTCTGTATAACAAATTACGATTTGAATTACGAACCGTAATTGAATTACGACCAGTAATTCGACCGTAATTTGAATTACGTTCAGTAATTTATGGCCGTAAAATTGAGGCCAGAATGTTATAATTATGATCCCCTCTTCATTTTATTTCATTTTAACATAACCCCAAGTCCTAGAAAACCCTAGAAACCTCTCTAAACATATTCCAATATATTTTCAAGCCTAAACACTACTAAAAAAACAGCATTTAGTGACGGACGTATTCCGTCACTAATCAGCATATATCTGTTGCTAAACATGTGTTGCGACGGATTAGCGACGGAATGTCGTCTGTTGCAATTTTGCGTTGCTGTTAACCTATTAGCGACGGAAAAAATGAACCGTAGCAAACTTAGCGACAGAGTAGCGACGTATGAAATCCGTTCCACATTATAGCAACGGATCATTTTGTTGCTATTTTTATGAATTCCGTGACTAATTTCATATTTCATTTCGTCGTTTTAGTAAATTAGCGACGAAAACCATTGTCGCTAATCCGTCGCAAAATATTTGAATTATTTCAGGCTCGCATTTAGCGACAATACAATGTTTGTTTAATCCGTAGCCTACTCGTTTTCCCTCTAGCAACGACCAAAATCAATCCACAAATCGTCACAAATATTTTTCGTCCGATTTTTTTTATTTTAAATACACCCGTTGAAACATACTAAATACAAAGTAATAAATACTCTTAAAAATAATCGACATTCACATAAAATAATATTTATAAAAAAGATTCAAA
>NC_081343.1:25344823-25375281 GCF_029784015.1 Lycium ferocissimum
AGTGTATAAGGGATTGTGTTGAAGTTGTTGTTATAGATTGATGATGAAAAGAAGTTTGGATTGATTTGAGTCCAGTTTGAATATAAATCTCTTGGCTATGGTATTGTTGATTTTGTTATTGTTGTTTGTGAGTTGTTTTAGAATTTGGTGGAAGTAAGTGATATAGGGGAGATGCTGCCCAAATTTTGTTATCTCACCTAATAGGCTAGTTTGATCTTATAAGTATTTCAACGACCTAAACTTAGTGTGAATCATCTTGAATGTAGATTTACAAACTCAGGAGGATAGGAAAGGAGTAGTAAGGAGACAACGAGGTATGTTAAGGCTAACCCTTTCTTTCTTAAGGCATGATTCTTTGGTTGTAAACCTTCACACGACATCCATAATATCCTTATTCCTAAAAATGCTAGAAACTCATGATTCTCAAGGTTCTCATTATATTATTGAGCTTGTTTCATGATTATTGATTTTATTCATTGTTGTTGATCTCGTCTTACAATAATTTTTCTTTCAAGGTGAGATATAGCGATGATGATGGTTCCATAATAGAAATCGGAGGTTTGCCGACCTTACGTCACTCCGATAGACTCATAGCTTTTATTAGGCGCTCATGCATGCTTTATATATATGTATGTATTTTCTCACACCGTGCCGCACTATAGTCAGCCGGGCAGGCACGCAGATGTACACGCCACTGCAGTGGGCAGCTTATGATATCACCCCGGACTAGGGATGCCCCGACGCGGGATGATGATGATATGATGATAACACCGCGCCTATATGGCTGGGTATAGACTATATATATGTATGTATAAGATGATGTTTTTTAAAGCTAAGAATGCATGACATCCGCCTTAAGAGGCATTCAGATATACATGTTATTTTTCTTATGTCATGTTACTTTTCATATCTTTTATTATGTTGTTATTCATGCCTTACATACTCAGTACATTATTCGTACTGACGTCCTTTTGCTTGTGGACGCTGCGTTCATACCGCAGGTGGCGGGGAGGCGATCGTATCCCTAGGTGCTTCATCAGCGACTTCTCTGGAGCGCTCCATTTGCTTCAGAACTGCAGTCTAGTGGTATTATTCTTTTGTATACTTATTTGGGCACGGCGGGGTCCTGTCCTGTCTTAATGATTTCATGCACTCTATGTAGAGGCTCGTAGACAGATGTATATAGCTAGATGTTCTGTAACCTCATCGATTCATATTTTTGTAGATCATTTTTGGCATCCTTGTCGGCTTGCGCATATGGGCATCGTTGATGATGTTTATAGACGTACTTTTATCTTTTGGATTCATGCCCTTACAGACTATGATATTTATGAGTTATTGTTTGTGGTCCACCTAGATATGATTATGAGAAGTATGCTAAGAGGTGCTCGGTAGGTTACCTCCGGGTGCCCGTCGCAGCCCTCTGGTTGGGTCGTGACAAAAGTTGTATCAGAGCAGTTCGTCCTAGGGTATGTCTATGAGCCGTGTAATCAGTAGAGTCTTGTTTATAGGTGTGAAGCATGCCACACTTATAAACAAGAGGCTGCAGGGCATTTAGGGTGATTACCCTTCTTTGTATCCTAGATCGTGCTATCGAGCTGAGTCATAGGGTGTAAGTCTTCTATCCTGACCTTTGTTGTTTTACAGTTTAACGACGACTTCTTCACAAAGGACTACGGGCGATTCAAGGATTGTAATGATAACAGGGGGAGGATTAAGTTACTCGTTAGAGGAGGACCCAAGTGAGGATGTACCCTCCATTGAGACGGACCCTTCTGAGATCTTATCTTCTATGGAAATAGACCCGTCGGAGGTTCAGGATGAATCAGTGCCACAGATATCATCGACTTTGATAAGAGCAGAGGTCCCAGGAAAAGCTCCGGTATTGCCAGTTTCACCTTTGGCCATAGCTGAGCAAGGAAAGGAAAGGCCAATATTGGGAGTTGAACCTCAAGCTTCAGATTCTGGTAGACCAGCGAAGAGTGCAGGGCCTTCCGAGAAACGAAGGAGCTTGCAGCTTGAGGACCCTATTAACCAAGACTTGACGGTATCTTCAGAGCAAGGCTCAAATGCATGTGGCGGTCAGACCGGACATATTAGTATAGTTGGTACATTTGTAGAAGTTTTGAGTGGCAGTGAGCAACAGATAGAGAGACAACATGAAGAAGATTTTTTCTAGCCTATGTTAGAGCGATTCGTGCCAGATCAGGGTTCTAGAGTAGGGCCATGGGAAGTCCCATATCCATCGAAATTTCAGGACCAGAGCAACCAAGGATGAAAGGTATATTTGTCGCTTTGATAAAGTGTTAAAATTAAGCAAGTATGATTTTTGAAATGTTTTGTGTTATGCAGCGACGGTAAGTCATAATGCCCCAATAATTATATTAAAAAAAGGAAAAAGAGTAATGTTAAAGAGGAACCTTGAATGGAATTTGTGGTCATACAACAGGTTAAGAGTGCGACTGGTAACATGGCAATGGTATGATTAAACAGGAGAGGTATGTATAAGACATAGTTGATGAAGAAATTATACCTACAGTATTATGAATAATGGGTGTCAAGAGGAATCCATAAGATATGAATGACTAGTAAGTAAGGGGAGATAGTACAGTATGAGGGGATTAGTGATGACGTTAGGCACAATTAGTGTTGTATTAATGTTTAAGCACCCTTGAGGGAGGTATCGATATATTATATGCAATTCTGTTAAGATAATTTTTGGAGTATTACTGAAGAGACTTAAAAAGGAGAGAAGTTCTGATGGAAATTTTCAGTTGGACAATAGCAAACGACTGTGTTTATATTGTGAGTGGTTAGCAACCTTAGAAGTGTTTTATTAATGAGACATCGATATGATTAGATGGGAGTCGTAAATTTCCCTCGAGATAAGACGCGGAAAGGATACGTATGTATTTACATATGACCTTTGAGTGTAGATATGCTAACGATTTACGAGCAACAAGAGATAAAACATGAGTTATGGAAACGGAAAACAGTATCAGTTATAAGGATGATAAAGCTTAATGTCTAAAGGGGATAGGATACTGAATGTAAGATTCGCCAAGGATAGTTATTGTTTTGAACGTTAAAAAGGGATATGATTGGTTAGAAGAGGAAGAAGAACGATGTATGTTATTCAATGAGCTAGACATTGACGAGGGCCTTCTTATCATATAGAGTATATTGGCAAGGATGTAATATAGAGGTACGAGTATAAGGATATGTGAAACATGATTTATGCTACACCTCGTAGTTGAACGTTGAGTTCCGTAGGCGTTAACCGCTCCTCAATAGGACATTGGGGTAAGGAGATATGGACGTTACAAGTTAGGATGGCAGGCCAGGAAAATAGCCTGCGCGAACAGGCTGGAGAGTGGCGCGAACGCGCAGGAGGCCAAGGGCCAACTCAGTGCGAACGGGCCACCACAGGGTGCGAACGCGCTGAGCAAATTTTAGGCTCGGGCCAGGGATGAAGATTATATGACCTGTGCATAAGAATATATATATATATATATATATTACATTTGGAGACCGTATGGTATAAATTAGTTCATACGTTACTTGATGAAAAGCCCTCGTAACCGTAAGTTAAGGTGGGGCCTACATGTCGGGGTTTTATAAAAGACATATGAAAAATTATAAGAGTAGTACATGGGAAGTTGAGAAAGTCTTAAGAAGGACCCTTAAGACAAATGTGGGCATAAGCCCTCCAAAAGGATGATTTAAGCATACGTTTTCGGATGATCTGACTTGAGGAGGCCAAAACGCCATGATAACTTTGGAATTTGGAGTAACACCAAAAATAAAAGTTGTATATAATTGAATTAGATTTCCAACCGTAGGTCGTGGCCCTCACACAAAATCGGGATCAAGAGTTATGACCTTTTTACTGAACGAATGCGCAGGCAGAAAATTTAGCCACTGACCAAATTTTAGGTCGGTTTGGGCAGATTCTGGAACTCTATATAAGGGGGGCTTACCACCCCCCCCATCTTCATCCAAAACACCTAGAAAAACCCCTAAAAATTCTGGAAACCTCCCATAACTTCCCAACATCAAATTTTAGCCCGGATCAAGTATAATTCCTGAATTTCGATCCAGGTAGCGTACAGTTGCGATTACAAAATCGTATAACAACGCGTTTGGCTCAGTTCAAGGTGGGAAAAAGTGAAGATATAGCAATATTATTGGGAGAAAGGTATGAATCTCTTATTATTAATGCTCATCTTGGTTTACTACGGGAATAGAGCGATTAGATAGCTGTATAATGGAGTAGTTGGTTGAAAAATCGGATAAATATCATATGAGGTGTCTTATGGAGTATGTTGATGTTAGTGATGATGTTGTTGTTGTTGTTGGTTGTTGGTAACTGTGATTTCGGGCTAGGGATATAAACAGGGGAGATGCTGCCGAAATTTCGGCAGATCCTAGAAAGAGTTAATTTAAAGGCTTTGGATAAGCATTTGATAATGAGCCTAACGATAGTATGAATTCCCTTGATTGTAGATTTGCGAGTTCGAGAAGTAGAAGTTGAGCGAATAGATAAACTTCAAGGTATGTAAAGCTATCCCTTCTTTCTTTTTGGCATGAATTACATAAAATGAGCGAACAATGAACATGAACGATGAACATACATAACTCCAATGAATTCTAGTTCTCAGTGGTACTTGACATGACAGTTGTGTTTGATTCTCAAGTGTTGGTTCATTATAATTATTCTATTGAGTCTCAGATGATGATTCATTTTGTACATGATTGTTCCTAATATTCTACTAGTGAACAATTTTATTACATCATTTCACCGAGTCCCTCACTAGAGGGCCGGGTACGGTATATATATGATTATTTCACCGAGTCCCTCACTAGAGGGCCGGGTACGATATATATATGTATATGACTTTATTCACCGAGTCCCATAATGTGCCGGGTACGGTATATTATATAGATATGCATGACTCTCGTCTCGCCAAGGCACGGGTGCATTGGTATCTTTGATTATCATACTTGTCTCCTGTCATCTTTTACTCGGTCATGATCTTAACTTTTTATTGTACTTCATGCTTTACATACTCAGTACATTTTCCGTACTGACCCCATTTCTTCGGGGGCTGCGTTTCATGCCCACAAGTACAGACACTCAGTTTGGTGATCCTCCGGCTTAGGACTTCTACTCAGCTGCTTGGAGAGCTTAATTATTCCGGAGCTTGAGTTATCTTGGTACAGATCCTTTTGACATAGACTTTGTTATACTCTTAGAGGTCTGTGGACATGTGTGGGTTGTATATATGGTTTAGTCAACTATACAGATGTAGTTTGTTTTGGATATTCCCGTGTATAGTGGCAGCCTTGTCGGCTTGCATATTTTATTATGTCTGGTTAACTGTGGCTCCTCAGGAGACAAGTTCATTCTGATATATGGCATTATGAGTCTACAACATGCTTTTACAGATTTTCACATTGTCCTTAGTATCAGTCTGATTATGTCTAACAGGTTCGTATACGAGTGTCCAACCTGGGCACTAGTCATGGTCCATCGGTTTGGGTCGTGACAATTTAGTTCACAGGAATGTATAAGACAAAGGCAAGACTAAGGTACGGAAAATTCCCTCCAGAAATTTTATTATCACAAGATTATGGAGTTAGTAACACAAGGTCGAATAGCTATTGGGGAGAGTGAGTGATGGTTTAAAAGAATCATTTTCATGATGAGCATTAGATGAGTTTGAAGTCGCAGATTGATACAAAATACACACTTCATTGATGATACGAGCTTGTAGACTAAAAGAGACCTGCCTAAGGAACGGGAATATATGTAATGAAGAACAGGAAGAAAGTTAACAACCAGGGAAAATTTTTGAGATAAATTTTGTGCTAGATACCATTATAGTGATGAAATGGGAGAGGGAGTAATAGGAGGAGATGATTTCTAGAAGGATGATAAGGAAATTTTGAAGATCTCCTTGATGGGAGATTAGGACCATTCAAGGCCAGTACGTCTATGAGAATATGTGACCCGCTACAGGTATGTGCAATTGACCAGATGGAATCAGACGACAAATAGTTACGGCTACGAGTAGTCATGGAAATTATTGGGAGTAAGTACTTGTGGAAAAAAAATAGTTAAATGGGATGTAAAATATAGAGTAGTGGATTAACTCCCTAAAGGGGGGGGGGGGGGAGACGAGACAACAAGTATTGGATCAGGAGTAAGCTTAGTAAGAAGATGGAAAAATAATAATAAAGGAATTGGAAACTATCTCAACAGGATGTTACGCTAGCAGACCGATGAACTGTAAGGACGATTTGATGATAAACATAACCAGTCGGTCATATGCACGACTAAATAAAGATTGTGAGATAGTAATCTAAGGAAGGGATTGCTTGAAGTTTCGAGATAAGGGTGTGATAGGAAGTTTGGTAGTGGAGAGACAAAGAAGGATTGAGTATGATGGCACTCGAAGTAAATAATGGATTAAGATAAAAAATTTAAGTAAAATAGCCACCGCGAGCTAGTCGTGTGGATACGAAGTTTCAGCATCGCAGAACGGCTGGGGAAGCATTGTACAGGAAAAGCCTTAAAGTCAAAAACATTCAAGTCAAAATCTAGTAACGTTTTGTCGAAGGAAAGATGCAGAGTTATCAATTAAGGAGGACTGAAATGAAAATGAGCTATTAGAAGGAACGCGATTATTTGATTGTGACAACCTACGATGAAAAAGAATAAATGTGTATGACTATATGGAAGTGAAAGCTTATGGTGATACGAGAATTCCAGAGATAGAATATTCAGGACATAAAGGAATTATAGTCGCATTGTAAGTAAATGAAATTAGATGGGCTTAAATGAGGAATTGAAGGCGCGATAGTGAAAAGGATAATGGGAAGTAAGTTCGTGTAAGACAGCTTCATGGCATTAAGATGAATAAGGATAGACCTGGTACCGAAATGGATATGTTTATCCTGGAAGGTAATAGAAGGGTATAGGATTACATACCGCAGAGATGATAAAAGTATATGAGAGGCTTTCTAAGATCTCTATAGAGCTTCAACTAGTGAAGTGTAGCGTAGTCGAGAATAGCAACAACAAGGTATGACATATGTTGGGAAACTTGAGCAAAGATATCGTATCCTGGATATGGTATATCTCTTAAATCAAAGCTCGAAAAAGGGATTTAGGAAAGGAGTATCTCAATATGATGGATTTCTAAGATATCAAATCGACTTTATGCTAAATATAGCAAGGGTAGATGGTTTATTTAGAGGCAACAAAGAGGCATCATGACCTTGCTGAATCGATAAAGAAGAAAATATTGCAGAGTTCGTGGTCCATTAATAAATAAATAGAAGCCTGAAAGACCGAGGAAACACATGTATATGTCATTGAGAAATGAAGGAATGAATGATCAGTATGGATTTTATAATTGTAAGAAATTAGGCAAGCTATATATGGAATTATTCGGTTACATAATATTTTGTTTACCCGGTGAAGATGTCCAGTTCTCTACTAGTACCTGAGGATCAATGTATTCAGAGAAACCTGAAGAATATAGATTACCCCAGTATGGCTTTCTACCTTGAGATAAGTGGGTAGGTAGAGCACACCTTTCAGACGCCCCAAGATACGTTATGAGCATGTATATTAGACCTTTGAAGAAATTGTGACTACCAGTTAGTATGGATTGAATTTATATATGGTTCTAGTCACCATTCCAATGTTTAGATGGCCTGTATGAATCCCTATAAGAACAGAGGAGTATCAGATAGTTTGAGACTTGGAATTTCATTTTGAAGAGAATTATGAGATTTGATAAGGAAGACAAGTTTACCTTGGATACTTTAGACTTCATGAAATTATATGCAGGATGGGCGAAATTCAGATTGGGAATCTATATATCCAGTCTTTCATATGTCTGTGCTTCATAAATGTATTGGAAGTCTTCTAGAGTTGCGCCAGTTGATGATTTTCAGATTACCGAACAATTATAGCTCGAGAAAGTTTCTACTACCTTATCAGATCACCAAGTTCCAAATTCAGGGATTGAGAACCAAAGAGGTAGCCTTGGTAAAAGTACTATAAAAGAATGTGAACGTAAAGAAGAAATGACTTGGGAAGCTGAAGAAGGTATGAGATCCAGGTATCCACACTTTTTTCCATTTCCAGAGGAGGTTCAGACAGAGACACCATTGTCTTCAGGTGTGTAATGCTTTCTTTTTGTGATTTCTTGGTTGTGTGGGGCCATTATTATTAATATTATTGTCGTCCTGTGAGGCGTTGTATATTGTAGGTTGTTGTGACAGGTTGGTAGTACTATAGCTACAGGGGAAACTCAGCCAAATTTTTTATAAAATTCCGAAGAGTTTAACATTTGAGGACAAATGTTTCTAAGGGGGCAAGGATGTTACACCTCGTAAATTTTCACGTCGTCATAAGAAAACTAATGTGATTCCAGAGAGGATATGATACCCCTATAAGTTAAGAAAGACTTTTAATAAGTGTTAGACAAGTATTTAAAGGTTCTGATATCAAGCAAATCGAAGAAATTAAGTTCGTCGAAACTTTAAAAAACATTGGCAGAAATCTGGACAGAATTTTTGGTCCAACTTGAGAGAGGCATATCTCCTAGAATATGTAGAGTTATGGAATCTATAGCCTATGTAAATTGAAGTTGAGGAAGTTATCTTTCCAATGCAATTTACAGATTGCAAATCTGAGAAATATAGTGAGAGTTATGGTCTGTATAAAAAATTACGATTTGAATTACGAACCGTAATTTGAATTACGACCAGTAATTTGACCGTAATTTGAATTACGGTCAGTAATTTATGGCCGTAAAATTTGGGCGGGTGAGTTTCCAGAATGTTATAATTATGATGCCCTCTTCATTTTATTTCATTTTAACATAACCCCAAGTCCTAGAAAGCCCTAGAAACCTCTCCAAACATATTCCAACATATTTCCAAGCCTAAACCAAAGATCAAAGTGAATATTAAAGTGGTTAGGGTTTCCAAGTGAGGTCTACACTTGTCTCCTCTTCTTGAAGATGCTTCGGTGAGTATTTCTTAAGATGGAGTAACCTTGGAATTGAAGTATTCTTGAATTTTGAGGTAAGATTTCATCTTAGTTCCATGCTTATGAGTTTATTTGGTAATTATGATGAGATTTGAGGAGAGCAAATTGGAGAAAAATTTCAAACATAAATTTGATGATATTTTGAGTTGTAAATTAACTTGAGCTATAATTATTATTATGTTATGAGTATAATCTTGCTATGGGGGATAATAATGATGATGAGGAAGTGTTGTATACAAGTGTATAAGGGATTGTGCTGAAGTTGTTGTTATGGGTTGATGATGAAAAGAAGTTTAGATTGATTTGAGTCCAATTTGAATATAAATCTCTTGGCTATGGTATTGTTGATGTTGTTATTGTTGTTTGCGAGTTGTTTTGGAATTTGGCGGAAGTAAGTGATATAGGGGAGATGCTGCCCAAATTTTGTTAGCTCACCTAATAGTCTAGTTTGATCTTATAAGTGTTTCAACGACCTAAACTTAGTGTGAATCATCTTGAATGTAGATTTGCAAACTCAGGAGGATAGGCAAGGAGTAGTAAGGTGAAAACGAGGTATGTTAAGGCTAACCCTTTCTTTCTTATGGCATGATTCTTTGGTTGTAAACCTTCACACGACATCCATAATATCCTTATTCCTAAAAATGCTAGAAACTCATGATTCTCAAGGTTCTCATGATATTATTGAGCTTGTTTCATGATTATTGATTTTATTCATTGTTGTTGATTTCATCTTATAATAATTGTTCTTTCAAGGTGAGATATAGCGATGATGATGGTTCCATAATAGAAATCGGAGGTTTACCGACCGTACGTCACTCTGATAGACTTATAGCTTTTATTGGGCTCTCATGCATGCTTTATATATATGTATGTATTTTCTCGCACCGGACCACGCTATAGTCGGCTGGGCAGGCACTTAGATGTGCACACCACTATGGTGGGCAGCTTATGATATCATCCCGGACGCGGGATGATGATGATATGATAAAAACACCGGCCATACTGGGATAATGATGATTTGATAAAAACACCACACCTATATGGCCGGGTATTTACTATATATATGTATGTATAAGATGTTTTTTTTTAAAGCTAAGCATGCATGACATCTACCTTAAGAGGCATTCAGATGTACAAGTTATTTCTCTTATCTTAGGTTACTTTCCATATCTCTTATTATGTTGTTATTCATGCCTTACATACTCAATACATTATTTGTACTGACGTCCTTTTGCTTGTGGACGCTGCGTTCATGACGTATCGGATCCTTAGGTGCTTCATCAGCGACTTCTCAGGAGCGCTCCATTTGCTTCGGAGCTGCAGTCTAGTGGTATTATTCTTTTGTATACCTATTTGGGCACGGCGGAGTCCTGTCCTACCTTTATGATTTCATGCACTATATGTAGAGGTTCGTAGACAGATGTATATAGCTAGATGTTCTGTAACCTCATTTGTTCATATTTTTGTACATCATTTTTGGCAGCCTTGTCGGTTTGCGCATATGGGCATAGTTGATAATGTTTATGTAGATGTACTTTTATCTTTTGGACTCATGCCCATACAGACTATGATATTTATGAGTTATTGTTTGTGGTCCACCTAGATATGATTATGAGAAGTATGCTAAGAGGTGCTCGGTAGGTTAGCTCCGGGTGCCCGTCGCGGCACTCTGGTTGGGTCGTGACAATAACTAACATAATTCAGACAATAAAGCAGGATGGGCAGATAAATCAAACAAGTATAAGTCAAACACAATCAGAAACAGGTGTCACACCCCAATCCTGATAGGGCATGACGGGCACCCGACTCTCATCAGAGTAGAGCGAACCCTCAGACATTCGCTCTATCAAAACCTGTCATTTCAAAAACTTTTACGAACATAAAACTTTTCCAAAGGAAATCATCTAAAATACATACTCTTTTAAAGTACACAAATGACTCAACTGACATCACTCTGTCGACATCTCGACAAACATACCACAGGACACTGTCTGCAAAGTCTCTAACATATACAAAATACCATAACATAAGTACTTTGACTCGGCAACACTCCGAACTGAGATGGAGCTCACCAATCCAGCTGATAGCCTGGGAACATCCTATAGCCAAATGTCTTCTACTCATCTGTATACACCTGCGTGGCATGAAACGCAGTGCCCCCAGGCAAAGGGACGTCAGTACGAACAATGTACCGAGTATGTAAGGCAGAACTGAAACAATATATCTCGACTCGGATGATAAAAGAGTAACAGACTCAACCTGTACCTGTAACCAACTCTGATAAACATGTACGTGCATATGAACTTTTGATGCAGCATAAGTATGTATGTGTGTGTGTATATATATATATATATAAGTATATAAATATATATATATATATATATATATATATATATATATATATAATGCATGCCTTCACCACTTTGCTCGCGCCCCTTCGGGCATAATAGCATAATGGCCCTTCGGGCATCATAATCATCGTATACCCGGTCGATCGGGTGGTTTGCGTATATAACGCCTTAGCCCTCTTCCCTTCCCCATGAAATGATGTCGTGCATGTATGTAAATATGCAAATACATGAAAATCTTTGAAAACCATCAAAAGACTCCCTTCGGAGCAACTTTAACGCAAAACGGGAACTTCTTCCCCTTTTCATTTGTCTCCTTCGAGACCCCAAAATTTAAATGTAAAATGCATAGGAAAGAGAAAACCCTTTGAATGTCCCCTTCGGGACTTAAGAGGTCAAAGATACGAATACTCCTACACTATGTAGGAATAGAGTCTTTGGAGTTCGTTTATTTGCTGGGTTCGTTTAGATAATAACGATCTTCATCACTACCATAATCATCACCACTATTATGTCTCACTTGAATGATCCATAACATAAACTGAGGCCATATGTTATATAGCACGCTCAGACATAAGCTGAGGCCATATGTCATATAGCACGCTCAGACATAAGTTGAGGCCATATGTTATATAGCACGCTCAGACATAAGCTGAGGCCATATGTTATATAGCACACTCAGACATAAGCTGAGGCCATATATTATATAGCACGCTCAGTCACGTCATGAAATCATCTAGAACCTTAGGCTTGAAAATCTCTAGGATTGGAGTCATCATAAGATTCTTCAGAAACTATAGACTTCTGGCATTTCTAGGAGAAAATATTATGGATGTCATGTATGGAATCAAAACATAGGAATCATGCCTTTGAAAGAAAGGGACGGGCCTTAACATATCTGGAAGCTTACATTTCACTTTCCAACTTACTTCTTGCCTTGCAATTTACGTAAGATCATTCATAGTCTCGTAATCTACATATAAAATCATTCATACTATTGTTAGGCCCGTTGTTATATACTTATCTTAAGCCTCCAAATAAATCTTTCTAGAATCTTAGAAATTTCGAAGATCTCCTCGTTTATATGCCTAGCCCAAAATCTCAATTCGAACCAACAACAACAACAACAACACCAACATCAACAACAATAATATCAACACCAAAATATTCCATAAACATCCCACACGATGTTTTATCCAATTTCTCGACCCATAAATTCCTTATATGCTCATTTAGTAACTTTTCCTCCGTAGATAAGCTTAAATAAATACTAATAAGGAAAGATTCATACCTTTCACCCGCTAGAACTGCAATATCTTCGATTATCACCTTGAATCCAAGCCAAGTTCCTCTGCAATTCCATATTATAATCGCAGCCATGTGTTGTCCAAACTTAAATTCGGGGATTTCACTTAATTTGCGTTAAAATCTAGTGGATGGAAGTTGGGAGAGTTTTCTAGAGAATTTGAGAAATGTTTGGAGAATTTTTTTGGGCTGAAAAATGAGGGGTTTTAGCCCTTAAATAGTGAGCTAAAGTCGGTATTACTGTAGCAGTACTGTTCACCGTGTACTGTTCATCCGCGGAAATTATTTCGAGGCCTAAAACTTTTATACACCGATCTCTTTATTTGCATACTTAGATATGACCAAAACTCCATACGGTCTGTATAACTTGTTCAACATCCCAAACTTGGCAAAACTTATTTTTTTTTTCCGATTCATTTAACCTCCAACCTTCACGACACTTACTTATCACTTGTTGAACATAACGTAAGCACTTATAACTTCAAACATAATCCTGTCCTTTGAGCTTATGTGACTAACCTATGATGCAACTTAACGCACGAAAAGACGGGATGTAACAACAGGTATCCGTCATTACCTAGGTTGAAGCATCTAAACCCAAGTATGTCAAGTCTCTATATATAAACAATCCAAATCAATCAAACAAGTATAATATCGGATCATCACAATATAAGCCACGATGCAATGCAATGCAATGATGTATGAATGCCAACACAATGCCATGTACACATGTACTCCGGACGGAAGTATCGACGTCTCAGTAGCACGACCCAAGGTGACTCGCGAAGTCTAAGTGCCACTCGTCCCGAATCTTTGCCCAACAGACAGACGAGACCCGAATCTTTACCCACGAGGGTTCTCACCGGCACCACCTTGGGGGACCGGCGGAGTCCATACACTCACTCAATCTATGATTCCGGAACTAACATCGGATATCGGACTCTCACATCACTGTTATTTAAAAACCGAGCCAAGCTCATCACAATATTTCATCCAGTACCAACAGTGTATCAACAGTATATCATGAAGAATCAGAATGAGTGCAATGCATATGTCAACATCAAGAATCAGCTCAATATCACAATTACCAACATGGGTACGCCAACAATATATCAGTGTCACAAGTACTAACATGGATACGCCAACAATATCATTAACAACTACACAGGTCGTACGGAATTCTATCCTCGTATCAACGTCAAAAGTAAGGTACCACCATATCACAACCAAGATGTAACAATAGTTCCCAAAATCTACTAACAACACGTGGCATCAAGCCAACACAATAGAACAATCAAGTCACAACACAACGGGGTGGCTAGCCCCAATCACGCAACAGGGCCCTTTCGCTGAGCCTCAAAATCAAGGAAGTCTAGGCATATTCAAAATCTAGATTAGAAATCATGAAGAACGATATTAATATTGCTATGATTCAATTTAGGTCAAATCTAATCCTAGAATTTGGGGAAACGGGGCCCACAAGTTCAAAACTGAAAATTCAGGAGTAAAATATCAAATTAAGCACTAGGTGATCAAAACCCAACAACTAATTGGTAAATTAACTCGAGGATTCACCTAATTTTGAATTCCAAGTAAAACCCCTAATTTTGGTATAAACCCTAACTCTTAGATTCAAGAATTCAACACCAATAATGGAAGATATATGATTAACAATCCTAGTTACATCATAATCTAGCATAATCCCCATTAATTTCATCATTAATATGTCTAGATAGCAAAACCATCAAAACCCACTTTTAATCTTCCATTACTAAGGAACTAACAAGAAAAGAGAAATTCCAAGATGATTAGGGTTAATGAAATAGCAAAAGGATTAGGAGAACTTACCACCAAGAATCTTCACCAATAATCCCCAAGAAAGTTCCCAAGAGCTCTAATTTCGGAAATGGTATTAAATGATAGACTAAGGGCTTTTAACACTTCATTAAATGAACTCACTGCCCGTCACCCGCTTCTGCGACACCTAGGCCGCTCCAGCGGTGCCATGACCGCTATAGCGGTCAAGCCCAAATGGCCTGAACTGCTCCAGCGGCAGGGTGACCGCTCCAGCGGTACCGTTGCCGCGGTGCTGGTGCAGCCAAAGCGGGTACCAGACACCAAAAATCACACCAAGTTTCACATTTCCAATCCGATTTTCCGACTAATTCTTGAGGCTATCTGCTCACACACCACATACATAGACACACATAAAAACACGCTACGAATGCGCTCGTGGCCTCGAAATTCCCAACGGAGGTCTCGTTGACTGAGTCAATCCCTGATACCTTAAATCTAATTTCCCAACCCAAGTCCCAAAACACATCCGAGTGCATTGGGAACCTAACCAGATATACACACAAGTTCTAAACGACCATCCAGACCTTTCGGAATCGACGGATTTTCGAAAAAGGTCCATTTACCCAAAAGTCAACTTTGGGTCATCTTTTTTTTTCCGCTTAAAGCTCATATTTCACAAAAAGTCGCCCGAATGAAGTCTAGACACCTTGGGAAGCGTGTCAACAGTCCCCTTGGGTCAAAAGTGAGCTAACCAAGCTCGGAAAGGGGCGAAAATATCGAAAAGACTATAATGACCAAACGGGTCGTTACACTTTTGTTAACCTTATAGCATATCCTTTAGTACAAAAATAGGGAAACAATGTCCAAAAACTCGCACATACATGTTTCTCCGCTATCCTACCAAACTCATCTCCAACATTCTAGCCAAACCTTTGATCGATATGTCATCTTCATCCTCATATAAACCCATCAATTAATGTTGACACAGTAGGCTACGAAGGCGGGCTTCCAGAAAATAGCGACGAATTCTGTTCATGGGATTCTTTCTGTATCTTCTTGCTAATCCTTTAAAAGGCAGACCCATAAGAAAAAGAAGTGAGACAGAAATCTAAAGCCATAACAAAAAGTTGGTTTTGAAGTGGAAGAGGGTTTGTGCTTGAAATAAAACGTAGTAATACTTATAGGCTTTAAGCAAGCTACACTTATATTTACGTTATAATTATCAAAGTAATGACATTTAAAGGGAGGGAACGTGGGTATAGTAAATAGGAGAAATAAGTGTGTGATTACCGATTAGGAGTGGAGAAAGGCTTTGAAACAGAAGGAACGTGAGTAGTATTGTAATTTATACAAAAGAAATTAATATGGCTGTTACATCATTTAATGAAACTCAATAAATAGGTAGAATATAGTTAATCCTTTAATTAGAAAATAAGGGGAAAATAGAGAAAAATGCCAAAAAAAGGATATAAAAGATAAATACAATTGCTGGCCATAGAGAGGTGCCACATCACCTTATCTATGCCTTACTTTATATTATATATAGATTGCTGAAAGTTAAATGTTGATCTTTCATAATTTTCACCTATTTTTATTGACGACTCTATATTAATTGCTAAAAGTTAAATTCTGATCTTTCATACGAGAGTGCTAAAAGCCATAAAAAAGAGAGAACAACATGAATGACCCAGAATATAAAACATTTATAGTTATTTAGCCATTTTAATTATTTAACCATTTTAAGCCAAAAAAAAAGTTAATAATAATATATAACATTCAGAAAAATTTAAGGAAAAAAAAGGGCATTTTTCCCAATAGGAATTTTGAAATTCGTTCAAACACACTGACAAGGCAAATATTTGAGAAAGATTGAATATGATTTGGATTGATTGGGTGTCAAAATTCATAGTTCGAATCAAGTTGAAATTTTTTCTCTGCGATACATGTATTTGACATAGAAGTTTACACATATATACAAGTGATATACATATGATACAAAGGGGATAGGGAGATTCAAACTCCTTAAACCATAACTCAAATTTCAACTCAAACAACTTCAAATCTCCACCAATTCATCTCAAAATTGAGACTCAAACTCCTTAAGATGTTCCCAACATAACCTAATAACATCTTATTGAAACAAATCAAAATTATGCATAACCCAAGCTCCAAATTTCTTCATTGACTGTTAATGGAGTGTTTGCCAATCTTCTTCACGTTTCAAACAACTAAAATAAGTATAATAATTTCATAATTAATTAATCATAGGAGGCCGAATACACGAAACTTCAAAAAAGACGCATTTACCCTGATGTTGACTTTGTTCAAACCTCCTCATTTCCTTAACTTAAGAGCTTCCAATTTCACCAAATTCGATTCGAAACTCACCCGATTGCCTTGGGAACAACACCACCCATTCCCGCGAGTCATAAATACCGAGATGAAACTAGGGGGTGGATATTTTGGGTAAAATAAGGCAAAAAGCTCAAAGCGACCAAAGGGGCCGTTACATAAAATATCAATTAAACAAATGTTCGTCCTTGGACAATAAAGAAAAGTACGAAAATCCACGAGCAACCAAGGAATATCCATTATAAACCTCATGTGAGCCTCCATAGGCAAGAATTTTGCCAATAACACCGCTTATTCACCTTATCAGTCAAAAAGCCTCTTTAACTTAGCTCAAAGACCCAAATTCCCATTTCTTCATGCCAGATATTTCTTCCACAGCTGATCCTCGTATATTTGAACTAACTCCATTCGAATTCCCTGATTTGATATAACCAAACCTCTGTAGGCAATCGACTGATTCCACAAATATCACCATAATCACCGCAATCCTTTAGCTGTAGCCACAACCATTGCCCAATCTGTACCGGTAAAATATTTTAATTCTACTAATCCTTCTTTCACACCTTCCAAAGCCTGCTTTCGCACCAAGATTCCTTAGAAACACGTAGGCACACACCAAAAGTCCACATCATGACTTGCTCTCGCCAGAAAAGAATCCTTGCTCTCTGTGAGCAAATTCTAAGCATTTCCATCAAAGACTGATCTTATCCAAAGTTGAATGCACTAGTAACAAATCCGTTATAATATTATATTTGTAAAATGTTTATAGTTATTAGTATGTGTATACTCATTGCACACATATTATAATATTTGTAAAATGTTTGTCCTTATTAGTATAAAATACACGTGCAACGCACGTGTTGAGAACTAGCTATATTAAAAGCATGAACTCCCTAACTTGAAAGTTAAATTACTACTTTACCCTTCTTAAAAACTAATTACCATACTTGTATAAATAGATTAAAAAAAATCTTAAAACTAACCCTATTTATAACACTCTACGCTTAGCATCCTTTGGGAGTTTCATACGAAGGAGTGCACACTCCTTCTGACAAGACATCCCTTTTGCTACTTTCCCTCACTTTTTTCCTATTGTGTATTTGATTGTTAGTATTCCATCTGTGACTACTCTCCTTCCTTTGGCGGGCAAACTTCCATTAGAATACACCGTAAGTTCTAATATATTTATAAAATCTCTGTGTATCTTTATCTAATTTAATTGAATATGTTACTATGTTGATATTCTTTTGTTAGTAGGCTTTTTAAAAAAAAGATATCTGTCGCAATGTGTTTGTAGTGTTCTTTTCAAATTGTGCTTACTACTACTATTACTATTATTATTATTATTATTATTATTATTATTATTATTATTATTATTATTATTATTATTATTATTATTATTATTATTATTATTATTATATTATTACTATTATTATTATTATTATTATTATTATTATTATTATTATTATTATTATTATTATTATAAAAGTGGGAAGCCCCAAATTTAGAATTATCTAAATATTCTTTGATAAATAATTTTTATATTTGATAAAAATAAAAATAGAAATACTTAAAAATATTAATTTGTATTGCCTTTTTTTCTTCTAAATAGTTGTGTCCTTTCATTACTAACTATTTTTTAAAGAAATTAGTTGGCGGAAAGAACTACTTATTAGAAAAACACTTGATTTTAAAATTTTTGTTCCTTCCGAAAATAAACAAAATAACTTTTGTTATTGTATGATACTGAAAGGTTCATATGATAAACCAAAGTTATTTTTATTTCTTCTCTAACGTTGGTGGATTGGCAGAGAGTAATATTTTGCTCATAACCGTCAAAATTTTGCCAAGCAAAAATAAATAAATAATAAGGATACAAATTCGAAGTGAAGGAAAATTTTGACCTATGCAGTACCCTTTTTCACACTTAGACTTTTCTTTTATGAATAATACAACCTTAAAAATGCATAAAGTTTTGAAAGTATTTTTTAACAGTGGAAATAAAAGAATAACTCTAACCAACAAAGAATGAATTTTTTTTTTTACTACTGCAAATTATAAATATTTATTAAAAATCTATTTTAAATGAGTCTGTTTGGACAATATTTGGTTGAAATTTATAAAAGTTAGTTTTGAAGTTAAACTAGGAGTTGAAAAAAAAAGTTAAACTTGTGCATGTTTGACATGAATTCCCCTTGGATAAGAAGTTTGAATTTTGTGAGAGAAACATTACCTCATTTGATATACTACAAATTTTTAGCTTCAATTTATTTTTATTTATATGTGAAGTTGAAATAATTGATAAATTTGTATAAAAATTGATTTGCAAATAATATGTGTCCAAAGGCCTTTATAACTCAAACCAGAATATCTTAATATAAGCATATGATAAAACTTCAACATTTTGCAATACAAACCTTACAATAATGACATGAGATAAACATGCAACGCACGTTCAGAGAGACTAGTAAGTCATAAATATCTCATAAATATCAACACGTATACTAACATTTCATAAATATTGAGATATGTAGAAAGTATATTTCATCAAATTCTAATTTTTTCTAACCTAATACGAAGAGTACAAATTTGTGTACCATTAATTCTCAAAAGCCGTAAAAAGAAAATTTTCTTTTCTTATGAGAAAATATTTTCTATCTTTGTAATAAAGAAAATCCCATTTATAAACTTTCTCATATCATGGGTATAATTTAAAGCGTATCAAAAAAGTAATAATGTCAATAACTATATAAAATTGTATTTATAAAACATTTTACAAAAATGTTTCACTTGAAAGAAAACACCATTTCAAAATAATATCTAACGGTATCAAGGTTGTCAAATTCACATGGTCTTACAATAACACTATTATAAACTCTATATAACCTCATGATTGACTTTAATCCCTTCAAGCTCATACGGATTTACTATAATGCATCGTAACACTAAGGTACGAGATGTTACACAGGCCTGGTGGCAAGGCCAACTCATAAGCAACATCACCCACACAGCGGAAAATCTCAAACGGACCAATGTACTTGGGGGCTCAACTTGCCCCTCTTCCCAAATAACACCTTTCATGGGTGAAATCTTCAGAAGAACCTGCTCGCGCTCCATAAACTCTAAATCCGGGACCTTCCTGTCCGCATACATGTTTTGCCGACTCTGAACTACTAGAAGCTTTTCCTGAATAAGCTTCACCTTGTCCAAAGACTCTCTAAGCAAATCTGTACCCCAAGGTCAAACTTCAAAAGCATCAAACCACCCAATAGGAGAACGACACCTCCTACCATATAAAGCCTCGAACGGCGCCATATCAATATTGGAATGGTAGCTATTGTTGTACGCGAACTCTGCCAAGGGCAGGAACCTGTCCCAACGACCACAAAAGTCAATAACACACGCTCTAAACATATCCTCGAGCACTTGAATAGTCGGCTCGGATTGACCATTAGTCTGAGGATCATGAAAAGCTGTACTAAGATCCAACTGAGTACCCAAGTCTGCACAACGTAATGACCTCTAGAAGTTGGAAGTAAACTGGGGACCTCGATCTGAGATGATGAAAATAGGAACCCACCGTGCAATCGCACAATCTCACGAATGTAAATCCTAGCCAACTTCTCTGCATTATAAGTAACTTGAACGGGGATGAAATGAGCAGATTTAGTCAACCGATCAACAATAACCCTAATTGAATCAAACTTGCCCTGGGTCTTCGGAAGACCCACAATGAAATCCATGGCAATACTCTCCTATTTCAACTCGGGAATGGGCATCCTCCGAAGCACACCACCAGCTCGTTGGTGCTCATACTTGACTTGCTGACAATTCCCACAGTTAGCAACAAAATCTGCAATATCTCTCTTCATCCGACTCCACCAGTAGTGCTGTCTCAAATCATGGTACATCTTTGTCACCCCTAGATGAATAGAATACGTGGAGCTATGAGCCTCCTCCAATATCAATCGAATCAGACCACCTACACAAGGAACACACATGCATCCCTTGATCCTTAGAATCCCCTCACTATAAATCATAGACTCCTTGGCCTCACCTCTCAAAACCTTATCATAAATCTTACATAACTGAGCATCCTCAAACTGCTAAGCCCAAATCTGCTCCAAGAGAGACGACATCGCCTCAATACATGCTAAAACTCTGCCCGGATTTGAAATATCAAGATGCACAAAGTTGTTAACCAGAGTCTAAAGCTCCATGGCTAAAGGACGCTCAGAAGCAACCAATCGAGCTAGACTGCCCATACTCACTGCCTTGCGACTCAAGGCATTGGCTACCACATTAGCTTTACCCGAATGGTAAAGTATGGTTATATCATAATCTTTCAGAAGCTCCATCCATCTCCGCCATCTAGAATTGAGATCTCTCTCAGTAAACACATGTTAAAGGCTGTGATGATCGGTGAACATCTCACAATGGACACAGTAAAGGTAATGTCTCCAAATCTTCAAAGCAAAGACCACCGTTGCCAACTCTAAATCGTGAGTAGGGTAGTTCTTCTCATGAATCTTCAGCTGTCTGGAAGCATAAGCAATGACCTTTTTTTCTTGCATCAACGCGACACTCAACTAGAACGAGAAGTATCACAATACACTACGAAGTCCTTGGCCTCCACAGGCAATGCTAGAATCGGGGCTGAAGTCAACAAAGTCTTGAGCTTTTGAAAGCTCTCCTCACACTCATCAGACTACTGAAAAATTAGTTCTTTTACGAGTCAAACGGGTCAAATGCAAAGCAATAGAAGCAAATCCCTTCACGAACTGACGGTAGTGACTAGCCAAACCTACGATGCTACGAATCTCTGTCACTGAAGTTGGCCTAGCCCAATCTCTAACGGCCTCAATTTTCTTAGGATCAACCATAATCCTGTCCTTTGACACCACATGACCTAAGAAGGCTACAGACTCGAGCCAAAACTCACATTTAGAGAACTTTACATACAACTCCTTGTCTCTTAACAAACCAAGAACAATCCTCAAGTGTTTCTCTTGAATCTTCCCTACTCCTCGAGTATACCAGTGTATCATCCATGAACACAATCACAAAACAATCCAAGTATGGCTTAAAAATGCTATTCATCAAGTCCATGAAAGCAGTTGGGGCATTGGTAAGCCCAAATGACATGAGAAGAAACTCGTAGTGACCATAACGAGTCCTAAAGGCTGTCTTAGGAATATATTCGGCTCGAATCTTCAGCTGGTGATAACCCGACCTCAAATCAATCTTGGAAAACACAGAAGCCCCTGAAGCTGGTCAAATAGATCATCAATACGAGGAATGGGGTGCTTGTTTCGAATGGTGACTTTGTTCAACTGGCGTTAATCAATGGACATCCGCATAATCCTATCATTTTTCTTCACAAATAGCAGAGGAGCGCCCCATGAGGAGACATTCGAGTCTAATGAATCCTTTGCTAAGAAGATCTTGAAGCTGCTCCTTCAACTCTCTCAACTCGGCTGACGCCATCAGATACGGCGGAATAGAAATAGAGCGAGTCCCTGGCTCTAAATTAATACAAAAATCAATATCACAGTCGGGTGGCATACACGACAAGTTTGTGGGAAACACCTCCGCGAACTCACTAACCACAGGAACCGACTCAAGCGATAGAGCGTCAGCACTAGTATCGCGAATATGCACCAAATAATCCAAACAACCTTTATCAACTAACTTTTTAGAGCGAAGAAAGGAAATGATCTTCTTTGGGGAGGGACTCGGAGTACCCTTCCACTCAAGTCTAGATATTCCCAGCATAACTAACGTGACTGTCTTAGCGTGACAGTCCAAAATTGTGTGGTAAGGAGACAGCCAACTCATACCCATAATAACATCAAGATCTACCATATTAAGGATCAACAGGTCTACACACATACCATAACCATAAAAGTGACTGTACAAGATCGGTAAACTCTATCTACCACTACCGAGTCTCCAACTGGAGTGGATACATGTATAGGAGCATCAAGCTAGTCACACACTATATCAAGACCCATAGAGAAGTATGTGGACACGTAAGAGCATGTAGAACCCGGGTTAAAAAATATAGTAGCTGACCGGTAAAAGACTGAGATGTTACCCGTACAAGCGTATCGAAAAGCCTCGGCCTGTCCGCCGGAAAAGATAGCAATGAACCCATCGTCCCGGCCCCCGCTGCGAATCTCCACGACGACCCAGAGCCTCTCGGGCCCCCGCTTCCCTGCGGGCTGATGTCCACCCCTGCCTAATGAGATTCGCCTCTGCTAGGTTGGGTGCTAGCTCTACCAAATATACGGGCCACCTCGCCCTGTCTTAGCGCGGTCCCTACCATAAGATCCTCCTCCCCTAGCGAGATGAGCGGAGCCTTGGGAGGTCGGGTACCCTAGCACTCTAGCCATTACGTCCGAGCTGTGACGAACTTTCTTAATATGTCCTAACTCTCCACACTCAAAGCATTTACGATTTAGCATAGGTTGTTGAAAAGAACCAGAAAAAGAAGAATAACCACCATGATCAGAAAATCTGGAGTATGAAATCCCCTGGCTAACTTGAAGAATGATGATTGGGCCTTAGTGGTCTTAATGTGATACTGCATAGCCGGGGCGGAATAGGGCAACCCAAATAAACCTGACAACTCTGGCCATACTGACCCTGCCCTCGGGAGAACGTACCATTGAAACCACCACCCTTACGGGCCTTCTTATCAACATACTTGCCATAGCTATCCTGCCCCACTGACTCAACTGTGGTGACATGATCTATCACATCCTGGAAAGAAGCTCATGTAGATACAAGTTGAAGGGCTGACAACTTCAAATCAGTGTTCAACCCCTTTACAAACCTCCAAACTCTCTCAGACTCAGTGGACAACAACTGAAGAGCATAACGGGACAAAGAGTGAAAACGGGCCTCATAAGTAATAACTGAAGAACTCCTCTGCTCGATGTTGCTAAACTCATCACGCCTCCTATCCGTCAAGGTACGCGGGACATACTTCTCCAAAAAGACTGAATAAAACTGAGTCCAAGTCAACGGAGGCAACCTAGGCGTCTACATTCCACATAAGCTCTCTACCATAATTTGGCATCACCCAAAATGCAAAGGTCACAAACCCGACACCATGGCTCTCAATTGCCCCCATCTTATGGATCCTCTCATGACAATCAATAATGAACTCATATGCATCCTCGGACTCTGGGCCATAGAAGACGGAAGATTTTATCTCGGTGAACCTCTAAAATAGATCATGCTCCTTACTGATCATCATCGAGCCAGCCACTGGTCTAGGGAAAATATCTGGTTCAGGAGCCTCATCCATACGTGAGCCACGGCAGCTGCGTGCGTATGCGGAGCACAAAATCTATCGAGGGGATCGCCCCCGCCCAATCTCGAGCTCGGCCGTACGTGGTAGGCGGTAACACACCGCCTCGCCCGGTCCATTCGGCAAGTTCAACGATGAGCCAAAGCATATGACAATCGGAGTAGCTATGATATGCGGGCAGCCGGCGTACGGTCCCCAAATCTGCCTTCTCAACCTGAACCGTTGGTGGCTCGGGGAAAATTGATCTAGCACGAGCCTGACCAGCCACGGGAGCCCTGCTCCTAGCTGGTGCTGCCTCCTGCCTCTACCACGCCCACGTCCCCTGACCTGACCTCTAACATAAGTCGCGACCTCGACAGCCGTCTCTGGTGCCTCATTAACAGCCGCCCTAGCACGAGTCCTCTCCATTTGTGAGAGAATAGAAGGAAAAGTCAAATCCCAATTTGAATAATCCAGATACCAATTCGAATCAAGTAGCACAAAGAAAAGAAAGAGTTTGAGATTTCTTAGTGTCCCATAGCCTCTCGAAGATAAGTACAGACATCTCTGTACTGATTTGCAAGGCTTTACTAGATATGTCCTTGTACAGATGAGATCAGTGAACCAAGGGCTCTGATACCAACTTTATCACGACCCAAATATGTCATGATGGCTCCCACACTGACCCCCCTAGTGGGAGAACTATCCCCTTATCTGATTAATCATTCAATTATTCAAAACCACTTAAATAACACCAGAAATATTAATACTAAATCCATGCCATATTGTAAGTAGTAAATAAGCAAGAATAACCAATTTATATCAAAGGGTTCAAGATTAATACCCTAGGTCTCATAACCCATCATTCTAAGGCCATAATTCACCGATGGAATCTTAAAGAGGAAGGTAATAAGGCAAGATTATAGGTTAGAACTTACCCTAATAGATGATTTCTCCAAACTCCTTCAAGAATCACCTCTCCTAGCTCTTAGAATTAGGTTCTTAGGTGCTTTGGAATAATGATTCAGACTTAGGGCATTAAAATAGGGAAATCATCCCGTCGATTCCCCACGGCGGTCATAAGGATAGCCATGGTGGTCCTGCCCTAGCAGTCAAGCCATCCGCCATGACGGAATTCCACTTAAACACGGATCCTCTCCAATGCGGGTAAGACTCTATCGTGGTGGCTTGCTATGGTGGTACTGGGCTCACCATGGCGAGAACACCAACAACCAGATTTTTGGGTTTTTCGCAAGTCCATCCAAAAATTCCAACATCAATTTGAGGCCTCCCGGACACAAACCAGCTATGCTCACACACTTTTAAGCAAGCTACGAATTCACCCGTGGCCTCAGAATTCCCAACGGAAGTCTAATTCACCAAGTCAGCTTCCAAACGGATAAAATTAACTTTCCAACCAAATACCCACCAAGTCTTAATCGACCCTCTAGACCTCACGAAATCGATGGAAATTCAAAAAGGTCCGTTTACCCAAAAGTCAACTGTTAGTCAAACTTTTCCACTTAAGAGCTCTAATTTCCCAAGTTTTGCTAGAATCGCACGATAATCTTGGGAAATGGGTCGACAGGGGTAAAATGGTCAAAATACATGTAATGACCAAATGGGTCGTTATAGGTATGCCTCCGAAAAACACAATCAAAAGAGGTGACCAACTAAAAGGGGCATGGGTAGAGGCAGGGCTACAGTGCAAACACGCATGCGCGATCAACGCTATGACCAATAGGAAGAGGAGGTCGAAGTCTTGCCCTTGCAAAGGAAAATGACCTCAGTGCCATGAAGATCATCACCGTCGCATGATTTCTCCCAGTCTGAAAAGGAGGGATGTTCTGCATCATCACTAAACTCTGGTGATGAGGAGATTGAGCCAGAGCGTGGGCCAATTGTCAACCCTCCAAAACCTGATAAAGGATTAAGCTAGGAGATTGCAAGAGGTGTGAATAAAACAAGATTCTGAGAATAGCTTGTGGTTTTTAGTTGAGAGGTCTAAAGAATTGTTTGAACAAGGGTTGGAACTGACAAAACGAGGGGCGAATCCGACAAGCAGCATTTTCGAAAAGAGACAAATCAACTTTCATGGGTTGGAACCTTATCCTTGTCACGACCAAATTTCACTAAGTCGTACGGGCACCTACCTTTCCCACCTCGGTAGGTGAACCCTTAACTCCACATTCGCAGTTAATAGAAAATAGCGGAAGAAGTAAAATAGCGAAAGCCTTACAAATATAATATAAGAAAGCGAAAACAAAAGAAATACACCCCAGTATCTAGTCTGGTTATACAAGAGCATCTAGCTAAATACTACGAGTCTGAATAATAAGTATACATCAATAGTCTAAAAAATATGTCTTAGAATGGAAATAAAGATATAGTAGGTATAGGAGTCTTCGGCCAGCGAACGTCCACATGCTCACCCTGTAAGACTCGAATCAACAAATCCTTGAAACAGTCAACCACGAGGAGTAGAAGTCGATCTCTCCTGATACTCTGCATTCATAAAAGAATACAGCAAGTGCAAGTCAGTACAAACAACAAGTACTGGTAGGTATCATAGGCGACTAAGACTACCTAATGCATATAAAGACAACAGAGCTGGATAAACACATAAACCAACAAGTACAAGTATAATACAGCCTCAACAATACCTAACAGGTCCTCAAGTATTAACAATTAACATCAGTATTCAAACCATCAGCTACCAACTAGGTTCTATAACCGATCAAGTCTATAGTAAAGTATCTAAACCCGAGTGTTCCCAGTCTCATCATATCCGATCAAACCTATTGTTAAAGCATCTAATCTCAAGTGTTCCAAGCACTCAATAAACCGGTAAAATATTCAACCAAGTATCCGATCAAGTATCCACAACACAATAACAACCAAACATAATGATGATAACAAGTGCAATGCAATGCAATGATGTGGATGACATGAATGCAATAGCCATATAAATGCTGTGTACACACATGCCTCGAGCGGAACATCACGTCTCGATGGTCATGACCCATGGGGGACCCGCAAAGTCTATGTACCTCACGATTCCAAAGAACAACCTCGGCAATCGCTACCTCACAATTTCGGCAATAACCTTGACAATTGCTAAACTCTCATGATCCCTAAGAAAGACCTCGGGTATCGGACACTCTCACGATCCCGGCAAAGACCTCGGGTTTCGAACGCTCATCTCTCTTTTACGCTCTCTGGCAGAAACCTCGGAGGCTACACTTTCTCATATATCATCATCAGTACCAGAGCCATGCATATGTCAATGTATCATGAAAATGTGTATGAATTTGATGAAATGTGATATCAACAACCAATTCTGTCTGAAATAGTATCACATATGGCACCCGAGTAATACTAATAGTAAGGCTCCACTATAAGCCACAATAAAATCGCAACTCTTAGCTGTACCTCCCAGGGTAAACAAGTAATATCAATGATAAGGCCACACAATAAGCCACAATGGAATCATAACCCTCAGCAGTACCTCCCATGGTACACAAGTAATATCAATGATAAGGCCACATAATAAGCCACAATGGAATCACAACTCTCATTTGCCATAGTATCAATATGTCAACAATGCCAACAAGCAATTGATCAGATAAGTCAACAATACAACGGGGTGGCTAGCCCCCAAATCATACAACAAGGCCCAACCTAAGAAAGTATCCATCCCAACTTCGTACCTGAAGGCTTACATGCATTCTCGGACAATATCATCTAAACATACACTTTGCTAATCGAAGTCTCACCATAAGGTAAACCGTAACCTACCTGGAATGCCGAACAACAAAGTCTCCAACAATCACACCTTAGCCTTTCCTTTTCTTTGAGCCTCGAGGTCAAGAAAGTCTAAGCATATTCGAATCATGAAATTAGAAACAAGAAGAACATCAATCAAACACTACTTCTATTCAAGACCCAAACCCCCAACCTATGGAATGGGTTTTTATGAACTAGAAGGGTGAAATTAGGAATCTAAAAGTTTCAACATGAAACTAAAACTCTAGGTGATCAATTCCCATCAATAGTGATGGGTGTAAATTATTCATGTAATTTTATACATAAAAAAATAATTTTTAAAATAAAACATGACTATTTATATCTTATTCTCGCATATTTTCAATGTAATCTTATTTTAAAAAAGAATATCTTGGAAGAATGAAAAATAAGCAAATGCCAAAGAGATAAGAAAATATTTCATGGGTGCAACCATAAGTCCATGTTCACAACCGTAAAATTTCACATGTGGGAATTACATAAAGACAATATTGGGAGAAGTTGTAAAATCCACGGGTGTGACCGCCACTTTCATACTCACACCCATCAAGTGTTGAAATCTACGGGTGTGACCACCACTTTCATCTTCACACCCGTCAAGTGTTAGCATCAAGAAAGAAGTTGTATAATCCACGGGTGTAACCACTACATTCATACTCACACCCGTCAAGTTTGAAATCCACTGGTGTTGTCACGACCCAACCGATGAGTCGTGATGAATGTCTGACCTCTAGCAACCAAACACCCCTAAACTCGTACCTGAAACATACTAACATCAAAGGCCCATAAATGGCATAAATTGATCTCATAAGAGGGAAACATCGTAACTCGTATTTATCCGCATATATACACAAATATACCGAACAATGCATAAGCGTGTTACCTAAGCTGCTACATATACTGTACACAAAAGAATAGAAACCGAAAAGGCTACATCATCTGACTAATACATAAAACAGTACACAGACCTCTACTGGAATGAAAGCTATAGAAAGGACGGGACAGGGCCCCGTCATACCCATATGCACACATGTCACGACCCAACCCCGTAGGCCGTAACTAGTGCCCGAGCTGGACACTCGTACACACCTGTTACTATAGTCAGTCCACAACTAGCATACTGAGAACTTATGCATAAATGAAGGCAAGCTATCATAACATGCAGTATTCCAAAAAACCATCTATACATATGCAAGTTCCGGGTAAGGGCCGCCACGACGACGGGACCGCCCAAAGCATAATCACACGTACATAACCGAACAAGAACTATTCACAACCCACACATGTCCACGTACCTCAAGAGGTAACAACGTAATCATATGATGATGACAGGCCCCGCCGTACTTTTGAACAGACATATGCATATACAATGGAAGTGTTCGTACCAAAATATAGGCTCCATGAACAAGGAGCGCACTAAAGTAGCAGAATCGTATCTTAGGGACGGCGGGTCACCAAATCGATCATGTCCGTACTCGCGGCACGAAACGAGCCCCTCGAAGAAAGTGGGTCAAGATTTTTAATACGTCGAGTACGTAAAGTACGGAATACGCAAGTTAAATCGCATCAAGTAAGTGAGTATAGAAAATCATAAGGCTTGCCTCTCAAGCATAAATCACGCGTATCAATATCATATCCAAACCCCATTATGACCGAGTGACATAAGTAAATAATCATCAAGTACATATGCATGGATAGCTTATCCCGACCCTCAGTGAGGGGCTTTCGTAAATAAAACTATCATATACACATGTACATATTAACGGCCCCGCCCCTCTAGTGAGGGACGCGGTGAACAAAAAGTCATCATATGCCATCTTCGCCGCCCTCATATCATCATATCATATAACGTGCTCCCGCCCCGAGTGAGGGATGCGGTGAATAATGCAATGAGTCGTGCACGAATACATTGCCCTGCCCGGACGCAAGGAAAGAAGTAATAACAGCCGCACGCAGCAGAGAGCGAGAAACCATATGCACATAAATCATCATTTCGTACTCGATAAATAAGTAAGTAGACAAATCAACGCTCGAGTATCCGAGTAATAGTCACACTCAGGACTCTTGAAATATCATTACGAAATATGTCACATAACGTCTAAGGGATCGTAAACATGTATCAAGCCAATCTGAGCCCGCCTATAAAAGTTACGGGCATTATCCGTTATAGAGTTCTCTATGAACATATCCTAGCAATCCGAGACCATAGATGAAAGTTAGGGACATTATACGACATAAAATCCTTTTGGAGCAACAACTCTTTATACAACATTTGAAATCCAATCATACAAAAGACATAAGGACCATAGTTCGACTATATTAAGAATGCCAACATCAAGAAGTGAATAAGAATCGTAGACATGCTCGGATCTTAAGAATAGAGTTACCCCAAAGCTCATATCATATCTTACATACATCTAAGACATGCCAAAAGAAAGAAGGGGTAAGTTTTACATACCTCGTCCACTTCCTAAGCTAATCCAAA
>NC_081343.1:25375381-25471653 GCF_029784015.1 Lycium ferocissimum
TTTCTATGTTTGAATTTATAAGACTTTCGAGAATACTTGGGAGTCGCGTCACAAAAATTTACTCTCTCCTCCCGCGCGGCTTAACCTTGAAACTACATTTAAGATATGATGCTTTAACGCTAGTATGATAGCGTCCCTTGCTCCGCATGACCTTCATCACATAATGCGGAATAAGTTGAAGTCTTAACAGATTTCAAAACGTTCTCACAACACGTCTCCCTCCGAATTAGAAAGGATCTCTTACTCTTCTAACTATACTCATTATTTTAGCCTTTTCAATCCTCGATATTCACCTTCCATCACAGGTTTCCAGACTCCCGATGGTGGCGAAAACACCTTGGTCGCCGTTACTTATAAATACTCGGTTATCGGCCCTTTTTGGTTTCCCGCTCCCGGCTATTTAGTAATAATATTACAGCAAATACACACACATAGAAAACTCCAATAAGGATTCATATACCTATAGCCGATCGGTCTTTGGACTGATCTGGTGGGCTATAAGGTGAAGTGTACTCCTCGTCATCGTCTACCCACCGTCTACTCGTCTGGCCCTCGTCGTCTTCCTCATCTGAGCTCGAGGAGTATAGATAACCGGGCAATTCCTGGTTTACCGACGGCCAGGATAGGGGGTTGGAGTAATCTGTAACACTCACCGGGGAGGCCGGTCTGACGTAGTGCTCCACCATAGGGGCAACTGGTGCGGTCTCAGGAATCTCCTCCTCTGGTGTCCCCGATGAATACTCAGACGGATCTGTATCATAGCTGTCCTCTGGGGGGTCCTCCTCCTTAGGAGTCAAAAACTCTGGAGGAATCGTCGCCGCGTCCTCCGAGGGATCCGTCTCAATAGAATAACTAAGGCTCCTCCTGCTGGGTCCCGGAGCCTGAGGTCCTGAAGATACTCTAGGGGCCTTCTTAGCACCCCCACTATCTGAAGCTGATCTCTTCATCCCTCGTCGATACCGTGCCACCGCAGCGAAAGTATCGGATGCTGGTCGGTCCACAACTTACATACCGAGAACTTATACATAAACGAAGGCAAGCTATCATAACATGCAAGATTCCAAACCATCTATACATATGCGAGCCGGTAGGGGTCGCCACGGCGGATGGGACCGCCCCAAAGCATAAATCACACAGACATAACCAAACAGTAACTATTCACAACCCACACATGTGTCCACAGACCTCTAAGAGTAACAACAGAATCATATGACGGGACAGGGCCCCGCCGTACCCCTGAATAGACATATGCATATACAATGGAAGTGTCTGCCCCAAAATATAGGCTCGGAACAAGGAGCGCTCCGGCAGAATCGGTGTCCTAGACCGGCGGGTCACCAAATCGATCGTCCGTACTGCGGGCATTTAAACGCAACCCCCGAAGAAAGGGGGTCGGACGGAATATGCGAGCGTACAAACAAGGAATACAAGATGGCGGTAATCGTGCGAAGTAAGGAGTATAGAAAATCATAAGGCTCCCTCGATGCATAAATCATGCGTATCAATATCATATCCGACCCGTTATGGGGACCGAGTGACATAAGTAAATAATCATCAAGTACATATGCATGGATAGCGTGTCCCGGCCCTCTAGTGAGGAACTCGGTAAATAAAATCATTATATACATGTACATATAACGTGCCCCGGCCCTCTAGTGAGGCACGCGGTGAATAAAGTCATCATATGCCATCCTGGCCGCCTCCCTCATATCATCATCATATCATATAACGTGCCCTGGCCCTCTAGTGAGGGACGCGGTAAATATCATCATATACATATAACGTGCCCCGGCCCTCTAGTGAGGGATGCGGTGAATAATGCAGTGGAGTTGTGCACGAATACATGCCCTGGCCCGGGACGCAGTGAAAGAAGTAATAACAGCTCGCACGAGCAGAGTAGTGAGAAACCATATGCATATAAATCATCATTGCAGACTCGATAAATAAGTAAGTAGACAAATCAACGCTCGAGTATCCGAGTAATAGTCACACTCAGGACTCTTGAAATATCATTACGAAATATGTCACATAACGTCTCAGGATTAAAAACATGTATCAAGCCAATCCGAGCCCGCCTATGAAAGTTACGGGCATTATCCATTATAGAGAGTTCTCTATGAACATATCCTAGCAATCCGAGACCATAGATGAAAGTTAGGGACATTATACGACATAAAATCCTTTTGGAGCAACAACTCTTTATACAACATTTGAAATCCAATCATACAAAAGACATAAGGACCATAGTTCGACTATATTAAGAATGCCAACATCAAGAAGTGAATAAGAATCGAGACATGCTCGGATCTTAAGAGATAGGTTACCCCAAAGCTCATATCATATCTTACATACATCTAAGACATGCCAAAAGAAAGAAGGGGGTAAGTTTTACATACCTCGTCACTTCCTAAGCTAATCCGAACTTAAGTCTCGGGCTTCCCAAGATCTACAACAATGTCATTAGGTACTAACATTAGCTATAGGCACTTAGGAATTCAATCCCAAACTAGCACTTTATCTACGGAAATTAGGGCGGCATTTCCCTATAAATTCAACAACCCGAGAATTCAACTCGGCTAAATCATCAACAACAATACCAACAACCATACTAACAACATCAACAATTAATTCAAAACGTATTCTAACTTTAGTAACTCTTTTCTACATAATTCGACAACATTTCACTTATATTCAAATCAACCTCATACAATCAAGCCAACACCAATGTCCACACGTTCAAGTACTAACTCGAGAACATTCAACAAGACTCAAGAGCACTTTGGACAATCCACATAATATTCAAAACAGCCCATCCAATATACAATGCAACCCGAAACCTTCCAAGTTCAAGAAAACAACAACAACACATTCCTCTCTTCCAAATTCATAAACTATACCAACAATCCACACGTTAACAACATCATTCTCATAAAAACAAGAAATTATATCAAAATCACGTTAGCTTCCAAAACAGCCCATAACGATTACAACTTCAATTTGAACCATCAAACCTTCATTTTCATCATAAAATCTACAACAACAACGACTAAATATACTAAGTGAATTTAGTTCATTCCTTCTATACCAAAGCAGCCCCTATTCGGCTACAACACCAACACACATGACTTTATGAATTTCATCCATTTCTACATACTACAACACGCACAAACCATCCATAACACAAATAAAGGAGGATTGAATCTTACCTTTTCCACTTAACTCCTCCCTCGGCTAGAGTTTGTGCCTTGCAACAACGAATGCTTTGCTTGCTCCAACAACTACTCCACGTTAATAACGGCCTTCCAATTGGTTGAAATGCTAGAAGAAAATTATTTGTTGATCAATTCTCATGGACCTCAAGTTCGGCCATAGCCATGGCCGAATACCTTCTCCATGTTTCTCCAACTTTCTTGAGTTGTAAAGATGAATAATATGTCTTGCTTGGTCATGACTCATCTATATATATAGAGATACATGGCCCATACAAAGTGGACAGATGCCCCCCTCATGGCTTGACTCAATCGAAATTGGCCAAGCCATGGGTGGGGCCCCATAGCCACACGGCCACAAGTGGCCATTTCATGAAAAATAATTAACTTCCAATAATTAACTTCTAACCCCCAATCTTTCTTAATATTCCATACCAATAAAATTACAAGCAACTTGTACCTTAAAACAAAATCGGAGGTACCTCGTATCCCACAATAGTCTTGTCCTTAACTTATCATGATTAACTCGGAATATCCCAACGTACAGATTACGGGATATAACAATACACATCTCAAAAGGGTGGCCTACCAAACCGACCGGCGATTCGGATCAAATGGAGCGCACTGGCCACTGCTAGATCTAGAGGTCTTACCAAGCTGGACCACTTGTCTGTCTACCTATACCTGCAGGCATGAACGCAGACCCCAAGCAACGAGGAGTCATTACGGATAATGTACCGAGTATATAAGACATAAAACAACATATATATATATATATATATATATATATATATATATATATATATATATATATATATACACACACACACACACACACACACACACAAGAATCACGAATAAGGTCTAAACTCATAGTGAAATGACTATCTGCATGTACTTGTATGAACTAGTATCTGCCTGTATCTGCATAAACCTGTATAATTGACAATGCCACTATGGGCGCAAAATATGCATGCTCATGCCTATCAATGAAGGTCATACATCTATATATGCATGTGCATATATAACGCCTGATATATGTGCATATATAACGCCTGTCTCCTTTCTCATTTCATATCAGCCTCCCTGCGGCCATCATCATATACATTCTTTGCAGTACTTGCAGCCTGATTCTCATATCATCATCATAGTGGTAATGCATATATAACGCCTGTATCTCTCCTCATACTCCATATATACATATATATAATATTCGCGTATATAACGCCTTCTGGCCACGGGTCAAGGTACATGAATATATGTAATGAATGTAATGCATGAATAACTGTATACTTAAAGCTGGACCCATGAACAGAAGGAATACTCGTTAACTGTGTACATGAACATCGAAGACTGAAAGACTGCTAATGCTTCAAAGAGTAGAGTAGTATGGAAGCTCGCTTACTCGCTCGTTGTATCATATCATAGGATCATGCCTAAAGAAAGTGTCACGACCCAACCCCATGGGCCATGACTAGTGCCCGAGCTGGACACTCGTATATGAACCTGTTAGATATAGTCAAACTGAAACTAAGGACGGAATGGAAACTTGTAAAGGCAACTAAAGATTCACAATGCCATATATCATCATAAACATGTCTCCTGAGGAGTCACAGCTGATTAAAGCATAACACAATAAGCAAGCCGACAAGGCTGCCACCATATACGGGAATATCCAAAACAAACCATATTGACACAGCTGACCAAAACCTATAAACAACCCACATATATCTACAGACCTCTAAGAGTATAAAAGTGAAATAGGATGGGAAAGGGCCCCGCTGTACCCCTGGATATGCATAAGTCTACATCAAAGATCTGTACCAAAATAATCTAGGCTCTGGAACAATGGAGCTCTCCAAATAGCTGAGCAGAGGTCCTAGGCTGGAGGATCACCAAACCGAGTGTCTATACCTACGGGCATGAAACGCAGCCCCCCGAAGAAAGGGGGTCAGTACGAGGAATGTACTGAGTATATAAAGCATGAAATATAATAAAGAAAATCATAACTGAATACAAGATTACAGGAGGCAAGTATGATAATCAAAGATACCAATACACCTGTGCCTTACGAGATGAGAATCATGCATGTCTATATCATATACCATACCCGGCCCATTATGAGACTCGGTGAATAAAGTCATCATATACCATACCCGGCCCATCATGGGACTCGGTTCTATAATCATATCATATATATATATATATATATATATATGCCGACCCTACAGTGAGGGACTCGGTGAACAATGCGGTGGCTTGTGCATGAATACATACCCGGCCCGGGACTCGGTGAAAGATATATTAACGGCATGCACGAGCAGAGTAGTGAGCAACCATATGCAAACTAAATCATCATCTGAGACTCAATAGAATAAGTAGAATGAACCAACACTTGAGTATCAAAGACAACAGTCATGTCAAGTAACCCATGAATGTCACTATGGATTATATCAAATAGAACTTCAGGAATCATAGACACGTATCAAGACATAATGAAATAGCTTCTGGAAATCAAGAACATTAGCCATCCTAGTGTCTCTAAGAATAGGAGCTTCTTTGGAGTTTATACATTCGTCGTCTGTTTGTCTCACATAGATCATGCCAAAAGAAAGAAAGGATAGCTTTACATACCTTTGACGCTTAATCCGTGATTCGATATGTATACGCTGCCCGAAGTACCTCAACCTATATTAAGAAGTTAAGCACTATAGTTAAGCTACAGAAAGGCTTAAAACGTATTTCGAAGTTAGTAACTCATTTTTAGAAAATTGGGCGGCATTTCCCCTATATTGTTCACTTCCCTTACATCCAAGCCAACTATACAACAATCAAAATAACATCAACAACCACACGTCCAAGTTACCATATCAAGAACTAGTCAAAACCGATTCAAGAACACCTCGAAATAGCCCGCACCGCACGCACAACACTCCAAATCAGTCCACACGTTGCACATTCAACAATAATCAACATAACGACCACGACATACTCAAGTTATTCCTAATGATCTATAGCCACAACACATCATCAAATATGACCTTACAATAATATGTTCCAAACAGCCCATCAACTATAACAACATAAATACATAATTATAACCACACTTAGTCTTTCAACTCAACAAGAACAACCCCTAATTACAATATAACAATAACAACAACAACCTCAAATAGCAACATATCACGTGAGAATTTCCCCCAAAAATCTCATCAAAACAGCCCACAACCTCATGAACATCTAATCCAATTCATATCTCAACAATTCCATATAAACAACTACAACTTGAATTATCATGATTCCTTCACTTTTAACATACAATCAATGACAACAGTAACAACAACACCAATAAAACCTAATCCACCATAATTAAATTAAGACAACTCCAACACGGCCAAACAGAACCTTAACGTTAACATACACAATTCCTTGCATCCAATTCCACTTAATAAGAGTTAATCTTCTCAACTATAACATTTGACTTTAATTCCAATTACACCATAAAGGAGGGGGAATTATTACCTTGATTAGCTTATTCACCCTTCACCTAGCTTGCGTCAATCATGAATGTTCCTCCAACTCAAGAGAATAAGAAGGTTGCTGCTCACTTTTGGGACGTCTAGAACACTAAGAAAAAAAAATTACAACTTTTCCTTCACAATACTTGAATTGGCCGTGAGCTTGGTGGCTGCCTCCTTGAACGTTTAGAACACTTTTTATGGAATTATAATTCCCTTTCTTTCACAATATTGGAGTTGGCCGTGAGCTTGCTGCCATGGCTGTTGTGATGAACTCTACAAGATGAATATGTATGACTTAGTGAGTCATTGTTACATATATATATGCAGCCTACCACATTGACATGTGGCCAGCCCACTTGACATGTGTCCCACTGTGGCATGCACCAATCAAATTCAGCCATGTAGTAGTGGGGCCCACTTTAACTTAATTAATCATTAATCCCCACTTAATAATCTGATCATAGTTAATTAATCCCACTTCACTAATATCTCCACTAATTGTAATTAATAAGCAAACCGTGCATTATTAAAATCGGGATTAAAAGGTCCTTGTCTCATATCTCAAAAATAATCTTGTCCTTGAACTTATGTCGATTAGCTTACGAATAATCCAACGTAAAAAAAATACGGGATATAACATCCTTCCCCTCTTTAGAACATTCGTCCTCGAATGTTAAACTAGTTCTACGGGGTCTTATAAAAATTTTGGGAAAGTCTCCTTTATCGCCATCCCTACCAATCTGCATTCCGCAACCCACAGATGCCTCATAGGGCCACAATAACATATAGCCCCATCTACCAATCAATACAGTTATGTAAGGGATTAAATTACCTACAGGCATAGGGAACAAGTAAGGATACTTATTCTTCATCTCGTCTTCGGCTTCCCAGGTTACCTCTTCCCTATTATTATTTTGCCACAATACTTTGACGGAAGCCACATCCTTAGTACGCAACCTTCTAACTTGACGATCAAGTATAGCTATAGGGCTCTCCTCATAAGACAACTCCTCTGTTACCTGGACATTGTCTACGGAGAATACTCTAGAAGGGTCACCAATACATTTACGAAGCATTGATACATGGATGACCGGATGTACTGCTTCTAAATCAGATGGTAGGTCCAACTCATAGGCAACCTTGCCTACCCTACGAATAATCTGATAAGGTCCAATATGCCTCGGGCTAAGCTTCCCCTTCTTGCCGAACCTCATCACACCCTTCATGGGTGACACCTTCAAGAACACTCAATCACCAATCTGAAATCACCAATCTGAAACTCTAAGTGTCGACGTCGGTTATCTTCATATGACTTCTTTCGACTCTGGGCTACTAATAATCTCTCCTGAATAAGCTTCACTTTATCAACAGCTTGCTGAATCATATCTGGGCCTATCAATTTAGTCTCTCCAACATCGAACCAACCGATTGGTGACCTGCACTTTCTCCCATATAAGGCCTCGTACGGTGCCATCTGGATACTAGAGTGGTAGCTATTATTATAAGCAAACTCAATAAGTGGAAAATGATCGTCCCAGCTACCTCTGAAGTCAATAATACATGCTCACAACATATCTTCTAGCGTCTAAATAGTACGCTCAGCCTGTCCGTCTGTCTGAGGGTGAAATACTGTGCCTCTTTTTGCTTAACTTAATACCATTCTCCACTTGACACCAGTTAATATTGAATTTCCAAAGAAGGTGGTCATAATTTAGCTACTTTCGTAATTGACTGCAACTTACTATATCCATCTATACTTGAAACTTAAGTCGAGTTTTTCTTGTTTTGGGGTCATTTTTCCAGTAATACTGTAGAATAGGAGCTATCTTTCCCTTGGGTAGGTTTACCATCGCATATTGGCTCCTCTTGTCCTCTCTTCTAATTTTTATAGGTCTACTTCCATTCTTTATTTAGGTTGCATAGTCCGCAACGTACCTCCTTCTTAGAGTTATCATTTTAATAAGTGAGTCTCTTTCCTGATATGATCCTCCCTGATACTCGGACTCGTAGATCCTTTTTCTTGCTCAATGATTTGTGAATCTCTCCCACTTCTTTTCTTCCATAAGGCCATGAAAATGGTATTGATTCACATCTGTAGAGTCTGGATAAATTCAATCTGAGATGTCCTGTCGTAGGTGTCCCTCGTTGACTCATTAAAGGCTTCATAATTTTCGAGAATTTCATAACCTCTCGGTAAATTCTTTGGAAATTTGCTATAACCACAATGATACAAAAATGAAAGTCCCAACGCATAATATCCTTCTGGTAAAACCCCCTTTATTCGATGATCCTATCGAATGCATAAGTAATCTAACACACCCCAGGGCTATCGTAGGAAACATATAACATATACTTATATCATATTCAGAGTAATTGTCCTATTTGTTCTTAATGTCAATTCCAACTCAACATTTCGACTCAACTTACCATATATTTTTCCCCAACTGACCCGGAGTATCACAAACACACTCTTCTTGCTTACCTCTTACTCCTCTTTTTAATTACCTAATCGGTTTTATTCTCGAAATGTAAATACTTGCAGGTTACATAACCGTTCTTGTGTAATTCGTGAATGAACATCTAATCTTATTCATAAACTTCCCTTCCTTTGGTTCGTTCTACTTTACGTGTATCATACATACCAAAACTCTTTTTTTTTTGTTGTAACTTATCTCGTCATACTCTTTTCTTTCCTTTATTTGTCCCTTGATTATCACATCTTATATTCTACAATAGAAAGCTTTATGTCCCTTCTTATTCGTCACTTATAAATCGCTATATCATTATCAAAACGACTCTACTGTCAATTCCTTTGCCTCTATTCCAATATAGCATCGCTATCCTTTACAATATCCCTTGAGTTATCTGCTCTCAATGTCATGTTGTTCAAGGTCTTTACAATGATTTTTAGTACAGTTTCAGATACCCGCTCGATTCTTGTCCGCTTATTTACTAGCTATTAGACTCATTTCTGCATAACTCTCACTTTTTTTTTCTTAAAGTATATATCTATCACATCTCAGGATTCATCGTTTCAATTCCTACACTTGTATTTTCCTTACTCGCTTCCCCCCCTTTAAAGGTCTTATCTCCGTTACCTCACTTCCAATCTCGAACTCATATATCTCTTTCGTCAATTCCCTTATTATACTGCATCATATTCATACGTGAAGTCTTAACATGCTCATTTTGCAGTTTTGCAACCAAGTAATACAACCAACATAGCAATCCAACAAGGTTGTATTTTACTTAGCTCAACCATTAGTTATGAGTCAATGTCTACATACACTCAAATTACCAACTTCTGTTCCATAGGAATGCTTGAAATAGTAGTATGTCTAGCTATCTGTATTATCCATGTAATGTCACGTATCCTATTCTTCAATACTCAGAATTCACTTATAGCGTTATCTTTCCCTTTTCTTCCCATCTCAACTTATTCCTCTCTTTCCCGTAATCGACTTATAGTGACCGTAACTGCATTTTCCCTTAAACCTGCCATCTTTATTTTGAAGGATCTAAGTCTCATGCACAACTAATACCTCTTATGCCTCATACTTTTCTACTCTTGTGTTGCCCTCAGTATTGATTTTAAAACTAAATCATAATCATATCGTATTTGTCGTTGGTGATAGCCTTGCTTTATTGCTTTATCGTCGTACGGTAAACTCATAACTGATGGCCATATTTTTCTTTCTAGATTATTCCTTTATATACTTTACTTGTTCTATCTTGGTATAGGATATTCGTAGGAGATGCATCTTCCTTTTTTTTTTTCATAATACGACTACTTCTTAAGTGCGCGTATTTCGCATATTTCCTGTTCTTCCTAGACCCATACTTATTCCTTTTTATTCTTTCCTCCTCAATTTACTTATTACCTCCCGTTATAATCAATCCTTCATTCCTCACACGAGGAACCCTATTCTTAACTCAATAGCGCCTTGTCCTTTAGAGTATATTACTTCTATACAATCCATTCTTCGCTTCCAAAACTTATTTTGTTCATCCTGATCATCCCCTCTCATTCTTATTATGCTGATCCTTTTCCTAACAATCATTTTATTTCGTTGTTCATCTTTCCGTAGTCTTGGTCTTTTACATCCAGCCAAAGATATCACTCGTGATCTCGATTATACAAATCACAACTGTTACTACTGTGCCATATCACTTTTCTCTGATTTCTTTTTCAAGTCGACTTCCTTTTTCCTTTCGCTTGCATTCACTTTTTTATTCATGTAGAACATGTCACATCTTTAGTCATTTCCTCGCTACACTTCACTTACTTTGTATTACAGTTCTTGCTACGTTCTCATTATACTTTGATCATAATCAACTCTATAGAGTGCCACTTCTTGATCTCATTCGTTATAACCTTCGTATTTCGTACCCCTGTATCAGGCATACTATTACTTTATTTTGCTAATAAACTTGTCATATTTTACTCGTGCTTATCCATCTAATCAGTACTTCAGTATCACGCTCTATTGGAATTACCCTTTCTCTTCTATGTCATGTTTTAGTACTACCAGTCTCCCTAATTTACTCTAATATTTCTCTTTACCATATTAATGTCGAACTGATAATCACTGTTATTATCAATTCAACAACATTTAACTCATCTCTTGTAGTGTGAACGATACTCCTAACTTGATCCCGTCCTGCCATTTCTTTTTACATAACATCTTTTCCCCTTAGTACATATTATAAGCTTGTATCTTACCTCCTTTAAATTCTAGAGAAATTTCGGTAGAGTTTCCTCTATATTTCTTTACTATCCAAAACCTGCACGCAGCAAATACCAGCAACACCTCATAGGGCTAATATATATATGACATATCTCAGCCACACAGGGCTCCCAATTTCAAGTAAAAGTATAAAGATGTCGAAACTTACCTCATATATCACACCTCGATATGTACCTGATCCTTTAGTGATCTGTCCTGTTATACCTTCCTATCTACTTTCCCTTTCATTCTTCAGCTTTACATTTCAATCATACCAGAATATTGTTACCTTACCCGACATGCATCTTTCGTACCGTTGCTTACCTTTTTAACTTCCAATATCATCAGTCACTTTCTTCTGTCGATACCGTTCTTCTGCTGAAATCAAGGGTTAGTATAAGGAATCTCATTTCCTATGGCTTGGCTCTATCGCACGATCTTAGACATGAAAGAAAGGTAACATCCTAAATGTCTTGTAGCTTCCTGTTTATAGATGTGGTGCACAACACACCGATAAACAAGACTCTACTAGACACGGTCTGTAGACACTCCGAGGATGAACTGCTCTGATACCACTTTTTTCACGACCCAACCCCATGGGCTATGACTAGTGCCTGAGCTGGACACTCGTATACGAACCTGTTAGATATAGTCAAATTGAAACTAAGGACGGAATGGAAACTTGTAAAGGCAACTAAAGATTCACAATGCCATATATCATCATAAACCTGTCTCCTGAGGAGTCACAGCTGATCAAAGCATAACACAATACGCAAGCCGACAAGGCTGCCACCATATACGGGAATATCCAAAACAAACCATATTGACACAGCTGACCAAAACCTATATACAACCCACATATGTCTACAAACCTCTAAGAGTATAAAAGTGAAATAGGACGGGACAGGGCCCCGCCGTACCCCTGGATATGCATAAGTCTACATCAAAGATCTGTACCAAAATAATCTAGGCTCCGAAACAATGGAGCTCTCCAAATAGCTGAGCAGAGGTCCTAGGCTGGAGGATCACCAAACTGAGTGTCTGTACCTGCGGGCATGAAACGCAGCCCCCAGAAGAAAGGGGGTCAGTACGAGGAATGTACTGAGTATATAAAGCATGAAATATAATAAAGAAAATTATAACTGAATACAAGATTACAGGAGGCAAGTATGATAATCAAAGATACCAATGCACCTGTCCCTTACGAGTTGGGAATCATGCATGTCTATATCATATACCATACCCGGCCCATTATGGGACTCGGTGAATAAAGTCATCATATACCATACCGGCCCATCACGGGACTCGGTGCCATAATCATATATATATATATATATATATATATATATATATATATATACGTACTGGCCCTCTAGTGAGGGACTCGGTGAACAATGCGGTGAAACCGTGCATGAATACATACCGGCTCGGGATTCGGTGAAAGATATATTAACGGCGCACGAGTAGAGTAGTGAGCAACCATATGCAAACTAAATCATCATCTGAGACTCAATAGGATAAGTGGAATGAACCAACACTTGAGTATCAAAAACAACAGTCACGTCAAGTACCCCTCGAATGTCACTATGGATTATATTAAATAGAACTTCAAGAATCGTAGACATGTATCAAGACATAATGAAATAGGTTCTGGAAATCAAGAACATTAGCCATCCTAGTGTCTCTAAGAATAGGAGCTTCTTTAGAGGTTATACATTCGTCGTCTGTTTGTCTCACATAGATCATGCCAAAAGAAAGAAAGGATAGCTTTACATACCTTTGACGCTTAATCCGTGATTCGATATGTATACGTTGCCCGAAGTACCTCAGCCTATATTAAGACGTTAAGAACTTAAGCTACGGAAAGGCTTAAAACGTATTTTGAAGTTAGTAACTCATTTCTAGAAAATTGGGCGGCATTTCCCCTATATTGTTCACTTCCCTTACATCCAAGCCAACTATACAACAATCAAAATAACATCAACAACCACACGTCCAAGTTACCATATCAAGAACTAGTCAAAACAAGATTCAAGAACACCTCGAAACAGCCCGCACCGCACGCACAACACTCCAAATCAGTCCACACGTTGCACATTCAACAATAATCAACATAACGACCACGACATACTCAAGTTATTCCTAATGATCTATAGCCACAACACATCATCAAAGATGACCTTACAATAATATGTTCCAAACAGCCCATCAACTACAACAACATAAATACATAATTATAACCACACTTAGTCTTTCAACACAACAAGAACAGCCCCTAATTACAATATAACAATACCAACAACAACCTCAAATAGCAACATATCACGTGAGAATTTCCCCCAAAATCTCATCAAAACAGCCCACAACCTCATGAACATCTAATCCAATTCATATCTCAACAATTCCATATAAACAACTACAACTTGAATTATCATGATTCCTTCACTTTTAACATACAATCAATGACAACAATAACAACAACACCAATCAAACCTAATCCACCATAATTAAATTAAGACAACTCCAACACGGCCAAACAGAACCTTAACGTTAACATACACAATTCCTTGCATCCAATTCCACTTAATAAGAGTTAATCTTCTCAACTATAACATTTGACTTTAATTCCAATTACACCATAAAGGAGGGGGAATTCTTACCTTGATTAGCTTATTCACCCTTGACCTAGCTTGCATCAATCATGAATGTTCCTCCAACTCAAGAGAATAAGAAGGTTGCTGCTCACTTTTGGGACGTCTAGAACACTAAGAAAAAAATATTACAACTTTTCCTTCACAATACTTGAATTGGCTGTGAGCTTGGTGGCTGCCTCCTTGAACGTTTAGAACACTTTTTATGGAATTATAATTCCCTTTCTTTCACAATATTAGACCTGGCCGTGAGCTTGCTGCCATGGCTGTTGTGATGAACTCTTCAAGATGAGTTTGTGAAAATGAATATGTATGACTTAGTGAGTCATTGTTACATATATATATGCAGCCTACCACATTGACATGTGGCCAGCCCACTTGACATGTGTCCCACTATGGCATGCACCAATCAAATTCAGCCATGTAGTAGTGGGGCCCACTTGGTAATCTAATTAACTTAATTAATCATTAATCCCCACTTAATAATCTGATCATAGTTAATTAATCCCACTTCACTAATATCTCCACTAATTGTAATTAATAAGCAAACCGTGCATTATTAAAATCGGGATTAAAAGGTCCTTGTCTCATATCTCAAAAATAATCTTGTCCTTGAGCTTATGTCGATTAGCGTACGAATTATCCAACGTACAAAAATACGCGATATAACAGAAAGAAAGGATAGCCTTAACATACCTCGACGTAGATCAATCGTCCAACTTCTACCTCTCGAACTTGCAATTCTACAATCAAGATAACGTAGGCCTTAATTAGACCATTTACTTCGCTCACTAATCATTTTAAACACGTATAAAGCTTAACAACTTATAGACAACAATTTCCTTATAAGCTTACAACCCTTCGACTTCACATTCACTCCAATATCAACCACAACAACAATAATAACACTCATATATGAATATATACTCAAATTCATCCCTATCATCTCTTCAAGTAGCCTCAAGTCACTACATTAACCTTCATCACTTACCACTTCCACCAATACCCTCTCTTTACTTAGAATCACTAAAACTCTTGACAAAAAAACTCAAATACAATGGTAGAAATCATTTACATACCTTGAGGGGTCTATGATTCCAAAGGTTCATTTCAACTCCAACTCCAACTCCCTAAGCTTCATAACCTTGAGGAAACCCTAGAAACAACCTTCTTGTTGACAAGCATGGGTTAGCGAGACTCGGATCTTCCAAATCTCCACTAATATGATGGAAAAATATTGGGAGAGAAAATATTAGGGCTTTTCTGATTTGGAATGGAGGAAAATATGAAGTAGGGTCGTGAACCACCTATTTATACTCAGAATTAAAAAGGCTACAACGGTCCGGTTAGATGAGCAGGTCGTCGGCCAATCGACTTGTCGACGGTCCGTCGACTTGCTCTATCGACCTGCGCCTGCAGATGCAAGGCTGCGGGACCTTGTCGACGCTGCACATCGATGGTCCGTCGACCATGTCGACGGCCTGTCGACGATGACTGGTGCCTGCAGGTTTTTCTGACTCAGTCCAGATCTCGTCGATTCGATTCGCTCAACTTCTAACTCTATAAATTGCCAGGAACACCTGCTGGTACCTGTGTACACAGGGTGACACTTTCTATCTTCAAAAATACGGGCTAGGGTTTCTATTCCAAAGGCATACCCGACTAAAAAAATCATAGGTTCTACTGCTACAAAACGAGGGGTGTAACATTCTCCCCTCCTTAGGAACATTCTTCCTCGAATGTTCAAATAATCATGGCTATAAAAATTTTGCCAGAGTTTCCCCTATACTCATACCAATCCGACCTGCACACAACAACTCAAAATAATGCCACACAGGGCCACATAATACTATATACAATACCATGGCCTCACACGACCAATCACGATAACGGGAATGAAATAATACCTAGGGGATATGATGCCTTAAACTGACCCTCTTGTACTGCTGGGAACAAATGCGGGTACTCGGTCTTCATTACCTCTTCCGCTTCCCAAGTCACTTCCTCAATATTCTTATTCCTCTATAAAACTTTAACTGAAGCTACATCCTTGGTCCCCAGTCGACGGACCTGCCTGTCCACTATAGCTACTGGAACTTCTTCGTATAATAACTGCTCTGTCACCTGGATATCATCCATGGTACTACTCTTGAAGGATCTCCGATACATTTACGAAGCATAGATACATGAAATACTGGATGTACAGACTCCGACTCAGAAGGCAATTCTAGCTCATATGCCACCGTGCCCACTGTACGAATGATCTTGTATGGCCCAATATATCGAGGGCTCAACTTACCCTTCTTGCCAAACCTCATCACTCCCTTCATAGGCAAAACTTTCAGGAACACCCAATCCCCTATCTCGAACTTTAGCTTACGTTGCCGATTATCCGCATAGGATTTCTGTCGACTTTGAGCCGTTAACAACCTCTCTCTAATCACTTTTACCTTGTCAGCTGCTTGCTGAATTAAGTCTGGGCCTACTAACTGATTCTCTCCGATATCGAACCATCCTATGGGCGATCTGCATCTCCGCCCATATAAGGCCTCATAAGGAGCCATCTGAATACTAGAATGGTAACTGTTGTTATAAGCAAACTCGATAAGAGGCAAATGATCATCCCAACTACCTTGAAAGTCCAGTACACAAGCTCTAAGCATATCCTCAAGGGTCTGTATAGTACGCTCCGCCTATCCATCTGTCTGCGAGTGAAATGCAGTACTAAGAGTCACATGAATCCCCAATCCCTGCTGAAAAGACTTCCAGAATTTAGCTGTGAACTGTGCTCCCCTATCTGAAATAATGGCTGTAGGAACACCATGAAGTCGTACAATCTCCTTAAGATAAAGCTTCGCATAATCCTCAGCTGCATAAGTAGTTCTGATAGGCAGAAAGTGGGCTGACTTTGTAAGCCTATCAACTATGACCCATATCGAATCACACTTCCGCTGAGTACGGGGCAACCCTGTAATAAAGTCCATATTAATCACCTCCCACTTCGATGCCGGAATCTCCATAGCCTGCAATAGACCTCCGGGCTTCTGGTGCTCTATTTTGACCTGCTGACAATTCGGACACCGAGCAACAAATTCTGCTATATCTCTTTTCATACCATCCCACCGGTAAACTTCTTTGATGTCAGGGTACATCTTTGTGAGCCTGGATGAATAGAATAGCGAGAGTGATGTGAGAAGCATAACCTGTTGACGAAGTCCTGCAACATTTGGGACACATAACCTACCTTGATACATGAGTACTCCATCACCTGTAATCACAAAGGGTGTCTTTTCCTTCTGAGGTCTTTGTATCTCGGTAATGAACTAAAACAGGATCCTCATACTGACGCTCCTTTCTCTATACTACCAAAAATGACACTGTGGCGTCTTGAACAGTAACTCCTGCATCACCTGAATCTATCAATCGAACTCCAAGGCTAGCTAATCAATGAACCTCACGGACCATTTCTCTTCTCTCTGGCGACACATGTGACAAGCTACCCATAGATTTGCGACTGAGGGCATCGGCTACTACATTAGCTTTCCCAGGATGGTACAGAATATCCATATCATAATCCTTTAGCAACTCTAGCCATCGCCTTTGACATAAATTCAAATCCTTTTGCTTAAAGATGTACTAGAGACTCTTATGATCAGTATAGATATCCATATGGACACCGTATAAGTAGTGCCTCCATATTTTTAAAGCATGAATCACTGCCGCTAACTCAAGATTATGGGTTGGACAATTCTTCTCGTGCTTTTTCAACTGTCTAGAAGCATAAGCAACAACCTTACTGTCTTTGCATCAACACACAGCCCAACCCAACACCTGAAGCATCACAATATACCACATAGCCATCTGCTCCTTCTGGAAGGGTCAAAACTGGTGCTAAAGTCAACTTATCCTTTAACATCTGAAAACTCTGCTTGCAAGCATCTATCCATTGGAATTTAGCTGATTTCTGAGTCAACTTAGTTAACCGGGCTAAAAGAGAAGAAAATCCTTCTACGAACCTTCTATAATACCCTGCCAGGCCTAAGAAGCTACGTATCTCTGTTGGTGTCGTAGGCCTTGGCCAATTCTTCACAGCCTCAATCTTTTGGGCATCTACTCTAATGCCTTCTTCTGAAATAATGTGACCCAGAAAAGCCACAGAGTTCAACCAGAACTCACACTTGAAAAACTTGGCGTACCACTCTCTACCTCGAAGAATTCCTAACACTGTTCGTAGGTGTTCTGCATGATCAGCCTCTGACGGTGAATAAACCAGACTATCATCTATAAACACAATCACAAACAAATTCAGGAAGGGTCTGAATACACGGTTCATCAAATCCATAAATACGGCTGGGGCATTGGTTAGCCCGAATGACATAACACGAAACTCATAGTGGCTATATCTAGTCCAAAATGCTATCTTCGGAATGTCTTCCTCCTTAACCCTAACTTGGTGGTACCCCGATCTCAAGTCTATTTTCGAGAAGTATTTGGTGCCCTGCAACTGGTTGAATAAATCATCGATCCTCGGGAGCGGATACTTATTCTTTACAGTCACTTGATTCAATTGCCTATAATCAATACACATTTACAAAGAGCCATCCTTCTTTCTCACAAATAATACCGGTGCTCCCCACGGTGATGTACTAGGCCTAATAAAGCCCTTCTCAAGCAAATCTTTCAACTGCTCCTTCAATTCTTTCAACTCCGCAGGTGCCATCCTATAAGGAGGAATAGATATTGGCTGAGAGTCTGGAAATAAATCAATAGTAAAATCAATCTCTCTCTCTGGAGGAATGCCTGGAAGCTCGTCTGGGAACTCATTAACCACAGGAACAAACTGAAGAGTCGGCGACTCTGCATGCACATCTTGAACTTGAACTAGGTGAAAAATATACCCTTTTCTGATCATCTTCTCTGCCTTAAGGTAGGAAATAAATCTACCCCTAGGCGAAGCAGTATTGCCCTTCCACTCTAGGATTGGCTTGCCTGGGAATTGAAATCGAATCATCTTCGCTCTACAATCAACATTAGCGTAACAAGAAGCCAACCAGTCCATCCCCATAATAACATCAAAATCAATCATATCTAGCTCAATCAAATCTACTACTGTGTGGCGGTCACAAACTACAACAACACAGTCTCGGCATACTCGCCTAGCTATAACCGGATTACCAACTGGCGTAGATACTCAAAAGGTTTAATCAATTCAGGCTCTACCCCAAACTTTCCGGCAACAAAGTGTGTAACATATGATAAAGTGGAACCTGGGTCAATCAGTGCATAAACATCATGGGAAAAAACTGACGATATACCTGTAACAACGTCAGGAGATGTCTCGCGGTCCTATCTACCAGCCAATGCATACATGCGGTGCTGAGGACTGCTCGAGGTAGATGCTCCACTCCTCCCTCTACCTCGCCCTGATGGCATCTGAAAAACTTGCCCGGAAGGGCGCATTGCAGAAGAAGAACCAGCCATAGACCCGGTAGGCTGAACCATACCTGTACCAACCCCCATCGGGTACTCCCTCATCCTGTGGCCTAGCTGCCCACAAGCATAGCAACCATTTGAGCCCAACCGGCACTGACCTGCATGTAACTTGCCACACTGGGCACACCGCGACAAAGGGGGCCTCATCTGGCCTGAATCCGATCTGTACTGAGAGCCTAATGCTCTAGAACTCTAGCCCGCTCTGGAATATGATGGCTGATCAAACCTTGGACCTGAAAACCGTGAAGGTGCACTCCCTGCTAAATGGAATGATTACCGGGGATACTGCATTCTCTGTCCCCCCTTGACTCACCCCCGATCTCTGAAGTCCTGGCCCTCTTGCCATGGCCCTAGTCATGGTCATGATCTGTCCTCCTCTGATGCTTACGATCTTCCAGATTCAGTGCATATGCCTGTATACGGGAGATATCCATGCCTGGTTGTAATGCGGCAGTAGTACAAGCATCTATCCAATGTGGCCCTAGACCAGTCACAAAGCGATGAACTCTATCCTCCATCTCAGCCACCATGGCTGGAGCATATCTAGCCAAGGAATCGAAGTACACGCAATACTCCTGGACACTCATACTGCCCTGCTCAATACGTAGAAATCTATCTGCTCGGGCTCGCCTAACCTTGGGAGGTAGATAATGGCGAATAAAAGTATCCGATCACTCTCGCCAAACAGCTGGAGGGGCATTCTCTCCCCTAAATAACTCCCAAGTCTGATACCACTGTACTGCAATATCGCGGAGCCTATACGAAGCCAACTCCACAGACTCGACCTCATCCTCGCGCATAACTCTCAGGGTCCTCTGCATACCATCAATAAAATCCTGGGGGTCCATATTTTGCTTTATCACTGAGTTCTCTGGAGGACCTAACCCAAGGAAGGTCTTAACCCTCGAACTACCAATCCTATCTTCCTGGTTAACACCAACTCCCTACCGCTGAGCCTGGGCGGCTACTAATCTGGTCAATAACTGTATAGCATCTCTCATATCCTGGCCCGGTGCATCCGGTTGAGGAACTAGGGCAGGTGCTGGAGGCGGGGTATGCGATGTCTCAGATGGCCCCTTACTCTGAATCTCATTTTAGGCCCCCGTGGCCTGCCGAGTCTGGCTAGTGGCCTCACCGGCCGCTCTTTTGCCTTTCTGGACAGCTGTAGCTTTCTTGCAGGGCATCGCTGAAATCAGAACAATTCATCAGAAGCGAACGCTTAACACATGGCTTTATCGTACAATCTAATAGAGAAAGAATGACATCATCATAAATGTCCTGTAGCCTCCTGGTTATAAGTGTGGTGCACAACACGCCCATAAACAAGACTCTACTGGACACGGTCTGTAGATAACCCTAGGACGGAACTGCTCTGATACCACTTCTGTCACGACCCAACCGGCGAGTCGTGATGAGTTTCTGACCTCTAGCGACCAAACACCCCTAAAGTCATACTGAAACATACTGACATCAAAGGCTTATAAATGGCATAAACTGATCTCATAAGATGGAAACATCAGAACTCTGTATGATCTGCATATATACACAAACATGCTGAAGAGCAGTGCAATCCAGCTAGGCTGCTACATATACTGTACACAAAAGAATAGAAGCCGGCAAGGCTACATCATCGGACTAATATATACAACTATCTACAGACCTCTACTGGAATGAAAGCTGTAGAAAGGATGGGATAGGGCCCCGTCATACCCATATGCATACACATCTCAAAAGGGTGGCATACCAAAACTGACTATAGCTCAGGATCAAATGGAGCGCACTGGCCGCTGCTAGATCTAGAGGTCCTACCGAGCTGGACCACTTGTCTGTCTACCTGTACCTGCGGGCATGAACGCAACTCCTGAGCAACGGGGAGTCAGTACGGATAATGTACTGAGTATATAAGACATAAGAACAACGTGTATACACACACACACACACACACAAGAATCACGAATAAGGTCTGAACTCATAAGCTGAAATGACTATCTGCATGTACTTGTATGAACTCGTATCTGCCTGTATCTGGATAAACTTGTATAACTGACAATGCCACTGTGGGCATATAATATGCATGCTCATGCCTATCAATGAAGGTCATACATCTATATATGCATGTGCGTATATAACGCCTGATATATGTGCGTATATAACGCCTGATATATGTGCGTATATACATCTATATATGCATCTATATAGACTTGCTCGTTGAATCATATCATAGGATCATGCCTAAAGAAAGAAAGGATAGCTTTAACATACCTCGACGTAGATCAAATCGTCCAACTTCTATCTCTCGAACTTGCAAGTCTACAATCAAGATAACGAAGGCCTTAATTAGACCCTTTACTTCACTCACTAATCATTTTAAATATGTATAAAGCTTAACAACTTATAGACAACAATTTCCTTATAAGCTTACAACCCTTCGACTTCACATTCACTCCAACATCAACCACAACAACAATAACAACACTCATATATGAATATATACTCAAATTTATCCCCATCATCTCTTCAAGTAGCCTCAAGTCACTATATTACCCTTCATCACTTACCACTTCCACCAATACCCTCTTTTTACTTAGAATCACTAAAACTCTTGATAAAAAAACTCAAATACAATGGTAGAAATCATTTATATATCTTGAGGGGTCTATGATTCCAAAGGTTCACTTCAACTCCAACTCCCTAAGCTTCTATGAGGAAACCCTAGAAACAACTTTCTTGTTGACAAGCACGAGAGCGGGGCTCGAATCTTCCAAATCTCCACTAATATGATGGGAAAATATTGGGAGAGAAAATATTAGGGTTTTCCTGATTTGGAATGGAGGAAAATATGAAGTTGGGTCGTGAACCACCTATTTATACTCGGAATTAAAAAGGCTACAACGGTCTGATTTGGAATGGAGGAAAATATGAAGTTGGGTCCAGCTCGCGTCGATTCGATTCGCTCAACTTCTAACTTTGTAAATTGCCAGGAACACCTGCTGGTACCTGTGTACACAGGGTAAGACACTTTCTATCTTCCAAACTTGGGCTCGGGTTTCTATTCCAAAGACATACCCGTCTAGAAAACCATAGGTTCTACTGCTACAAAACGAGGGGTGTAACAGGTGTGACCGCCACTTTCGTACTGACACCCGTCAAGTAAGGTCACGAATGTGAGCACTACTTCAAGGAATGCATTCGTAGGGGGAGACACTATATTTTCCTATAAATAAAGTTATCACTTTGCTTAGAAATTATCTAATCCAATCTTGAGAAAGACATAAGAAATAGTCTTTGCTCTATTTCTCTTCTTTCTATTTTATAATATTTGTAGGAGTAGTATTTTATTTGATTTGTTTCTTACATACTAATGGAGTACTTTCTTTTTGTTGGGAGAAGCTTGGTATGATGTTATAATATTATCTTTACTTTAATTTTTTCATGTCTTGATATTCAAATCTTTGATCTTGCTTCTTTTAGTCCTAATTCTCACGGGGGGATTAATTCAAATAATTTTGTTGGTTTAAAATTGTTATCTTATTTCTTTCGGTCCTAATTCTCACGGAGGGATTAACTTAAATAAGTTTAATGATTTGAGGGGTCTCTATCTTATTTCTTTCAGTTCTAATTCTCGCAGAGGGACTGACTCAAATAAGTTTAGTTATTTTAAGGGCTAATCGCAAGAGGTATTTATTCCTCATAACACAAATCAAGTCAAATAAGTTTTTCTATTCATTTGTGGAATTTAATAGAATGAGATTTTATTATAATTGTACCAAGTGGATTCAATGACTCCTAACTCTTTTCTTTTTAAATTTTGTAATAAGTTGTTTATTTTATTTTAATAATTTATAATTTCAAAACCTCTCCTTTCATGAATTTGATTCTCTGAAATAGTACCTAAGACAATACACATCTGTAGCCTAGGTGGTTCCAATCTCTGCGGGACGATAGCTTAAACTATACTAGAATTTGACAGAGTACGAGCAAATTTTCCTATGCGCTTTGGCCTCGTCAAATTTTTGGCGCCGTTGCCGGGGATTGTAAACATCTACTTCAAATTAATTGTCTTATTACTAGTTTGAGATTTCTTTCTAGTACTACTTCTTGAGGTACTTTGTACTCTAATTCCTGACAAGTTTTAGGGAAAAAAATATTATTATTATTATTATTATTATTATTATTATTATTCACGTTATTTTTTAAAAAAAGTTTCAAGTATACTAGTACCTAATAAGTGCTAGGGAGAATGACAAAAAAAAACATTAAAAATATGTTTTGAATATGAACTCACTTCAAACGCTTTAAAAATGAAATTCAACCAACCAAGTGAAAGTCTTGTTGAGCTGGTAGAAAAATATTGCCAAAAAGCCATTACCTGTGACTATTGTGGTAGCAACCATCAAAGCTTTGAATGCCAAACAAGTAACACATTCTTTTATGCGGATTCTGGGAGAATGGACGACCTTGAAAGATTAATTAATAAAGTCAGTCAAAGGTCCATTACTTGTGAATATTGTGGTGGAAGTTACCAAGTTCATGAATGCCAAACAGGTAATACTTATTTCTTTGGTCCTTCTTATGAACAATCTTACGTTGTTTCTAGTTTTTTCAGGTACATTGATTCCGGTGAATATGGTTCCAATACGGAATGCAATCAATACTAACAAGGGAATCAAAATATTGACAATGAAACACTTCAAGAGGAGAGCGTGAGCTTGAAAAAATCTGTGCATAATTTCATAAAAAATTTCGACGAAAAATATGCACAGAATCATAAAGCCAGTACGAATCTAACAATGCAATTAAATCAATTAGTAAGTATAGTAATCTCCTATAGTGGTGGTGAACTTTTAAATGAAACTATGTCATGTGAGGATAGACCAAGTGATAAAATAAATGAGCCTTTTGAAATATCTACCGCTCATGATGAAAATACCAGTCTAGTGAAGAAAGCTGACTATAAAGGTTTGATTGAATTTAATTCAACAAGTGATGAATGCATACCCCATTTTTCCTATCCACATAAATTGATTAATTTCGAAGAAAATGAGAATGAAGAGGTTACAAGCACAAATGAAATATCCTTTAACTGTTATTCTTCAATTTCTTCTAATCACTACAATTTTGTGGATTTTGTTATTGGGAATTTGCAGAAAAATGCATGGAACGATCCTCATGAAAAATGTAAAATGGAGTCAAGGATCATTATGCACATTTGTTTGCCCCCGCAAGACAAGGCCAAAAAAGAGTGGGATGTGCGAAAAGAGAAAATATTTTATGATGTTCATGGCCAAATAAGCTCCAAAAAGAGCCCCAAGGAGCGAAAAAGAAAAATTGATTCAAAACTGGGGATGGAGTTCACATGCTCTCGAAGAAAAAAGAAAAATAAATGGAGTTCTCTTTATCTTCTCTTGCTTTTAAAATTATTTATCATGACAATATTTAAGTGTGGGTATATATATGTATATATAAAATTTCTTTCTACACTTCCATGGATTTCTTTGTTCGGTTCTTTGCCATGGTCGTAATATTTTGAACTGAACACTTTTTAGGATATTTAATACTACATAAGTAGGCTAAAACTTAATTTTCTTAGAATGAGATTTTGATAAAACATATTTGATTGAGTATCATTCATGGGTTACATGAATACTTTTCCAAACTCATATTTATTTATTGATGATTAAAATTATACTTTTTCTAATCCCAAGTGTATTGTGTTGTCAGGTTATATTGCCCGCTTCTTCTCCTGCTTATTCGAAATCTAGAACTTGCCTTGAATGTGGCTTGAGGCGAAATTCTGGGTAGATTTTTTAGTTGAGAAATGAAAGTAGGCCTTCCTTGTTAAATAATCACCAAATTAACCTACTTTATTTATTTTTATCCCTAGACAGCCCCCTTGAGCCTAAATGAATTATCCCTTATTTTCTTGATAAGCAAAACTTCAATATTGGCCTAATCTTTGTTGTCACATATTTTATTCACTCTATTCCCTTTTTGCGCTGAAAAAATTAAATTGATTGCAAAATCAAGTACGGAGGAGTAGTTATGAAAGAAAGAAAAGACAAATGCTGATCGTTGAGCTTATTGATCTTTTAAGAATGCTGTCATTCCAAAAAAAAAAAAAGTACAAAGAAAACTTATGACAGCTTGTAAGGAAAATAAGAGGAAAAATAAAAAGAGAGTTGAAAAATAAGAAATAATGAAAAATACATGGAGGTTGATTTTTATTTTCCTTTTAAAGAAGGAAAGCAATGGTGATTAAATGTTAAAGAATTGCGGTGCTTATAAGGGACTCGAGTCACTTTTTATATCCTAACCATCCCTGAACTCACTTTACAACCTTATAAAAGTCCTACATGATCTCAACTCAAAGACTCCTATATTAGTGGAGAATCACATGATAGGCAAGCTTATGGCAACCTCGGGTAGCTTGAGGTACTTCTTTGTTGAGAGAGAGAGAGAGAGAGAGAGAGAATTTTTTTATCTATGCCCATTTTTATACATTGTGTGATTTATGGGCATACCTCTTCATTTGGTGAGACACACTGGGATTAGGAAATATTGTGATTTTGGTTCTCAATAGATAAATATGAATGCGGTTAAAAGTATTTGAACTCATGATGTAATCTTAATTGATTCTTGTTTGTCAAAAAATTCTCATTATTTTACTTAAAATTTTAGTCACTACTTTAGTTTATGTTCTTTGCTCGAGGACAAGCAAGGATTCAAGTGTGGGGGAATTTGATGGGTGTAAATTATTCATGTAATTTTATACATAAAAAAATAAGTTTTAAAATAAAACATGAATAATTATATCTTATTCTTGCATATTTTCTGATAGAATCTTGCAGGAAAAAGAATATCTCGGAAGAATGAAAAATAAGCAAATGCCAAAGAGATAAGAAAATATTTCATGGGTGCAACCATAAGTCCATGTTCACAACCGTGAAATTTCACATGTGGGAATTACATAAAGACAACATTGGGAGAAGTTGTAAAATCCACGGGTGTGACCGCCACTTTCATACTCACACCCGTCAAGTGTTGAAATCCACGGGTGTGACCACCACTTTCATCTTCACACCCGTCAAGTGTTGGCATCAAGAAAGAAGTTGTATAATCCAAGGGTGTAACCACTGCTTTCATACTCACACCCGTCAAGTTTGAATTCCACGAGTGTGACCGCCACTTTCATATTCACACCCGTCAAGTAAGGTCACGGATGTGAGCACTACTTCAAGAAATGCATTCGTAGGGGGAGACACTATATTTTCCTATAAATAGAGGCATCACTATGCTTAGAAATTATCTAATCCAATCTTGAGAAAGGCATAAGAAATAGTCTTTGCTTTATTTCTCTTCTTTTTATTTTATAATATTTGTAGGAGTAGTATTTTATTTTTAATTTCTTTCTTACGTATTTTAATTTCTTTCTTACGTACTCCTTAATGGATTAGTTTCTTTTTGTTGGGAGAAGCTTGGTATGATGTTATAATATTATCTTTACTTTAATTTTTTCATGTCTTGATATTCAAATCTTTGATCTCGCTTCTTTTAGTCCTAATTCTCACGGAGGGATTAATTCAAGCTAGTTTATCGATTCAAAAATCTCAATATTATTTCTTTTAGTCCTAATTCTCATGGAGGGATTAATTCAATAATTTTGTTGGTTTAAAATTGTTATCTTATTTCTTTCGGTCCTAGTTCTCACGGAGGGATTGACTCAAATAAATTTAATGATTTGAGGGGTCTCTATCTTATTTCTTTCAGTTCTAATTCTCGCGGAGGGACTGACTCAAATAAGTTTAGTGATTTTAAGGGCTAATTGCAAGAGGTCTTTATTCCTCATAACACAAATCAAGTCAAATAAGTTTTTCTATTCTTTTGTGGAATTTAATAGAATGAGATTTTATTATAATTGTGCCAAGTGGATTCAACGACTCCCAACTCTTTTCTTTTTAAATTTTCTAATAAGTTGTTTATTTTATTTTAAGTAATTTATAATTTCAAAACCTCTCCTTTCATCAATTTGATTCTCTCAAATAGTACCCAAGACAATACACATCTGTAGCCTAGGTGGTTCCAATCTCTGTGGGACGATACCTTAAACTATACTAGGATTTGACAAAGTACGAGCGAATTCTCCTATGCACTTTGGCCTCATCAAATAGCAAGCTAGAATAACCAACAATTTACTCAAATTCGGGTTCTAGGCAAAACCCCAAAATATGGGTATAAACCCTAACCTCCAATACCATAATTTAATCACTAATTTGGAAGAAATCATGCAATTATAGGTTCTAGTCATCAATTCCATGCTTAATAGAGCTAACCCAACTAACAAATCATGATGCCTAGAAAGAAGAACTCATGGAACCCTCCTTTAAATCATCAAACACTTAATGAACTATCAAGATAAAGTGGTTCTAAGGTGATTAAGGACAATGGAATAGTAAAGGAATTGGAAGAACTTACCACCAAGAATTTTCCCCAAGAATATCCTTGAAAAGCTCCCAAGAACTCTAAGTCGAAATAATAAAGAATGGGGAACTTAGGGCTTTTAATGCTGAGTAAATGAAATAATCCCTGCCCGATATCGCTTCTGCGGCTACAGGACCGCCGTAGCAGTCCCGCCCTAACGGACACTCAGACCGCTTCGGCGGTTATCCCAGAAAGCACTAGACCGCTGTGGCGGCCATCCCACCGCTATAGCGGGCACCAGAACCAGATTTCCCCAAAATAATCACAACTCAATCCTGAAATCCCGACTATCACTCGAGGCCATCTGTTGACTTACCACATACACAAACATATATAAAAACACGCTACGAACACAATTGTGGCCTCGAAATTCCCAACGGAGGCCTTGTTGATCGAGTCAACCCCCAATGCCTCAATTCCAACTTCCCACCCCAAGTCCCAAAATGCACCCGAGTGCACTAGGAACCGATCCACATATGTACACAAGTTCTAAATGACCACCCGGACCTCTCGAAATCGACGAATTTTTGAAAAAGGTCCGTTTACCCATAAGTCAACTTTGATCAATTCTTTTTTGGTTAAAGCCAATTTTACCAAAAAGTCACCCAAATCAAATTCGACCACCTCGGGAAGTGTGTCAACAATCCCCGTTACACCTCGCATTTTATACGTTGAGTTTCACTATAAGATAGGCAACGTGGAGTTAGTAAGTGAAGTTGTTGTCAAGGTCATAAGAGATTTTACATGATTATTCCACGTATCCGGGAGTTTAAGTTATGTTCAACAAGTATCGAGAAGATTGACAGCTGAATGAACCAAAAGAAACTGAGTGTGTCATCTGGGCAACTCGACGATTGTAAGTCGACGGATCGTCAATCTGTACCGTCGAAAAGCTCTCAGAGAATCAGAGGTTGTCATCATTCGATGGTTACAAGGCGATGGATCGTCGACCTTGCCGTTGAATTACAGGCAGTGGAAATTTTCCTTCTTTTATAAATTAAAAGGGGCAGGACCATGGAGCATTATTTACACCCAAAAATAGAATTCTCTAGACTCTTCAAGCTTGCTCTACCACCTCTACATATCCATACACCTCCTAAGCTAATTCAAGTGGAAATCAAGCTTGGAAACCCTACGTTAGCTCATGGATGATGATGGTCCTTGCTTTTAGTTAAAGTTGTGGTAGTTTTGGTTTGAAAACAATATTGGGTGAGTTGAAGTTCTTCAAGAATAAGTTATGCTATTCCTTTTATTTCTTATATTTGAGTTGCTTTGGAGGTTAATAAGTCATAAAGATGAAGGAAATTGTGGTAGGGAAAGTCATAAGGCATTGTGTTGTAGTTGTTCATCGTGAATGGAATTTGGAAGGAAGTTTTGGATTGATTTAAGTGTAAATAGTATATAATCTCTTAAACATGGAATTGTTGAGATTGTTGTTGGTATTTGGGTATTGTTTGGAGGATTGGTGGAAAATGAAAGATATTATAGAAATGATGTCCGATTTTCATTAGATTAAGTATTAGTTTAGTTGACCTTATGAGAGTCTCAATGGCTTAACTCTAGTATGAACCCTCTTGAATGTAGATTTGTGAGCTTGGGAGGAAAAACATTAAGTAGTTAAGGAGATGAAAAGGTATCTTAAGGGTAACTCTTTCTTTCTTATGGCATGATCACTTTGATATGATCATATATGTAAGTGTTCTCCATGACGACTCCATTTCTAGAAATGCTAAAGCTTGTAGTCCTTGATGTTCTTACGATATCCATAATGTCCCTATTCTTAAAAATGCTAGAAGCCTATGATTCTCGAGGTTCTTATGATATTGTTGATAATTGTCATATGATTATTGATTTTATTCTTTGATGTTGATCTTATTCTTTGATGTTGATCTCATCTTATGATTTTTGTTCTTTCAAGGTGAGATATGTTGATGATGATAGTTCCATAATGATAATCGGAGGTTTACCGACTTTACGTCACTCCGATAGATTTATACCTTTTATTTGGGCTCTCATGCATGCTTTATATATGTGTTTGTATTTTCTGGCACCGCGTCGTGCTATAGTCGGGCGGGCAGGTACGTAGATGTGCAAGCCACTACAGTGGGTTGGTTATGATGTTACCCTGGACGCGGGATACCCCGGACACGGGATACCCCGGACACGAGATGCCCCGGACGCGGGATGATGATGATAACACTGAGCCTAAATGGCCGCGCAGGATACTATATATATGTATGTATGATAAATGTTTTTTTAAAAAAGGTAAGCATGCATGACATCTGCCTTAAGAGGCATTCAGAGGTATAGATTGATCTCTTTAGCTTATGTCATCTCCATTCTTTATTTAATTCTGTTACTCATGCCTTACATACTCGGTACATTATTCGTATTGATGTCCTTTTACTTGTGGATGCTGCGTTCATGCCTGCAGGTAGACAGGGAGACGGACCAGACCCCTAGGTTGCTTTATCAACGACTGTACAGGAGCGCTCCATTTATTCCAGAGCGGTGGTTCAGCTAGTATTATTCTTTTGTATATATATGGGCATGGCGAGGTCCTGCCCGTCATTATGATGCTATGTAATACATGTAGAGGCTCGTAGACAAATGTATATAGTTAGATGTTCTATGACCTCTTTAGTTCATATTTTGTATATCATTTTTGGCAGCCTTTCAGCTTGCATATATGGGCATAGTTTGATGATAAGTATATAGAGGTGCATATATTTCTTGGCCTTATGTCCCTTGCAGATCGTGGTATTTATGAGTTATCCTTGTGTCCTACCTAGATATAATTATGAGATATATGTCATGAGGTGCTCGGTAAGTTTGCTCCGAGTGCCCGTCATGGCCCTCTGGCGGGGTCGTGACAAAAGTGGTATCGGCAGCGCTTTGTCCTAGGGATTATCTACGAGCCGTGTCCAGTAGAGTCTTATTTATGGGTCTGAAGCCCCCCACACATATAAACAGGAGGCTACGGGGCATTTAGGAATGATCGACATTTTTTTTCTCATCTTTGATTGTTCGATAGAGCCATGTTATAAGGACTCTCCTTTTCTGATAGTGTGTTATGATTTCAGCGATGCCTGTGAAGAGAAAAGCTATAGTGGGCCAAAAAGGCAAGTTTGTGGCAGGTAGAAGAACTGAACGGGTACCACTTACAGATGTAGAGAAGGGTGAGTCCCAGAATGAGGTTCCATCTTGGTCCTCTGACACTCCGCCCGCTCCGGAGGAGTATAGAGGAGCTCCAGCTCCAGCACCCCCAGTTCCTCCACCGGATGCCTCAGGCTAATAGATGAGAGAGGCTATTCAGTTGCTGACCCAATTAGTAGCCGCTCAGGCTTAGCGACAGGGTGCAGGTCATGGTGATAAGGTTTTTAGTGCCAGAGTTCGTGATTTCATTAATTTAGACCCTCCAGAATTCTTTGGGTCAAAACCATATAAGGACCCGCTGAACTTCATAGATAGGATGTTGAGGACATTGCGGGTGATGCATGCTTCAGATGTTGAGTCGGTAGAGTTGGCCTCTGAACTGGTGCACTAACGGTAAATAGAGCAGGCCCTGATGATCTCCTATTAGAGAATTGTCTACCTCCACCTCCTTGAGATCTTTTAGGGTTAAAGTTACCTGCAGACTTAGCTCTTTTGTTAAACTCTTCAATCTTGGAACTGAACGACCCCTTATGAGCATCAGTATTTGGAATCGTTCCCTGTCTCTGAGCTTGCATAGTAACAATCTGGGTGGGCAACTGGATAGCTCCCCTAACATCCATTTTAGTGGAACTGAGCGGCAGAGTGACTGTAGTATGAACCTCCACAGGCCTCTCTAAATTCAGTAGGGATGAAGTCGGGAGTAAAGAAGCTGATGCAAGTCCCTGGGTCCTGGTGCGAACTCCTTGATTCTGAAAGTCCACCTCTGGGGTAGCATCAATAGCATCTATTTGGCTCGTAGATTCCTTTCTCTTAACATACATTTTCTGAAAGGAACGTAATATGTAAGAGTTAGAATTGTTTCCCAAATGTATAGCTCTAAATAGACAATCTGGAGTATGAAGTAACTGAGACAATCTTGAATGTCTTGGTAGTCAAGTATTTACAAGTGTGGCACACACACATATATAAAGGAGACTCCACTAGACGTGGCATTATTAACTGCCCAAGACATTTGAACCTATTACTCTGATACCAAGCTTTGTCACGCCCCAAACCATGGCCTAGGCGTAACACAGCACTCAGTGCCTGTTTACATGTAACCGAGTGAACCACATAGCTGGCTGAATCAACATAGAACATGTATTGATGTGGAATGTAATCTATAAGTATGTTGAGCTACTGTAAAGTCTGACTAAACAATCATTAATACAAAATATGAGAATAGGTCTGAAATATAAAGATGTAGCCGACATGGCTAATACAAAATCTACTAAGATCTCACAGACTGTTGTTATAGACTATGAAGTCCATAAAGAATACTAAAATACTAACTATGTACCGGGACAAGGCCCTCGGCATACCTGACTATCTAATATAACTGAAAGACGAAAAGATAGATAACGTCCCGAAGGAAACTGGGGCTCACTGTTGTTCCCAAATGCACACACAAGTATACGTGGTTGTACAAGTAATATAGTGATTATAGAAATCGAATGTTGAACCCATAGGGACTTATGATTAACTATCAACTAAATTAAACGATCCGAGTTATCTATACAAGATATAAAATCTGTAGGTTATGATTGTAAGCTAATTAAAATAAAATAAAATAACTAATGAACTTCAACTAAGAAAGAGCGGGTTTTTATATTATCGATGAGATGAAATCTATCTAGGGCTATGGGCTATCTAACAATGGCGTTGTATTCTTCAATTGATTGAACTTCTTAATTTATCTAGCTTACTGATTGACAGGGTTGATGTTACGACTACGAATCTCTTGAGTCCTCTAGTCGCCTATTTGTATTACTTTCACGCCTATATCTCTATGGTAATGAACCTTAACACAAATGCATTTATATTTCCTGTATGTCAACCAAGCAGGGCGAACTAGGTATATCCCTATCCTAGATGCAAATCTGCTCCCGATGCCCAGGGTTGAGATCCTACTCTATTTAACCCTATTGCTATCTTAGAATTCCTCTCCCGAGTTCAAGCTAAGATTTCATATATAATATTTGATTGGTGATCAAGCAACCAAATAATTAAGCTCAGGATTAAATAAATAAACCAATGCGATAAACTAATTAATTGAAATCAATATTCAAATAACAACGTTCATGAAAGAACCATAACCCTAGAACGAGAAGTTTAGCTCCACATAGACAGAGGAAAAGCAACAAATCATCCAAAGAAAATATAAAAAAAAAAGTACTATGGAGAAGAAAAGGTAGAACCAAATAACTATGGCCTCCACGGCGGCTCCAAGTTCTCCCTCGGTCTAAAGTTGTGTAAAAATCGTGTCTTATGAACTATTTATAGGTGTAGGAAAAAGCCTAAACGAAATAACTGAGTCCAAAATAAATTGGAAAATAGTTTCCATCCAAAACATCTGGGCTCGCTGAGCGAGACCTACGACAAAGGATGACCTCGCTGTGGGCTTCGCCCAGCGAGGTACATACCATATATGTTTTCTTCAATTGTTGCTTTAATCTTCTTTACTTGATGCCACATAGACAAAAGCCAAGATAATTTCCATTCACCTACTTGGTAGTTGTTGCAACTTGCTAGGTATGATCTCTTCCCCATTATTTCTTATTAAAGTTTACTGCTTCCAATCATTAGCTCATAATAGCTCTGTCATGACCCAACCAGAGGGCCATGATGGGTACCCAAAGCTAATCTCCCAAGCACTTCTTAACATACATCTCATAATCATATCTAGGTGGACCACAAAGTTAACTCATAGCTATCATAATCTGTAAGGGCATGAGTCCCAAAAGATAAATGCACATCTAGATAATCATCATCAACTATGCCCATATATGCAAGCTGACAAGGCTGCCAAAATGATATACAAAAAAATGTGAACCAATGAGGTTATAGGAGATCTAACTATATACATCTGTCTACGAGCCTCTACATGGAGTGCATAACATCATAAAGAGGGGACAGGACCCTGCCATGCCCATATATGTACACAAAAGAATAATAACGGTGAAACATGGCCCTAAACAAATGGAGCGCTCCTGTACAATCGCTGATGAAGCAGCCTAGGGGTCTGGTCCGTCTCCCTATCTACCTGCGGGCATGAACCAGCGTCCAAAATAAAAATGACGTCAGTACGAACAATGTACCGAGTATGTAAGGCACGGGTAACAAAATAATAGAAGCATGAAGATATCATAAGATAAAGAGATCAAGCTGTACTTCTGAATGCCTCTTGAGGCGGATGCCATGCATGCTTAATTTAAAAAAAAAACATTTTTCGTACATACATATATATAGTTTCCTACCCGGCCATTTAGGCTCGGTGTTATCATCATATCATCATCATCATCCCACGTCCGATGTAACGTCATAACCTACCCACTGTAGTGGTGTGCACATCTACGTGCCTACCCAACCGACTATAGCGCGGCACGGTGTGAGAAAGTATATATATATATATATATATATATATATATAAAGCATGCTTGAGAACCCAAATGAAAGCTATAACTAAATCGGAGTGACATAAGGTCGGTAAACCTCCGATTTCCATTATGGAATCATCATCATCGCTATATCTCACCTTGATGGAAAAACTATCATAAGATGAGATCAACAACAATGAACAAGATCTATAATCATGCAACAAATCTCAATAATATCATAAGAACATCAAGAACTATAAGCTTTAGTATTTCTAGAAATGGTGTCATCATGGAGGACATTTGTCTATGTGCTCGTATCGAAGTGATCATGCCTTTAGAAGGAAAAGGTTAGCCTTACATACCTTGTCGTCTCCTTAACTACTTAACGTTTCTCCTCCCAAGCTCGCAAATCTACATTCAAGAGGATTCGTACTAGAGTTTAGTCTTGAAAACACTAATAAGCTCAAGCTAGAGTAATTAGTGAGCTAACGGAATTTGGGCAGCGCTTCCCCCATTTTATCTACTTCCACCAATTTCCAAATCAACTCTCAAACAGCAATAGCAACATCAACAATGCCATGATTAAGAGATTTCATTCAACTTATACTCAACACAATTCCGAAACTTCTTCTCATAATCAATTTATAACAACTTCAACACAACCCCTTATACACTTGTATACAACACTTTTTCAACATCATTATTATCCCTCATAATGAGATTATGCTCAAAAGATGCTAACAATGATAGCTCAAGTTAATTTACTACGCAAAATATCATCCAATTCATATCCAAACTTTTTTTTTCACTTTCTATCCTCAATCAAGTTGTACAACCATCAAGCAACCTTAATAACATATGATAGAGAGGAAGCCTTACCTTAATCACACAAGAACAAGCTCCGGATCAAATTATTCCACTAGGATGAAACTTCCACTTCAACACCAAAGGGATATTTAAATTCTACAAACCCTAGTGAGGCTTCTAACACTTGAATCTCTTGATTCTTACTTTTTAATCTTCGATTTCACTTGGGGTTGATCATACACGTTGGACAAGTTTCTAGAGGTGTTTGGAGACTGAGAAATTAAGGGAAATGAGATAAAAGTGAGATGGTACGAAATGTATAATTAAAAAAAATCTGGCACCGACTTAGATTTACGATCCACTTTTATGTACCGTAAAAATTATACGGTCCGTATAATTGGACCGTAAAATCCAGTCAGTGGCTCACCCCTCTTGGAACCAATTTATGGTGGGGGTCAGCAAGATATACAGTTCGCAAAAATTATATGGTCTGTATATCCACCCGTAAAACCCAACTTTTCCTGAAACATTTTCTCGTCGATTTGTTCAGCCTTTAATCCTCTCAACACATACTAAGCATGGACTTAAACCCTTATATGCTTAAGACGAGCATATCTAATTCCCCATATCCTCAGAAATAACTCTGCTTCAGAAACTATGGCAACCATCTCATGAAGAACCTTGACATACGAAAATACGAAGTGTAACAAGCTCAATCATTTGGCCACTAATTTTGTCTCCCTTCTTATTTCATTCTTCTTTTTTTTTCTCCCGCGATTTATTTAATTTTGCTCCAAATCTCTTCATCTTTACATCACTTTATTCAATGTGTATATATATATATTTTTGACCGAACATCACCACGCTTTCGTCGCAAAGTACCTAATTGCTACAACCACACACGTATTAGTTTGTAATGCAAAATTAATGATTAGTTATGTGTATTTAGCTTAATTCGTCCTCTAAAAAAGGTAAATTATGGGTAAAATACGGCCATTAAGCATGCAAATACGTCTAACATCACTCACCAAACAGCTGGTACAAGAATCTTAGTGACCAGATTCGTCATCCTATAATCAATACCTGCATCCTGATGTGCAGTCCCCCAACAAAAAAGGACATAAGCACATTTGAATTGTACTTGTATGTAAAACCAACAGAAGAATAGCTGGGGGTGCTCGGGAAAAGGGCATTCCAGATCAATAAACATGTAATATACTAAAGCTGAAATTGAAAAAAAAAATGAAGTATAGTCATAAATACTCCATGTTCTGAATATGGAATCACCTGTTTCTGTGTCACGACCCAAATTCATAGGTGGTGAAGGATAACTCCACCAATTTAGCAAGCCATATAAACCCCGATTTCATAACAAGGATAAATTAAACATGCAGAAATATCATACAAGTCAAATTTAGTCTTTATACCCCTTCTTGTCATAAGAACGAAGTAAGAAGTACAACTCCCAAAATCTGGTGTCACTAGTACAAGAAACTCTAGTATAAGATTACAAGTTTGAAAGAGTATAAAATACACTGTCTAAAATATAAGGAGAGAAAGTAAAGATAGATGGAGAAGATCCGTATGGATTGGCATGTAGCTCACCCCTAACTCTCTAGAAAGGCCTCCTCAATGAGCACCTGGATTGTATCGTGGACCACTGGTACTAGGCACCGAATCTGCACACAAAAAGAGTGCAACAAGTGTAGCATGAGTACAAAGAACAACAGGTACTCGGTGGGAAGAGTACGGCAAACCTAAACGAAAATGGAGATGAGAGCTGGCCTACTATTACTACTTCTACCCTTAACCTCCATTAGACCACAATAATAATAATAATAATAATAATAATAATAATAATAATAATAATAATAATATTTTTAATAATCACTTAATCTCGAGTCATAACCTAAAGCTTCTAAACCACCAGTCCAACTGGTTTCCAAACAACAAGCAAAACAAATTAGACAACTAGCTCAAACAAATCACAATAACAACCAACGAGATAGAATGAATGATGCGATATGGAATGCAAATGTGTAATGACCCGTTTGGTCATTCTAGTCTTTTCAGCATTTTCTCCCTTTCCCTAGCATTGATTAGCTCATTTTGACCCGAGAGGGCCGTTGGCACGCTTCCCGAGGTGCCTAGACCAGATTCGGGCAACTTTTGTGAAATATGGCCTTAAAGTGAAAAATGATTGACCCAAAGTTGGCTTTTGGGTAAACGGAACTTTTCAAAATTTCGTCAATTCCGAGAGGTCCGGATGGTTGTTTAGAATTTTCTAGTGTATTTGGTTTGATTCCCAATGCACTCGGATGCATTTTGGGACTTAGGTTGGAAAATTGGAATTAAGGCATCGGGGGTTGACTCGATCAACTAGACCTCCGTTGGGAATTCTGAGGTCGCGGGCGCGTTCGTAACGTGTCTTTATGTGTGTCTATGTGCATGGTATGTGAGCAGATGGCCTCAAAAACTAGTCGAAAAATCGGATCAATTGGTGAAACTTGGGTAAGTTTCGGTGCTTTGCCACAGACCGGTAAGCCTTTAAGGCAGGTACCGCTGGAGCGGTAGCCCTGCCGTTGGAGCGGTCCAAACCTTTTTACCTTGACCGCTGACTACTGGGGCGGTCCCAGTGCCGCTAAAGCGGGTGACGGGCAGTTTGTAAAATTCATGAAGTGTTAAAAGCCTTTAGACCCTCATTATTTCCCATTTTGAAATTTAAGCTTTGGGGAACAGTTCTCGGAGATATTTTGGAGATATTCTTGGAGGTAAATCTTGCTTATTTCTTTACTCTTTCATCAATTATAATCATCTTAGATTCCCCCCTTCCCTTTAATAAGCCCGTAGTGATGGAAGTTGGAAGAGGGTTTTGATGAACATTGTCCCTAGGCTGATTCATGCTAAATTAATGATGCTTATGTTAGATTTTGATGAATCTAAGCTTGTTAATCATATATGTTCCCTTTCTAGTATTGAATTTCAGAATCAAAGAGTTAAGGTTTATACCCAATTTGGGGGTTTTGCTTGAAATCAGAAATTAGGCTAATCCTTGAGTTAAATCAGCAATTGATGGTTGGGTTAGGATCACCTAGTACTTAATTTGGCATTTTCCTTCAGAATTTCCCGTTTTTCCCTTGTGGGCCCGTTTCCCCAATTTCTAGGGTTAGAATTGCCCTAAATTGAATAGTAGCAATATTAGTATCATTTTTTCATGATTTCTAATCTAGAATTCGATTTCGCTTGGACTACTTTGGTTCTGAGGTTCAGCGGAAGGGCAAGGCAAATGAGTGAGTTGTTGGTGTTGCGGTTCAGCCATCCAGGTAAGTTATGGCTTACCTTTGGTGAGACTTCATATAGCGAAGCACATATTTAGATTATATTATTAGAGATAGCATGTGAACCTTCGGGTATAAAGTCGGGTTGGATATTGCCTTAGGTTGGGCCCTGTTGTATGTTTGGGGCTAGCCACCCCGTTATGTGTGATTTGATTGTTTTATTGTGCCAGCTTGATGCCATGAGTCATTGGTAGATATTGGATTCTGTTTTATCCTCTTGATTATGCTATAGTTGGCATACCTACTGCTGGTAGTTGTATTCGAATATATTGTTGGCGTACCCGCTATTGGTACTTGTGATTCGGTTATATTACTGGCATACCCACTATTGGTATTTGTGATTCGTATACATTGTTGGCATACCCACAGTTGGTGCTTGTGATATTGAGCATGATTATTGATGTGATTCATGCATTAGACGCACTCTCATTTCATGATACACTGTTGAGATATTGATGATATTTGATGAAACACTTGATGTGCTGGGGTCAGCTTTACTTGAGCGACGTGAGATGGCTGATGTCCTATGTTCATCCCGAAATCGTTGATTGAGTGAAATTGATACTTGATAAAACTCTTTTACTTGAGTGACGTGAGATGGCCGATGTCCGATGATTAATTCCGGAATCGTTGATTGCACGGTCGATATCTGATGTTAGTTCCGGAATCGTTGATAGTGTATGGACTCCGCTGGTCCCCCAGAGTGGTGCAGGTGAGAACCCCCCGTCGGCAAAGATTCGGGGTCCCGTCTGTTTGTTGGGGAAAGATTCGGGACAGGTGGCACTTAGACTTCGCGAGTACCTTTGGGTTGTGCTACCTAGACGTCTATATTTCCATCTGGAGTACATATGTACACATCATTTGCATGGCATTGCATTGCATTTATACACTATTGCATTACATTGCTTTATGGCTTGATTTTGGGATGTTTGGTGATGTACTGTCACGACCCAACCGGAGGGCCGCGACGGGCACCCGGTGCTATCCCACCCGGGCACCTCTTAACATACTTTCACATCACATCTAGGTGAGCCACATAGTTAAATCATGCTTTTCATTCATCATCATTCTAATCTCATTGGGCAACAACACATCTATATCATCATTAACAACTATGCCCATATAAATGTACATAAGCCGACAAGGCTATCAAAATAATATCCCAAAATATAGGCCGACAAGGCCGAACATACCTAACCATATACACATGTCTACGAGCCTCTAAGAAGGATACGTCATATCATAACATATGGGCGGGACAGGACCCCGCCGTACCATGAATATGTACACAAAAAAATCTATACCAAAAGCTGTAGCTCCGAATGAAGTGGAGCTCCGCTATGTAGTCCTTGAGAAATATAGCTATGGATCAAGTCTGTCTCCCTGGCCACCTGAGGGCATGACGCAGCGTCCACAAATAAAATGACGTCAGTACGAAGAATGTACTGAGTATGTAAAGCATGATCAATATCAATATGAAAGCATAATAGACAACATATGAGATAATATAGGATGGGAGATAATAGCATCATCGTCATAGCACTTACTTGCTTTCCATAGGGACATTCCATTTCTATTGCGTATTCGTGAACATACATCCATATCCGTACTCGTTACCTTTCGTATCCATTTTCGTATTCGTATTCATATTTTCATTCATACTCATATACATTGCATATACATAGCCTCTACTTGGCATTTACATATACTTAGCATATTCGTACTCACATTGATGTCATATACATAGCATATTCGTACTCATATTGATGTCATATACATAGTTTTTATATAGCATACCCGACCACGAAGGTTCGGTGTTTCACATAGCTGGCCCTACCAAGGCTCAGTGTCATACCTGGCCCTACCAAGGCTCAGGGTTATCCGTACCCACTGCAGTGGTGTGCGCGCATCATCATATATATATATATATATATATATATATATATATATATATATATATATATACCCGGCCATATAAGCTCGGGGTTCACAATAGCCTCTCATGGGCACATATACATATAAGCTCATAATTATCTTTAGCCTTTTTACTATCGTCATTCATTACATTCTATCCTTAGAGGATTACTCATCGTATAAGAAGCTTAGTACAATCGCATCGTTCGAGCATCATAAGCTTAGTAGCTTCTAGAGATAGGATTATTGGAGAATATCGTGGAGTCGTAGAAGGATAAATATTTGGCCAAAGAACCATGCCTTATGAAAAAAGGGTTAGCCTTACATACCTTTCCGTTCAGCTATTCTATCACTTGCTCGTGCTTCTCCAATGCTCACGTTTCTACCTTCATTAAAGTTATACTAGCATTAGAGAATTGATAGCTTAGCATGCATGACTAAATCTAGGGAAAATCAGACAGCATCTCCTTTATTTATACGACTTCCTCCATATCATATATCATCTTCCAAACATCAATAATAATATCCACAATATCATCACACTAGCCTTACTTCTCAATTCACTTCAAATCATCCATAACCATAGACATATCTCGATATTACGTTTATTCACATACAATGTCGATTCCATACTCTCAATATCATTTATAACGTGATTATATTCATAATGTATCAAGAATCATAGCTCATTCCAAACATATATTCAAAAGTGATACTACTCACACATTCATGACCCATTTCCTATTTCCTTATGTAATCCAAGTGTTTCAACTTTCAAATACTTTAAATAACATGGAGATGTCATGAAACTTACCTTAGATGGTGTAGGATTGAACCTTGGGTGCAATTTCCTCACTTGAGCAAAACCCTAGTTTTTCCTTCAATTGGATTCCTTGTCTTTGATGAACTTTAATGGGTTTTCTTACTTTGATTCACTTGGTTTGATGATAAGAACCTTTGATTTCCCTTGGATTCTTGTTCATGAAATATATGTAAGGTTCTAGAGACTTTAGAGAGAAGTGGGGAAGTGTTGGAATGAAATAATGAAGTTGGAATCACATTTATAGACTTGTAACATTTCAGCCCGTCGGGACTTCCACGGACCCTTCCACGGTCCGTGGAACATGGTGCTATTCGTGAAACTGGTCGTGGTTCATGACCAGCCAGCCACCATCTCTACTGGCAGTTCCACGGACCCTTCCACGGTCCGTGGAACATTCTATGGTCCGTGGAACATTCTATGGTCCGTGGAACATGGTCATGGAACTCACAGTTTTATCAAAGTTGTTCCCGTCGCCTCGTTTGATGTCCAATCCTTATGGAACCTTCTTAGCACTTGTTTATCACTTCATTAATAATCTAAGGGGTGTTATAACTCTTCTCCAAAACATCATTAAGTTGTCATTAACTTGCTACTCATAAATCCTTTCCGATACTTATCGTATACATTGCCTTCTCTTGGCAACTTTCTCGTCTAACATCGAATGTCTTTAAAATCTTATTTAGAATCATCAAATGCTATTTATCACTTATGGAAACATCATATACTTCGTGCTCTTCATTAGCCTATTCACTGTGCATCAACGAAAAATTTTCTGAGGTGTAACATGTACTTGTGATGTTGGATTTGGACTTGATATATTCAGACTTGGCACATTTGGGATTAAATGCTTATTTAGGCAATGACGTGTGGATTGATTACATTTGGCTTATACTTGTTGGTTTATCTACTTATCTGCTTTATTATCTTGATTGTGTTAGCTATGCTTAGTCGGCCGATGATGCCTGCCAGTACTGTAGTTTTGTACTGACCTACACTTGCTGCATTCCTTTATGAATGCAGAGCATCAGGTCGGATTCACTTCTGTGACGCGTGGCTAATAGTTGCTTCAGCTTTATTCTCGAGTTTCCAGGGTGAGCATGGCTGTCCGCTGCCTTGAGGACTTTTCTATTTTTATGTCCTATTCTATTCAGAGACATAGATACTTTATGTATTATGATTCCAGACTTTTACTATTTCCCCTTTAGATGCTCTTGAGTTATTCAGACTAGACCTGGGAGGTGTTGTTATTATTACGCACTATTCTACTATATATATATATATATATATATATATATATATCGTGGGACTTATTTATCTATTATTTTCTGCTTGATTAGTTATGTTTTTTGACTTTATTTATTGTTGGGTTGAGGGTTCGCTTACCGAGATGGGAAGGTAAGTGCCCGCACGACTTAGGCAAAATAGGTCGTGACAAGTTGGTATCAGAGCCCTAAGTTACCCGGTCTTTAATACAAGAGCGTGTCTAGTGGAGTCTCGCGAATCGGTATGATGAGCTCCGTACTTATCTGCGAGAGGCTATAGGACATTTAGAAAATCTCGCTCTCTTTCCTTCCTTCGGGCTACCTTATTCTAATTGGTATGTGAAAAGATCAAATTAGTATCTGACTCTTATCTTTTCTCTCATAGATGGTGAGGACTCGAGTTACTATGGCCCGAGGTCAGGTGCCAGAGCCCGCAGCTACGCCTGGCACCCAAGGGCGTATGTGCGATAGCCAGAGGACGCGGTAGAGCAAAAGGCCGCGGGGCTGCCCAAGCTAGGGGTAGAGCTCCAGCGGTAGGACAGCGCTGAGAGAGATCTCCATTTCCTGAGCCTGAGGATATGGCTCCAGCTCAGACACAGCCCGAGGTTACTTATGATCAGGCTATGCATGATACTATGGCTAGAGTATTACTTTATTTTGATGTCCAGTAGGTGGCAGCTGGTGTTACTACTCCCGGCGAGGGTTCACAGACTAGTGGGCTCTCTATTGATTCCTTCTCTTCAGATGGAGTCTATGGGGGCTTCCTTCCAGTCCATTATCGAGCATGCTTCTATGGTTGAGAGCGCTAAGGCCCGTGTTTTTAGTAGTGGTGACAAGAGGCTATGTCAGACTGGCAGTTTTGGGGGTTCTGGTTCGAGGGGCGCCGGTCAGTTTTTGAGGCCGCATCAGCCATATTCCGGCCATCCTGTTCATTCAGTGTTATAGAATTCCCTTAGTGAGCCACCCAGGTAGAGAGCTCCTAAGAGTTGATTCTCCAGACTGGCGCATAGGGCTGCTTCATCCGGGTATTCAGCTTTCGTGTTTCAGCATTCGACTCCTCTTACCTGTTTTTCTTGTGGAGAGATTGGGCATGTTTCTAGTAGTTGTCCCTGACCCAGGCGGGATTATCAGCCGTCGAGGACTCCTGTATCATCTTATGGTCGAGGTGTGACTTCTCAGAGAGGCGGTGCTCAGCCAGGCCGCGGTACTCCCCATAGTTCTCAGGGTAGGTCCCAACCAGCTCGAGGTGGTACTCAGAGTACGCTAGGGGGATCTCAGACTGGGCGTGGTGGAGCCCAGTGTTACTCATTTCCCGGTAGGCTCAAGGCAGAGGCCTCAGATGCTGTGATTTCAGGTACTATTTTTGTCCGTAATAGAGCAGCGTCTGTGTTATTTGATCCTAGATCCACCTATACGTATGTATCTGTATTTCATGCCATTGGTTGGGATTTGCCTTGTGATAGCATAGATATACCTGTTGATGTATCTACTCCGATCGGAGATTCTGTGATTGTTGATCGAGTCTACCCGTCTTGTTTGGTTACTTTTATGGGATATGACACTTGGGTAGATTTGATGATTTTCGATATGGTGGACTTTAATATTATATTGGGTATGTCCTAGCTTTCTCCTTATCATGCGATCTTGGACTATCACGACAAGACAGTCACCCTAGCCATGCTAGGCATTCCTAGGCTTGAGTGGAGAGATACTCCTAGTCCCCCCCCCCCCCCCCCGAAAAAGATCATTTCCTTCCTTCGAACGAAGAAGTTAGTAAGTAAGAGGTGTCTAGCTTATTTAGCTCTTGTTCGTGATACGACGGTTGCATCTCCACCCCTTGAGTCTATCCCTATTGTGAGCGAGTTCGCGGAGGTATTTTCGTCGGGTATGCCACCCGATCACGACATTGATTTCTGTATCGATGTGGATCTGGACACTCGTCCTATTTTTATTCCACCGTATCGGATGGCATTACTAAGTTGAGAGAGCTTAAGGAGCAGATACATGATTTGTTGAGCAAGGGGTTTATTAGACCGAGTGTCTCCCCTTGGGGTGCTCCTGTGTTGTTTGTGAAGAAGAAAGATGGGACCATGAGGACCATGAGGATGTGTATTGATTACCGCCAGTTGAATAAGGTCACTATTCGAAACAATTTCCCTATGCCTCGTATTGATGATTTGTTTGACCAGCTTCAGGGTGCTTCGGTGTTTTCGAAGATTGACTTGCGTTCCGACTATCACCATTGAAGATCAGGGCGGAGGATATTCCGAAGATAGCATTTCGGACGAGATATGGCCACTATGAGTTTCTAGTGATGTCTTTTGGGCTTACCAATGCCTCAGCTACATTTATGACCTTGAAGAATGGCATCTTTAGACCATTTCTTGATTCCTTTGTGATTGTGTTCATTGATGACATCTTGGTGTATTCTAAGAGTAGAGAGGAGCATGAAAGCCCTCTTCGTTCTGTTCTTGGGTTGTTGAAGAAAAATAGCCTGTTTGCTAAGTTTTCTAAGTGTGAGTTCTGGTTAGAGTCTGTAGCATTCTTGGGCCATGTGGTGTCTAAGGAGGGGATTATGGTTGATCCACAGAAGATTGAGGTTGTGAGGGGTTAGGCGAGGCCCACTACCATTACCGAGATTCGTAGTTTTGTGGGTTTGGCCAGTTATTACCGTCGCTTTGTGAAGGGTTTTGCCGCTATTGCTTCGTCCTTGACCAGGTTGACCCAGAAGGATGTTCCCTTCTAGTGGACGGATGATTGTGAGGAGAGCTTTCAAAAGCTCAAGCTTCTTTTGACAACAGCCCCGATCTTAGCATTACCCGTGAATGGTAAGGTTTTGGCTGTCTATTATGATGCCTCCCGTCTGGGTTTAGAGGTTGTGTTGATGCAGAAAGCTAGAGTGATAGCTTATGCTTCCCGTCAGTTGATGGTTCATGAGAAGAATTACCCTATCTATGATTTGGAGTTGTTGGCAGTGGTCTTCGCTTTGAAGATTTGGAGGCATTATCTGTACGGTGTTCATTGTGAGGTTTTCACCTATCACTACAGTCTTCAGCATGTCTTTACACAGAGAGATCTTAATTCCAGGCAGCGCCGATGGATGGAGCTCCCGAGGGACTATGATATCTCTATTATATATCATCCCGGAAAAGCCAATATGGTGGCTGATGCCTTGAGTCGCAAGGTAGTGAGTATGGGGAATTTAGCTCAATTGTTTATTTTCGAGTGTCCATTGGCCATGGAGGTTCAGACTCTAGCCAACAGTTTCGTCCGTCTTGATATTTTTGCCCTGGGCAAGATTTTTGCTTGTATAGAGGCGAGGTCATCTTTATTGGATCGGATCAGGACTCATTAGTTTGAGGACGCTCAGTTGAGTAAGATCCGAGAGAGTTTTGAGAGGAGAGGCTAAGGAGGCCGTGATTGATTCCGAGGGCATTCTAAGGATTAGAGGACACGTGAGCGTTCCTCATATTGGTGATCTGATTCAGTTGATCTTATCTGAGGCCCATAGCTCTCGCTATTCCATTCATCTGGGGGCGACTAAGATGTACCGTGACTTGAGACAGCACTATTGGTGGTGTCGGATGAAGAGAGATATAGTTGATTTTGTGGCTAAGTGTGGAAATTGTCAGCAGGTAAAGTATGAGCACCAGCGACCCAGTGGGGTGCTTCAGAGGATGCCCATTCCCGAGTGAAACTGGGAGAGGATTACCATGGATTTTGTCACGGGTCTTTCGAAAACCTTTGGCAAGTTTGATTCTATTTAGGTGATAGTTGATCGGTTGACTAAGTGCGCTCACTTTGTTCCAGTTCAGGTTTCCTATACCGCGGAGAAGTTATCCAAGATGTACATTCGGGATATTGTGAGATTACATGGGGTTCCTATTTCTTTTATATCTGATCGGGGTACTATTTTCACTTCCCGTTTTGGAAGGCGTTTCATGAAGAGTTGGGTACCTGATTGGATCTTAGTATAACTTTTCATCCCCAGACCAATAGCCAGTCCAAGCAGACCATTCAGGTGCTCGAGGACATGTTGAGAGCGTGTCTTATTTAATTTGGTGGTCTTTGGGATCAGCACTTGCCCTTAGTGTTGGGCGTTCGGTCCATTCGGTTCGATTTCACAAATTTGGTTCGGTTTTTCGGTTTTCGATTTGTATAAAATGGAAACCGAAATCGAAACCGAACTGAAATAACTTCGGTTCAATTCGATTTTCGCAATTTCGGTTTGGTTTATTCAGTCGGTTTCTTCGGTTTAGTTATGGATGACATGGTTAAGCATCAAGACGATACTTCATCATCCCGAAAATCCTAATAGAGCTTGGTGTGAGACAGTAGAAGTGTTGACTGCATAATAATCACTTTATCAGGCAAAATACAAATTAATGCAGTGACAAAACTGTTCCCCACATTTCACTTAAGTCCTCTATTACTAGTATTTCTTGTTTATCAGCCAACATCTTCTCTACAATTCAAGAGATATGATCGAGGGAATGGAGATTATAAGTAGTTCCTACTTGTCAAACTTTGTTGTATCACATCTTCCTACCACTAACCAAGAAGAGTTTTTTATTCACAATTTGCAATGTTAATATAACTAAGATAACACCCATTGCCACAAGAAAATATGCTAATGGGTGTTCTAAGATACATTGTTGAGGAAATTTATTAAAAATCTACAAGGAATTGTACAAGGAATATATAATATATGTTTTAAGAAAAAAGTGGCTTGTTAAAATTTGGTTTTTCGGTTTAACCGAATTAAATTTTGTATAAAACGAAAACCAAACCGAATTGTTGAAATATTATAAATTTAAATCGAACCGGACCGAATAAACCGAAAAATCGAAACCGAAATTAACTTCGGTTTGGTTTGGTCGATTTTTTCAGTTTGAACCATCTTATGCCCAGCCCTACTTGCCCTTGGTAGAGTTTGCGTACAATAACAGTTATCATTCAAGTATTGGTATGGCGCCTTTTGAGGCCTTGTATGGTAGGAGATGTAGATCTTCAATTGGTTGGTTTGATGGGTTCGAGGCTCGGCCTTGGAGTGCGAATTTATTGAGAGAGTCCCTTGATAGAGGGAGAGTTATTCGGGCCAAGCTTTTGGCAGCTCAGAGTCGGCAAAAGATGTGTGCGGATCGGAAGGTCCGAAATTTGAAGTTTGCTATTGGTGACCAGGTTCTATTGAAGGTTTCACCCATGAAGGGTATTATGAGGTTTGGTAAGAGGGGCAAGTTGAGCCCCAGGTGTATTGGTCCATTTGAGATTGTGGACAGTGATGTAGCTTATGAGTTGGCATTACTGCCAGGCTTGGTAGGAGTTCATCTGATTTTTCATGTTTCGATACTGAAGAAGTACCATACCGATGGTACCTACATTGTCCGTTGGGATTCTGTATTGCTTGATGAGAATTTGACTTATGAGGAGGAGCCTATCGCGATCTTGAATAGGCAGGTTCGAAAGTTGAGGTCAAAGGAGATTTCTTCCGTGAAGGTGCAATGGAAGCACCGTCCTGTTGAGGAGGCTACTTAGGAGACCGAGTCCGACATGCGTAGCCGATATCCTCAGTTGTTTACTGATTCAGGTATTTCCCCGCTTTCTTTCTTTTCTTCGCTCGAGGACGAGCGACGGTTCAATTGGTATCTGATGTAACGACCCGTTTGGTCGTTATAGTCTTTTCGGCATTTTCGCCCTTTTTCGAGTATTGATTAGCTCATTTTGACCTGAGGGGACCGTTGGCATGCTTCTCGAGGTGTCTAGACCGGATTCGGGCAACTTTTTTGAAATATGACCTTAATGTGAAAATGGTTGACCCAAAGTTGAATTTTGGGTAAATGGACCTTTTTTAAAATTTCATCAATTTCGAGAGGTCCGGATGGTTGTTTAGAATTTGTGAGTGTATTTGGTTCGGTTCCCAATGCACTCAGATGCATTTTGGGACTTAGGTTGGGAAATTAGAATTAAGACATCGGGGGTTGTCTCGGTCAACGAGACCTTCGATGGGAATTTCGAGGCCGCGGGCGCGTTCATAGCGTGTTTTTATGTGTGTATATGTGCATGGTATGTATGCAGATGGCCTCGGAAACTAGTCAGAAAATTGGATCAATTGGTGAAACTTGGGTAAGTTTCTTGTGTCTGGTGCCAGCTTTGGCGGCACCAGCACCGCGACAGCGGTACTGCTAGAGCGGTCCAAGACTTTTTGCCTTGACCACTGAAGCGGTCAAGTGACCGCAAAAGCGGCGCTGCTGGGGCAACCCCAGTGCCGCTAAAGCGGGTGACGGGCAGTTTGTAAAATTAATGAAGTGTTAAAAGCCTTTAGACCCTTATTATTTTTCATTTCGAAATTTGAGCTTGGGGGAACAGTTATTGGAGATATTTTGGAGATATTCTTGGAGGTAAATCTTTATTCCTTTACTCTTTCTTTAATCATAATCATCTTATACTGCCCTTTCCTTTTAATAAGCCCTTAGTGATGGAAGTTGGAAGAGGTTTTTGATGAACATGGTCCCTAAGCTTATTAATGACTAATTGATGGTGTTTATGATAGATTTTGATGAATCTAAGCTTGTTAATCATATATCTTCCCTTTCTAGTGTTGAATTTCGGAATAAAAGAGTTAGCGTTTATATCCAATTTGGGGGTTTTACTTGAAATCAGAAATTAGGCTAATCCTTGAGTTAAATCAACAATTGGTGGTTGGGTTATGATCACCTAGTATTTAATTTGGTCTTTTGCTTTCGAATTTCCCGTTTTGCCTTTGTGGGCTCGTTTCCCTAATTTCTAGGGTTAGAATTGCCCTAAATTGAATAGTAGCAATATTAGTATCGTTCTTCCTGATTTCTAATCTAGAATTCGATTATGTTTAGACTACTTTGGTTCTGAGGTTCAGCGGAAGGGCAAGGCAAATGAGTCAGTTATTGGTGTTACGGGTCAGCCATCCAGGTAGGTTATGACTTACCTTTGGTGAGACTTCGTATAGCGAAGCACATATTTAGATTATATTATTGGAAATAGCATGTGAACCTTCGAGTATGAAGTCGGGTTAGATATTGCCTTAGGTTGGGCCCAGTTGTGTGTTTGGGGTTAGCCACCCTATTATGTGTGATTTGATTGTTCTATTCTGTCGGCTTGATGCCATGAGTCGTTGGTAGATATTGAATTCTGTTTTATCCTCTTGATTATGATATAGTTGGCATACCCACTGTTGGTAGTTATATTCGGATATATTATTGGCGTACCCCCTGTTGGTACTTGTGATTCGGTTATATTATTGGCATACCCACCGTTGGTATTTGTGATTCGTATACATTGTTGGTTTACCTATAGTTGGTACTTGTGATATAGCATGATTATTGATGTGATTCATGCATTGGACGCACTCTCATTTCATGATACACTGTTGAGATATTGATGATATTTGATGAAACACTTGATGTGTTGGGCTCAGTTTTACTTGAGTGACGTAAGATGGCCGATGTTCATCCCAGGATCGTTGATTGAGTGAAATTGATACTTGATAAAACTCTTTTACTTGAGCGACGTAAGATCGCCGATTTTCGATGATTAATTCTAGAATCGTTGATTGCATGGCCGATATTCGATGTTAGTGCGGGAGTCGTTGATAGTGCATGGACTCCGTAGGTCTGCCGGTGAGAACCCCCCGTGGGTAAAGATTCAGGGTCCCGTCTGTCTGTTGGGCAAAGATCCGGGACGGGTGGCCCTTAGACTTCGCGAGTCACACTGGGCTACCTAAAGGTCGATATTTCCGTTCGGAGTACATGTATGCACAGCATTTGCATGGCGTTGCATTGCATTCATACACTATTGCATTGCATTGCATTATGGCTTGATTTTGAGATGTTTGGTGATGTACTTGTGATGTTGGATTTGGACTTGATATATTCAGACTTGGCACATTTGGGATTAGATGCTTACTTAGGCAATGACGTGTACTTGGATTGATTATGTTTGGCTTATACTTGTTGGTTTATCTGCTTATCTGCTTTATTATCTGGACTGTGTTAGCTCTGCTTAGTCGGCCGATGATGTCTACCAGTACTGTGACGCGTGCCTGATAGTCGGATCCACTTCCGTGATGCGTGCCTGATAGTCGCTTCAGCTCTATTCTCGAGTTTCCAGGGTGAGCATGGTCGTTCGCTGCCTTGAGGACTTTTCTATCTTTATGTTCTATTTTATTCAGAGACATAGATACTTTATGTATTATGATTCCAGACTTGTACTGTTTCCCCTTTAGATGCTATTGTGTTATTCATTCTAGACCCTGGGGGTGTTGTTATTATTCCGCAATATATATATATATATATATATATATATATATATATATATATCGTGAGACTTATTTATCTATTCTTTTCCGCTTGATTAGTTATGTTTTGTGAATTTATTTATTGTTGATTTGAGGATTCGCTTACCGAGGTGGGAAGGTAAGTGCCCGCACGGCTTAGACAAAATAGGTCATGACAAGATGCATTGCCAGGCTTGTAATCATATCCCGGTACACACACATTCGAACATTAACAAATCGTGACCCATGGAGGACTCGTGGTGTCCATATACCAACCCGTATTCTTATATCTCCTAGATCACATCGAGTCTTAGCCATTTTAGGCTTCCACATCGCACACTCGCCTTTTTTGGACTCACATTACCTGTCATATAGTCTATCTGTCTCAAAACATTATCATCACTCTGTCCGAAATCATTTCCCATCGGACCTTTCACTAGTACCATCAATGCATATGAGATAAGCATGAATAAAGCATGCAACAAGATAAGCGACCAATGTTAGGCAATAAAGAATCAGTCTTTAGCTCTTTTCCACTTTTAAACAAGTATTAGGAGTGATGAGCAACACCTGATCACAAACAAGACAGGTAATAAACACAGAAGCATGTATATAAAGGACCTCATATCCCAATCACAGACGCTATCATTCTGCACTACCAACTAATTCCTAAAGCATGGCATTTAAACCTGGCTATATAATTGAAATTGCATAAATACCCTTAACATGAATTATCGGTATTCGATAGAAGTGCTCGTCACCTCGCAAGTATCGGAACCCCCTTACGTTATCCCGTTACCCCTCTTTTTAGTTCCATTTTCAACCAACCAAAATTCATAAGCTAAGGTTTACGGTGTCAACATGCCCGGTAGGAAGTCCGTCAAATCACAGCAGAGCCTTACCCATTCGCAGAGCATTCAAACAATCCCAAGCTGCACAAACATAGATTAAGCATAAGAATACGAGACAAACAATGCCCATATTATCTTATAAAAGCTTTGGGTCTAGAAAGTGAACCCAAAAACCCCGTTCTAAACCCCAAAGGTCAAATCCATAATTTTATTAGAAAATCGGATTAATAAGGTCTAATTAGTGTTCTAGAAAGTCTTATGAATCCAATGATACTGTAACGACCTCGTTTGGTAAGTTGGTTTGCGAATTAGTGAAAACTTTGGAGTGCGTCTTTGTCACGACCCAACCCCGTAGCCGTGAGAACAAGGCTATTCTTCCGACTTTGTTTCAAGATATAAGTTGCTTATGAATTATGTTGGATGGAAATATTATGTTGGATGGAATTAAGGGAGGTGAAAAGTGGAGTTATGGGAACTAATATTTCATGAAAGATGGGATCAAAAGTGAATTATGAGAAGTTGAAAAATTCATGAAAATTTGGGATAGAAAGTGAAAAATTTGGAAATTAAATTTCATGGGAATTCAAGCATGTGGCCGGCCACATGACTAGTGGGCCATGGCCATATGCATCATTTATATGTATAAGATGATTCATTAATCATCCTTATCACAAAACTCTCTAGAAAAATTGAGAAGCTTGGAGAGAAAGCCAACCAAGCCATTCGGCCATGGCTCTTAGCCGAGCAAGACAAGAGAGAGTGATAAAAAAAAAAATAGTTTCCTCAAACAATTCTACTCTTTGGAGGGTGTTAAGTAACATGAGGTAGTTGTTGAATTGAACAAAGTTCTTATTCTTGTGGAACTTCACCATGGCCGTATGAACAAGTAGGAGGAAGAAGGTAAGTCCCAAGTCTCTTTTATGTGTTATGCATGATTTGTTGATGTTGTAGTACGTAGAAATGAATGAAAAACATGAAGATATAGATGTTGAAGTTGGACCGTGGATGGTGACTTTTGGCCGTGCACATGTGTGTGTTGTGTAGGAGTGGAGAGTAATTGAATTCAACATGTTTATGTGTTGTTGTGATGTGTAGAATATGAATGAAACTCATGGAATGTTGTATGCTAAGGAGTGGCCGAATAGGGGCTGCTAGTGTGCATGAAATGAGCTAATGTTATTTGGTGCTTTGGTTGTTGTCGTCATGCTTTATATGATGTAAAAATGAAGTGTAATGATCCCAAGTTAAGCTAAAACCGTGTGGGCTGATTTAAGAATTAGTATGGTTTTAATGTAGTCCTTGAATTTGTAAGAAAAATAATGTTAAGGTATGGTTTGTTGATGTAGTTTATGAATTTGGAAAGAGGAAATGTGTTGTTGAGGTCCTTAATGTAGTTGATGGATTTCGGGTAAGGTGACTTAGTGTTTGAGTTGTTTTAAATATTGTACGGATTCCTTGGGATGTTCTTAAAACGGATTTGAATGGCTTCGGATTGTTACTTGAACATGCGATTGTTGATACTAGTTTGGATATATGAAGTTGAATTGAATATAAATGAATATTGCCGAATGGTGTAGAAAGGGATTATTAATGTTAGAATGTATTTGGGATTGAATATTGATATTGTTATAATGTTTGTTGGGTTGAGTTGGTATGGATTTGAAAGTTGAAGCCGGAATGGAAGCGATTGCATTAGGTAAGAAGAAGACTAGTTGCGGATTGTATTGTGTTTATTGTGGTTGTAGGTGTTGTTGTTTGGTTGTTGTTGATATTTTGAGCCGAGTTGAACCTCGGGGGATGTCATATTTATAGGGGAGGTGCTGCCGGAATTTCGGTAGTCAAATGCTTAACCAAAGTTGAAATGTTAACTTGCATGAATAGTAACTGGTAAGGATGACCATTTGCAGATTTCCGACGAAACGGGAATTGAAATTGGACGAGCGTGAGGCACAACAAAGGTATGTAAAGCCTTCCTTTCCTTCCTTTGGCATGTCCTAGCCCTACTAGGCTAAGATCGGAACCTCGGGGATAATTCTGCTCTCGGAAAGCCGAGTTGATTTTGCCTACTATTCATTCAGCGCAATTGAATCATAATCCTCTTATTTGATCAAAAGAATGTTTAAACCTGTGTAATTGTTGTAAACGTGTCCGGATCGCTCCGGAACTTTTATGGATGGCTTTAGGTAGCCTAATGCGGTAATTTTATGTCCGCCGCCTCGGCTCGACCTGAGGTGGGGCCCACGCATCCCGAGATCTCCCAATGTTGCTCTATTTGGTATATTTGTGTGATTTTGAAAAAGAACTTTTGGCTATCGCCCCGATTACTATAAATAGTTATTTTAACTATCTCATTGGGTTTTATAATACATTTTGAAACATAAAAACGATTTCAAAAGATTGTAACTATTGTATACTAATTCCAATAAACCTGACTTGACTAATGACTTGCTTTTAAAAGAATGGCTTGCTTGGGTTGTTTTGTTGAGGGTGTAATAAAAGAAATTATATTTGTATGACTACTTACGATTACGCTCGTGTGTATTGTTATTACCTTTTTCGCCGAGTCCCGGCCGGTATGTGTGATATTGTCCATTTGGATACTTGACCGCGGGGCGTGCCATGACCGTGGATACTTGGCCGCGGCATGTGTATGTGTGATATTGTCCGCCGGATACTTGACCGCGGGTGGCTGTACCATGACCGCCGGATACTTGGCCGCGGCATGTGTACGTGTGATATCGTCCGCCGGATACTTGACCGCGGCTGTGACGTGACCGCTGGATTCTTGACCGCGGTATGTATGTGTGTGTGTGTGTATATTTATATATTTATGATATTAACCGCTGGGTTCCTGGCCGCGGTGTGTGTATGATTTATGTATGTACGACTTGGATGTCAGATGTAAGTACGTTGGTATCTGGACTATTATGCTCGCGTTTGGTACGCTTTATTTCGTTTTCGGTATTTTCTGCTTTGCATACTCAGTACATATTCCGCATCGACCCCCTTTCTTCGGGGGGTGCGTTTCATGCCGCGCGGTACCCACCGATGAGCGAGATGATGTCGGCAGATAATGTTAAATTTGGATTGGCGAGCTCCATTTCCTCGGGTGTCGCCGAGTCGAATGCTTTGTATGGTATTCGGTGTTATGTTAGAGACTTTGCGGACGGTGTCGTGTGTATGAGATGTCCGTTTGTAAGCGGCTATGTAAGCCGATGTATCGTACGCATTGTGTTATGAATTTCATGTGTTTACGCATTTGTTATGGTTACGGATTTTATTTGATTTGAAAAAGACGAAAAGCATGTATGTTTTCCGAAAAAATTTCACCCCGTGCTTATGTTATGTTTTGTGGGCCCGGTATGGCTATGAGTATTATGGAGTACGCGGGTTCGCTCGGCCCTAGGTAAGGGTCGGGTGCCCATCACACCCTATCGGAAATTGGGGTGTGACAAAGTGGTATCGAGCGGTGTCCGTCCTAGGGGTTGTACGCAAAGTCGTGTCCGGTAGAGTCTTGTTTATGGTGTGTTGCGCGCCACATTTATAAACAGGAGGCTACGGGGCATTTAGGATGGTTACTCTTCTTTCATCTCTGAGATCGTGCCATAGAGCCAAGTCATAGGAGATGGGACTCCTTACCCCGATTTGTGATTGCAGTTGAAGAATGACGCTGATAGAAGGAAGTGATTGATGATGTTGGAAGTCACGAAGTACGCAGGTAAGCAAAGGTATGAAGATGTATGTTGGGAAAGATATTGAAGTTGTGATCGAAGTACGAGTTGAAGCCTAAAGGGGGAAAGTAAACAAGAAAGTGTAACAGGTGCCGTTTGAGTTGGGCATACGAGGTATGTTTGTTATTTCTGTACAGTTGATGATATTGGGAGCCCTGTGCGGCTGTGATATGATGTGATATGCATGTATGTGTTTTGGCCCTGTGAGGCATTGTTGGTATTTCTTGTGTACAGGTTTTGAGATAGCAAGAAATATAGAGGAAACTCTGTCGAAATTTTCCCAGAAACAAAAAGGAAAAGTTTGAATCGAGATTCTTAAGACCCTATACGATTAGTTGAACATTCGAGGACGAATGTTCTAAAGGGGGAAAGGATGTTACACCCCGTACTTCGTACGTCGGAATATTCTAAGTTGGTTTGCGACGAGTTGAGAACAAGGCTATTCTTCCGACTTTGTTTCAAGATATAAGTTGCTTATGAATTATGTTGGATGGAAATATTAAGGAATTGGAGGTGAAAAGTGGAGTTATGGGAACTAATATTTCATGAAAGATGGGATCAAAAGTGAATTATGAGAAGTTGAAAAATTCATGAAAATTTGGGATAGAAAGTGAAAAATTTGGAAATTAAATTTCATGGGAATTCAAGCATGTGGCCGGCCACATGACTAGTGGGCCATGGCCATATGCATCATTTATATGTATAAGATGATTCATTAATCATCCTTATCACAAAACTCTCTAGAAAAATTGAGAAGCTTGGAGAGAAAGCCAACCAAGCCATTCGGCCATGGCTCTTAGCCGAGCAAGACAAGAGAGAGTGATAAAAAAAAAAAAATAGTTTCCTCAAACAATTCTACTCTTTGGAGGGTGTTAAGTAACATGAGGTAGTTGTTGAATTGAACAAAGTTCTTATTCTTGTGGAACTTCACCATGGCCGTATGAACAAGTAGGAGGAAGAAGGTAAGTCCCAAGTCTCTTTTATGTGTTATGCATGATTTGTTGATGTTGTAGTACGTAGAAATGAATGAAAAACATGAAGATATAGATGTTGAAGTTGGACCGTGGATGGTGACTTTTGGCCGTGCACATGTGTGTGTTGTGTAGGAGTGGAGAGTAATTGAATTCAACATGTTTATGTGTTGTTGTGATGTGTAGAATATGAATGAAACTCATGGAATGTTGTATGCTAAGGAGTGGCCGAATAGGGGCTGCTAGTGTGCATGAAATGAGCTAATGTTATTTGGTGCTTTGGTTGTTGTCGTCATGCTTTATATGATGTAAAAATGAAGTGTAATGATCCCAAGTTAAGCTAAAACCGTGTGGGCTGATTTAAGAATTAGTATGGTTTTAATGTAGTCCTTGAATTTGTAAGAAAAATAATGTTAAGGTATGGTTTGTTGATGTAGTTTATGAATTTGGAAAGAGGAAATGTGTTGTTGAGGTCCTTAAATGTAGTTGATGGATTTCGGGTAAGGTGACTTAGTGTTTGAGTTGTTTTAAATATTGTACGGATTCCTTGGGATGTTCTTAAAACGGATTTGAATGGCTTCGGATTGTTACTTGAACATGCGATTGTTGATACTAGTTTGGATATATGAAGTTGAATTGAATATAAATGAATATTGCCGAATGGTGTAGAAAGGGATTATTAATGTTAGAATGTATTTGGGATTGAATATTGATATTGTTATAATGTTTGTTGGGTTGAGTTGGTATGGATTTGAAAGTTGAAGCCGGAATGGAAGCGATTGCATTAGGTAAGAAGAAGACTAGTTGCGGATTGTATTGTGTTTATTGTGGTTGTAGGTGTTGTTGTTTGGTTGTTGTTGATATTTTGAGCCGAGTTGAACCTCGGGGGATGTCATATTTATAGGGGAGGTGCTTTGCCGGAATTTCGGTAGTCAAATGCTTAACCAAAGTTGAAATGTTAACTTGCATGAATAGTAATCGGTAAGGATGACCATTTGCGCATTTCCGACGAAACGGGAATTGAAATTGGACGAGCGTGAGGCACAACAAAGGTATGTAAAGCCTTCCTTTCCTTCCTTTGGCATGTCCTAGCCCTACTAGGCTAAGATCGGAACCTCGGGGATAATTCTGCTCTCGGAAAGCCGAGTTGATTTTGCCTACTATTCATTCAGCGCAATTGAATCATAATCCTCTTATTTGATCAAAAGAATGTTTAAACCTGTGTAATTGTTGTAAACGTGTCTGGATCGCTCCGAAACTTTTATGGATGGCTTTAGGTAGCCTAATGCGGTAATTTTATGTCCGCCGCCTCGGTTCGACTTGAGGTGGGGCCCACGCATCCCGAGATCTCCCAATGTTGCTCTGTTTGGTATATTTGTGTGATTTTGAAAAAGAACTTTTGGCTATCGCCCCGATTACTATAAATAGTTATTTTAACTATCTCATTGGGTTTTATAATACATTTTTAAACATAAAAACGATTTCAAAAGATTGTAACTATTGTATACTAATTCCAATAAACCTGACTTGACTAATGACTTGCTTTTAAAAGAATGGCTTGCTTGGGTTGTTTTGTTGAGGGTGTAATAAAAGAAATTATATTTGTATGACTACTTACGATTCTGCTCGTGTGTATTGTTATTACCTTTTTCGCCGAGTCCCGGGCCGGTATGTGTGATATTGTCCGCTGGATACTTGACCGCGGGCTGTGCCATGACCGCTGGATACTTGGCCGCGGCATGTGTATGTGTGATATTGTCCGCTGGATACTTGACCGCGGGCTGTGCCATGACCGCTGGATACTTGGCCGCGGCATGTGTATGTGTGATATCGTCCGCTGGATACTTGACCGCGGGCTGTGACGTGACCGCTGGATTCTTGACCGCGGTATGTATGTGTGTGTAGCTGTGTATATTTATATATTTATGATATTAACCGCTGGGTTCCTGGCCGCGGTGTGTGTATGATTTATGTATGTACGACTTGGATGTCAGATGTAAGTACGTTGGTATCTGGACTATTATGCTCGCGTTTGGTACGCTTTATTTCGTTTTCGGTATTTTCTGCTTTGCATACTCAGTACATATTCCGTACTGACCCCCTTTCTTCGGGGGCTGCGTTTCATGCCGCGCAGGTACCCACTGATGAGCGAGATGATGTCGCAGATAATGTTCGGCCGGATTGGCGAGCTCCATTTCCTCCGGGTTCGCCGAGTCGAATGCTTTGTATGGTATTCGGTGTTATGTTAGAGACTTTGCGACAAAGTGTCGTGTGTATGAGATGTCCGTTTGTAAGCGCTATGTAAGCGGTGTATCAAGACGCATTGTATTATGAATTTCGTGTGTTTACGCATTCGTTATGGTTACGGATTTTGTTTGATTTGAAAAGATGAAAAGCATGTATGTTTTCCGAAAAAAATTTCACCCCGTGCTTATGTTATGCTTCGCTCGGCCCTAGGTAAGGGTCGGGTGCCCATCACACCCTATCGGAAACTGGGGTGTGACACAAAGCATACATACACGCAACCGACAAGGCTGCCACGGCGGATGGGAGGCCCAAACACAACTCACACGTCGCATACGAACAAACCGTACATAACCCACATCTATGCCTACGGACCTCTAATACGAACCACGAATCGATGATGGGACAGGGCCCCGCCGCCCTCGAATAAACATAATCATATACATCGGAAGAGTATATACCCAAAATATTGGCTCCCGAACAAAGGGAGCACTGCGAACGACGCAGAATGGGAATCCTACGCCGGTGGATCACCAAAACGCGTATCTGTACCTGCGGGCATGAAACGCAGCCCCCGAAGAAAGGGGGTCAGTACGGAATATGTACTGAGTATGCAAAGTAGAAAGTGCAGAACGAAGTCATAACCGAAGTAAGGCGTACAGAATGTGAGCATAATAACCCAAATACCAAAGTACTTATATCCAAAACACAAACCATACATAAGCAGGAAGACGTATATAACCATCAGAATGCCCAAAATGCTTAGCTTTATTTTGAAAAAAAACATTTCTATCTCACATATACAGAAAATAGAACATACCACATAAACTAACGTTAACCGAATGCCGAGGAACGTACGGCCCGATCCATATATAACATAATAATCATATATCACATCATATCACCGTATATCATATCATATCAGATTATCATATCATCAAATCATCGCATACCATATCACATAACACATACGATCCGCAATAGGACCCGGTGGATAGAACATGGTCGCCCCTCCTGTCTCGGGCGCCATAACACATCATACTCCAGAAGATTTCATGTCTCCGAAACCTGACATACCGCGGTCAAAAGTCCGGTCAATGTCGCGACCGCGGTCAAATGTCCGGGCAATATCACATATCACATACCGCGGTCAAAAGTCCAGTGGTCAATATCACATATCACATACTTCGGAATATAACACAGTGCGCACGATAACATACCGGCCCGGGACTCGGCGAAGGATGCAAAAACATAATGCACGAGCAGAATCGTGGGAAGTCACATGCAATGCAAAACACTTACAAAGACCCAATAGGACAATCAAAACGAACTGTTAGTTCAAAATCGAAACAATAGTCAAATCAGATTTTCTTCCGAATATCACTCGGGAACATATCAAACCGAACTTCAGAAATCATAGGTACGTATCGGCATCATAAGTATACGAAACGTCATTTCGGACTCAACAGATAAATATATAATCATATAATCATATTCGGAGGTCGGAAAGGTAGTCATATTAAGTTCTTTCGAAAATAGGTCATTAGAACCAAACGTAGAAAGTCGCGGGGCCCACGGGCGAGCATTAACCCAAATCCGGGCCCGCCGATGGAAATCATAGTCGTTATACATTATAGAAACTTCTACGGACATTTCACAGCAATCCGAGACCATATATGAAAGTTACGGTCGTTCGTAGTTTTCGGAACCATTTAGGAGCAAAACTCTTTTGAAAACGAACTTTTTAGGCAACTTTTGAAACTTTGTCATACAAAAGACATAAGGACCATAATTCGACTACGTTAAGAATACAAATGTCAAGAAACAAATAAGAATCGTTTACGCGCTTATCAAATCCATCCGGTACGTAATGTAAAAGTTACGGGCGTTTGTAGACATAAAATCTTTTCGGAACAAACCGTTTACATAGTATTTCAAATCCAATCATATCGAAGACATACAGTCTATAGCTTGACCACACTAAGGATGCCAACATCAAGAAGCAAATCTGAATCATAAACATATTTGGATTTTTGGAATAAAATTACCCCCAAGGCTCGTAGCGTATCATAACTTAGCCATATCTAAGACATGCCAAAAGAAGGAAAGGTAAGCTTTACATACCTCGAATGCTCTCAACGCTAGCTCAAACTCAAGCTAGTCCAAATCAAACCTATGTCTCGGGCTGCCCAAAGTCTACATAACATCAATAAATATCAACGTTACTATATGCGTTTAGAAGTTCATTTCCAAATTAACACATAATTCTACGAAAATTTGGGCAGCATTTCCCCTGTAAATAGGCCAACCCCGAGAATTTAACTCGGCCAAATCAACAACAACAACACCAACAACCAACCTAGCAACAATAATAACCAATCCGAAAGGCAATATAACATCAGTAACTCTCTTTTACATCATTCAACAACTTTCAATATATTCAATTCAACGGCTTCCCTTCAAGCCAACATCAACGCTTATACATTCAAATACTAACCCGAACCCATACCAACAATATTCAAAGACATTTTAAGCAATTCATACAACATTTCAAACATCCCAAATAATACTCCAACTCACCCGAAAACAGCCCCAACCCGAGAACACATCCATAACACATTCCTCACTTCCAAATCATGATTTGCACCAACAATCCACATTCTAACAATGTCATTCTCTTAAATATAAAAATTACATTAAATACACATGATTCTCCAAATCAGCCCATACAATTACAAAATCAATCTTGAGTCATTAAACTCTCATTTCCAACATAGAATTCATAACGACAACATTCAAAATTCCAAATAGAATTAATTCATTCTCATTCACACAACATGGCCCTATATTCGGCCAACCCTACACACACATATATGATGATTCTCATTCATTTCTTCACACTACACAACTAAACATGCTACAAAAAATCAATTCACCATCTCAACACAACACACACACCTACACGATCATACGCACCCTACACGACTCAACTCCAACACACCATATTTCATGATTTCCATCCATTTTAGCATACTACAACATGCATACACCATTCATAACACATAAAACATGATTAAATCTTACCTTTCTTCTTCAACTCTACAACTTGGCTAGGGTTTGCGATTTACACAACGGATGGTTTGATGACCCAAACAACACTTCCACGCTACTTAGGGACCTCCAATTAGTGGATTTGCATGAAGGAAATAATTTTGGGATGGCTCAATTTGGTCTTCAATTTCTAAGGGGCTTGGCCGAATGGCCTTCTCTTTGCTCTCAAAGTTCTTGTTTTATTTTCTAAGTGTTGAGAATAGAAAAGATGACTACTTGGTCATCTTTTATGATCACATATATTGTCCAAGTGTCCATGGCCCACACATGGGTTGGACCAATCAAATTTGGCCACAAAAATGTGTGGGACCATCTCCACACCACATGGCCAATATGGCCAAAATTCAATAATTCCCAACTTTCCAATATTCCACTTTTGGTCTCAAATTTTCCCAAATGTTCCATGCCAACCAATTCATGAACAAATTAGGTCTTAAAATGAAATCGAAGGTCAAAAGTCCCGACTTCGTATCCCGGAATGGTTTTGTCCCTAACTTTTCATGGTTAACCCGGATTGTCCCAATGTACGAAATACGGGATATAACACGTGCTATGGCGGCACCAGGATGGCTGCATCTGCTATAGCGGTTGCCCTACAGCTGTAGCGGCTTGTGTATTTTGGCAGGACCGTAGAAGCAGTCATGGGGCCACGGAAGCGGTGCCGCTGAAGTATTGGAGGGGGTGCTGAAGCGGGTGACCGGCAGTTAAATTCATTAAATATGTGTTAAACGCCCTAAGTCCTTCATTCAATACCACTTCGAGAATTCAAGGTTGTTCTTCATAGAAAATCATTGTGGTAAGTTCCTTCACCTTCCTTTCCATTCCTTGTTCAATTAATCACCTTAGGAAGCCATTAATCATGTTAGTTTCCTTAAGAAATGGTGGATAGAAAGAGGGTTTTGTGGGTTCTTCATTCTAAGCTATTAAATCTTGAATTATTGATTGGGTTAGCTTCACTAAGCATGAATTTGATGATTAGAATCTGTTATTGCATGATTCCTTCCTAATTAGTGGTTAATTTATGGAATTGGAAGTAGGGTTCATACCCAAATTTGGGGGTTTTACCTAGAATCTGAATTTAAGTGATTTGTTAGTTCTTTTAGCTTATAATTGATGGGAATTAATCACCTAGAACTTTAATTTCATGTTGAGACCTATAGATTCCAAATTTCATCTCTTTAGTTCATAAACCCTATTCCATAGGTTGGGATTTAGGTCTTGAATAGTAGTAAGGTTGAATGATGTTTCTTCTTGATTCTAATTTCATGATTCGGATATGATTAGACTTTCATTATCTCGAGGCTCAAAGGAAGGAAAATAGTAAGGTTTGACTATTGGAGACTTTGTTGCTCGGCTTTCCAGGTAGGTTATGGTTTACCTTATGGTAAGACTTTGATTAGCGAAGCGTATGTTTAGATGATATTGTCATAGAATGCACGTAAACCTTCGGGTATGAAGTTGGGTTGGATATTGTCTTAGGTTGGGCCTTGTTGTGTGATTTGAGGGCTAGCCACCCATTGTGTTGTTGACTTATCTTGTTCTATTTACTTATTGGCTCATTACCACGTTGAGACATCAAATATTGGTGATTAATGTTATATCATGGCTATGATATTGCGGTACTTTACTTGATTGATATTGAGATGAGAATTGAGATTTCATTGTAGCTTATTGTGTAACCTTATTATTGATATTACTTGTGTGCCATGTGTGGTACTGTTTGGGCTTGAATTAGTTGTTGGTATTACATGCATCGTATTCATACTCATTTCAATTGATATTGCATTGTTATGGTACTAATGATGATAAGTGAGAGAGTGTACCTTCCGAGGTCTTCGCTGGAGAGCATAAAAGAGAGATGAGAGTCCGTGATCCGAGGTCATTTATCGAAGCGGAATGAGTGTACGTTTCTCAAGGTCTCTTGTCAGGAATGAATGAGTGCTCGAAGCCCGAGGTCTCTTGCTGGGATCGAGAGAGTCCTCATCATCGAGTTTTGTTCTTTGGGACGAGTGGTACATGGACTTTGCGGGTCCCCCATGGGTTGTGCTGCCGAGATGTGATGTTCCATCGATCACAGTACATATGTACGGTGCATATGCATTACATTCATCATTCTTACATTATTGCATTGCATTGTACCTCTTGGTCTGTTATTATATGGTTGTGATATGATTGTGATATATTGGTTCGGAACGGTTTTATTGATACTTAGCACAGTTTGGTTTAGATGCTATAACATAGGTGATGACTTGCTGTGATATGATTGTTATATATTGGTTTGGAACGGTTATACTGATACCTGGCACAGTTGGGTTTAGATGCTATAACATAGGTAATGACTTGTTGTGATATGATTATGATACATTGGTTCGGAACGGTTATACTGATACTTGGCACAGTTGGGTTTAGATGTTATAACATAGGTGACGACTTGTATTGTGGTTATGGGTTCGTGTTGACTTGTAGCTTGTTGTTTACGTCTTTATCTTGCTTGTCATCTTTATATACGTTAGCTAGTCTTAGTCGGCCTATGATACCTACCAGTACTTGTTGTTTGTACTGACCTGCACTTGCTGCATTCTTTTATGAATGTAGAGTACCAGGTTGGATCTTCTTCTACCCCTCGTGGCTGATATTCGAGGATTGCTGATTCGAGTCTCTTCAGGGTGAGCATGAGGACGTTCACAGGCCGAGGACTCTTCTTATTATTATGTCTTGTTTTCCATTCTAAGACATGATTTGAGACTACTTACGTATTATTATTCAGATTTGTAGTAATTTGGATTTAGATCCTCTTGTATGACCATACCAGATGCTGGGGTGGATTTCATTTACTTCTGCACTTATTATATTATATTTGTGAGACTTACGTTATTTTTCTTTCTTCCGTTATTTTAAATTGTGAATGTTGAGTTAAGGGTTAGCCTATCGAGGTGGGAAAGGTAGGTGCCCGCATGACTTAGTGAAATTGGGTCGAGACAGATACCCATATTAGCATACTTTAAATCTGAACCCAAAAAGTCACCCAAAAAAAAGATTCCGAGCCATGAAGGGCATATAGGAAATTTGACCCAAAATTAGTTTACCCATGATTTATAGAGCCTATATATCAAAAATGAACTAAATCCAACATCAATTTCGTGTTCAAATAAAGAATATATCTTTTCTAACTTAGGATTCTTGTTTCCGCCAAATCACTCCTTAAATCATGATTTATCCCATGGAAATCTTCACTAATTAATGATATAAATGTAATAAAGAGGTTAGAAACTTACCCATTTGATGCACCTTGCAAATCCTCTCAAAAATCTCCTTAATCCGAAGTCTAAAGCTCAAAATATGTGAATTAGGGTCCGAAACTCGAAATGGGACTTCTAATTCTGTCCAGGTAAATACTAATCCTCATGAATGCAAGCCTCGACCCAGCCCAGACCTATTCGAATGCAACCAGACCATCACGAATGCGATGGTCGATCAACCTAGCCCAGACCCCATTTTACCCTACGCGAACTCGAGCATCTTCTCGCTAACGCGACCCCTACTGGGTCTACTACTCTACGCGAATGTGTGCTTTCTTCGCGAAAGCGAAGAAGGACACCAGATAACTGCACCAGAATTTTTTTTGGTTTTTTACTGTATCACCCCCAAAATCCTGAGAATTATCCAGATACAAACCAAATATGCATCCTAGCATAAAAACACACTATGAACTGACCTGCGCACTCGAACTTTCCAAAAGAGGTCGTCTTGACCAGGTCAACCCCAAACGCCTAAAACTAACTTTCCAAACAAAAGACCAAAATGCCCTCGAGACCTTCTAGAATCTAACTAATCACTCTACCAAGTTATAATCGACATTTCAGACCTAATGGGTTCGATAAAATTCCTAAAAAGATGTGTTTGCCCCCGATCTTGACTTTGGTCAACTCAACACTTATAAACTATCAAATTTTCCACTTTCTTACCAAACACAGATCTGATTACCTTAGGAATCACTCCACCCATCCCCACAAGTCAAATATACTCTCATGAAACCAAGAGCAAGTCAAAAGATGGAAAAATAGTCAAAACAACCAAAATGACCTAACATGTCATTACATTCTGAGAGTTTATCGCGTGTGGCCTCAGGCGCAAATATAAGTGCACAATTCTGTGGCCTCAGGCCCAAGTATACATATACATAAACTGTAGCCTTGGGCCCAAATACATATGTTAAGCATTTTATAATTTATGTAAGGGAGCTAGAATAATATTGTAATGCATAACATGGAATACTGAACATTACTATCCTGAGACATCGATTCATAAGTTGTTTATAGAGTTTAGAGTATTGACTGTTCATACACCTAAGTTTTCATGACTGGGACTCATGGGATATCAAACACGACTCTATATTGATTATGTACTGAGTTCCTGATAGTTTGGAATAACAATCATGAACTAATCATGAAAATATTGTTTAAAGAATAAAAGTTAAAAGTTTTTCATAAAACTGGGGCTTAACTCTGTTGCTGAAGCAATCTGTAGTAATCGCAAAAGAACGTGGCATGGGGAATATCAATAACATTTCTGCACGTAGAGAGTTAGCCTTACATACCGCAATTCCTACCTTTAAGCGTACTACAATGTTCTTCACCCATTTTGGCTTTAATCTATAGCAATATACATAAAAAAGAATCAATATTAGTAAGGACGCTCACGTTTTGGTCATATAAGCACATTATCAAACACCTTATGGGCATAAAACTCTACAACTCTCATCAATGATGTTTCTTTACCCAACAAACCATCTCTTGCTATTAGATGATTCTAAATCCTCATATTGATACAAATATCATCATCCCTTATCACCCATAAGATAAACAACCCTTGACTAACATACCAAGTAAATAATCGTTCATGTTTTTCCTGTCATACCCATCAACTTATATATCAAGAACTTATAGTCCATAATCACCAATACAAAGCTATATCCAAATGAAGTAGGAAGGTCTTACCTCTTTGATGTTCAAGTGTCACGACCCAACCCGCCATGACTGGCACCCAACTAAATCCTTGTGGGCGAACTAACACACGAGACATCTATTCATTTATATTCGACTTTTATATTAGTCAAGTCAAATGATTATACTCATTCACGCATCAAATAAACAAAATATGTCATGCCATAAAATACTGAAATAACTCATGGAAGTTCTTACTATTACAAATCCCCAAAATCCGAAAGTCATCGTACAAGACTCTAATCTAAAACATGTCTAAGAACTGAAGTCTAACAAATAAATAACCATAATTTCCAGAGTATGAAAAGACATCATAGCAAGAATATCTTCAGGCGGCCTGGCATGGGAAGAAGCTCACCCTAGAATCTGTCAGCAAATGTCCTCAACGTTAGATCTGAGGACGAGTAGCGGTCTCTGTATCACAATCTGCACTCAAAAGAATGCATCAAGGCAGTATCAGTACAAACACTATGTATCGGTAGATATCATAGGCCGACTAAGATTAGTAGCATGAATATTTCATAAAATCAATAGAATAAAACAAGCCAGTCAACAGACATGAATATCAATAAATCACAGTAAGTCAACCAAGGATAATCACAATCAATCACCAAGATGTCAAACATCACAATCACGTAAGCCACAACGGAAGTAAATTTACCACAATAACCTCACTCGCTGTACACACATGCTAACTGATGTCATTGCTCAGTAGTCATGACCTGCAAGGGACCCATGGTGTCCTTGTACCACTTGTTCCGGAATACTCCTCGGACCCGAGCACAAACTTCCTCTCCGGAACGAACCTCAGATGTGGGACATATCAATGGACCTCTCGTTTCCAGAACTATCCTCGGACTACGAGCCCATAATCTAGGTCACATATGTGTCTTTCCATACCTCTTACAGAACGATGGTTCTTAGCTTTCAGTATCAATACTCAACTCATCATTTCATGTCACAATACCATCGAGAAGGTTATATTAGCTTCTTATCACAATACATCCACTGCAGATTTAATCACATAAGAATAATGGCACGTAGCCTACACAAACATTCAATCCACATTCACATAGGAGTTTAGCCACACAATATCATGCATGAAAACTAGACATGCTTTCTCCTAAGGAAATCACAAAACATACAATCAACTAACCAAAGTCTAAGTCAAGTAGACCGTAACCTACCTCAAAGTAGAGCTGGAACAACGCAAGTCACTCTGTGTTATACCCCGTACTTCTGTACATTGAGATTCGTTAGGTGTCAGCTATTCAATTGCAGACATCAGAGTTATTGTCAAGAAGATTCAAGATCATAGGCCCTCGTTTTATAATTATAAATGTTCGAGTTCACGTAACAGGTTATAGAAGGATTGGAAAACAAGTGAACTAAGGAGATTAAGCTTTCGAGGCTTTGAAAGAAATATGGGCAAGGTTTGGTATGGAAATTTTTGGTTTAACTGGGAGAAAGAATATCTCTAAGTATATTAAGAACTTTGAAGTAACACAAAAGCCTAAGGTGAAGTTCGGGAGGTCTAGTTTCTGACGCGATAAGCAGCTCCCCAATAGGACATCGGGGTAAGGAGATATGGACGTTACAAGTTGGGATGGAAGGTAAATCGAAATTAATTTCCGCGCGGACGCGCAGGAGTGGCGCAAACGCGCGCGATCAAATGTCGACTCGGCGTAACGCGCCACCACGGGGCGCGAATGTGCTGAGCAAATCTTAGGCTCGGGTCAGGGATGAAGTTTATATGATCTGAGTATAAGAATATGTATATATAAGACATTCGGAGACTATATGGTGTAAATCAGGTAGTACGTTGCTCGATGAAAGCCCTCCTTACTGCAAGCTAAGTGGGGCCCACATGCCGGGGTTTTATAAAGGATATATGAATAGATATATGAGTAGTACGTGGAAAGTTGAGCAAGTCCTAAGAAGTACTCTTAAGCCAAATATGGGCATAAGCCCTCCAAAAGGACGATTTAAGGAAATATTTTCAGACGATATGACTTGAAGGGGCCGAAAATCCCTCATAAGTTTGGAATTTGGAACAACTCCAAGAATGAAAGTTGTAGATAATTGAAAGATCTTTCCAACCATAGGTCATGGGCCCTCACACGATATCAGGATCAAGAGTTATGACCTTTTTACTGAACGAACGTGCAGTCAGAAAAAACTAGCCTGCGCGAACGCGCCCAAAGGTGGCGCGATCGCGCTGAACGATTTTAGAGGCGGTGCAGGCAGATTTTGGAGATTTATTTAAAGGGGCTAACCCCTCATTTTCTTCACCAAACACCCCAAAAACCTCTCCAAAATTCTAGAGAGTTCTCCCCAACTCTCCAAGCCAAATTTTAGCCCAAACCAGGTATAATTCTCAAATTCCGGTCCAGACAGCATATAGTTACAACTACAAAATTGTATAGTGATGCGTTATGGCTTAAGATCAAGGTGGAGAAGCGAAGATATGGCAATTTTATCGAGATAAAGGTATGAATCTCTTGCTATTAACGTTAATCTTGGTTTATTTACGGAGAAAGAGCTGTAAAATTGTTATAAAATGACTCTGTGATGGAAATATGGGACAAACACCATATGGGATGTTTATGAAGTATTTTGGAGTTGGAAATATTGTGATTGGTGTTGGTATTGTTATTGTTGTTGGTTGGTTGTTGAATTATGAATTGGGCAAATAAACAAAGGGGAAATTTTCCCGAATTTTGGCAGATTTTAAGGAGGTTTAATTTGAAGGTTTAGGACAAGTGTATGATGGTGAGCCTAACAATAGTATGAATGGTTTTATATGTAGATTCCAAGACAGGAGGTAGGTTGGAAAGTCGAGAAGCGAGCTTCCAGGTATGTTAAGGCTCGTCCCTTTCTTTCAAAGGCATGATTCCTATGTTTTGATCCCATACATGAAATCCATAATATTTTTACTCCTAGAAATGCCAGAAGTCTATAGTTTCTAAAGAATCTTACGATGACTCCAATCCTAGAGATTTTCAAGCCTAAGTTTCTAGATGATTTCATGACGTGACTGAGCGTGCTATGTAATGTATGGCCTCAGCTTATGTATGAGTGTGCTATATAACATATGGCTTATTTACTTATGTCCGAGTGTGCTATGGCCTCAAAATTGACTCCGAGCGTGCTATGGCTCGACTTATGTCCGAGCGTGCTATATAACATATGGCCTCGCGTTTATGTTATGGATCATTCAAGTGAGACAAAGATAGTGGTGATGATTATGGTAGTGATGAAGATCCTTATTATCTAAATGAACCCAAAGAATAAACGAACTCCAAAGACTCTATTAAATCCACAGGGTGAGTATTCGTATCTTTGACCTCTTAAGTCCCAAAGGGGAATCCATAAGTTGTACGTTTTCATAACGTTGTCTAATTCCCGAAGGGGACATTCAATGGTTTTTCTCTTTCCTATGCATTTTACATTTAAATTTTGGAGTCTCGAAGGAGACAAATGAAAAGGGGAAGAAGTTCCCATTTTGCGTTAAAATTTTGGCGGAGTCTTTTGATGGTTTCCAAAGATTTTTATGCATTTGCATATTTACATACATACACGACATCATTTCATGGGGAAGGGAAAATACTAAGGCGTTATATACGCAAACCACCCGATCAAAACCGGTATATGATGATTATGATGCCCTTTGCCATTATGCTATTATTGCTTTATATCCGCGATATAGGTAAAGGCACGCATTATATATATATATATATATATATATATATATACATACTTGCCGCATCAAAAGTTCATATGCACGTACATGTTTATCGAGTTGGTTACAAGTACAGTTGAGTCACATTCTTCTTTTATCATCCGAGTCGAGATATATTGTTTCGCCGCCTTACATACTCGGTACATCGTTCGTACTGACATCCCTTTGACTAGGGGCGCTCTGTTTCATGCCACGTAGGTGTATACAGATGAGTAGAAGACATTGGCTATAGGATGTTCCCAGGCTATCAGCTGGATTGGTAAGCTCCATCTCAGTTCGGAGTGTTGCCGAGTCAAAATACTTATGTTATGATATTTTGTATATGTTAGAGACTTTGCAGACAGTTGTGTAAAGCGACCATATAGGTCGATGCGTCTTTATGCTTTGTTTTCTTTGTAAAAGATTTTATTTGTGACTAAAGGTTTTCTTTGAATTAACGATAAGGGAGAAGTTCTGACTCTTGGACAGAATAGTTGTATGGCACTCAGCCGAGTAGGGTTTTGGGTGCCAGTCACGACCCTCCGATTTGGGTCGTGACCTCTGCTACAGCCTTTTCTTTCCTTAAAGCCTCAGAACGCTCAAAGTCTAGAAATAGAAGTCTCAATGAGTCACAATACTCAATTCACAAGTACCAAGGAAGAATACCCTTCCCTTACCCCATTCCAAGGGATGGATGATTTTCTAGGTGATAAGCAACCTATCAAAGCCCTTAGTAATCATTAATCATCAATTTATAAAAATCTTCTATCAACATTCCCATTACAAACAGTTTTTATGGTAAAGATACCATTTTGATAGAACTCTAGGTCTCCAATCACTTAGTTTATGTCTCTAAATGTTCAATTTATGATCAAGAGCAACTAACCAATGCATTTAGATGATAACTAAGCGATAATAACCATAACCCATCAAGTTTAGAAGTTTTATTAACATTCTAGGGTTTCTATTTCAATTTCACCATTAAAGACCCATGAAGAGGATTACAATAATGAAGGAGAATGGAATGATAAAATGGAAATCAAGAGAACTTACCTCTCAAAGTATCTTGCCCTAGCTTGAAAGTTCACCCTAGGTGCTTGTTGGGAAGTGCGTCGGTATTTTGTGAAAAGAGAAAATAAAACTAAGTATATAAAATTCGGGCTACTGTTTTACGTCAACCGCTACAACGGCCATCAAGCCGCAGCAGCGGTCCCAAAGGAAATCCGCTCACCACTGTGGCAGTCGACTCACCGCTATAGCGGTACTGCCATAGCGGTAGATCGTCCACCACAGCAGCCACCCGACAAAATGGCAGGCCACTGGAAGCGGTCCTCCCACCGCCACAGCGGTTCATTTTGGGCAGTGAGCTCGCATTTTGTCTGGTTTTTCCCTCTATCACCCCACATTTCATCCGAGGCCTCAAAAACACAAAACAAACATGTACATTTACATATAGACGCCCTACGAATCCCCCCGTGGCCTCATAATTTCCAACGGAGTTCTAATTTTCTACGTCACCCCCTGACGGACTCAAGACAATCAAGCAACAACCACAAACAAGTCAAATTTCAGCTCGTAAGCTCACACGATTTAGTTTCTATTGGCTCGTTCTACCATTGGAAAGGTTACATTTGGCGGGGTGATCCTACATTTCCCATAACTATCGAAAGGATTGTTACACCAGATACCAATTAAAACACCGTTCGTCCCGGAACGGACGACGATAAGAAATCTAGGGAGGAGTTACCTTACTCGGCAAAAAACTGAGGGTATTTGCTACACATATCAGATTCTGTTTCCCAAGTAACTTCTTCCACTGGGCGATTCTTCCACTAAACTTTCACAGCAGCTATTTCCTTGGACCTCAACTTGCGAACATCCCTGTCTAAGATAGCAACGGGCTCTTTCTCATACGACAAATTCTCGTCTAACAAAATTGAATCCCAACGGATTATGTAGGAACCATCACCGTGGTACCTCTTCAACATCGACACATAGAACACCGGATGAACGCCTGATAGACCCGGAGGTAAAGCCAACTTGTAAGCCACTTCTCCCACACATTTGAGAATCTCAAACGGACCAATGTACCTCGGGCTAAGCTTGCCCTTCTTCCCAAACCTCATGACACCCTTCATGGGTGAGACCTTCAAAAGCACTTCTTTCTCCTTCCTCAAACTTAAGATCTTGGACCTTGTGGTCCGCACACTCCTTCTGCCTACTCTGCGCTGCCAGAAGCTTGGCTTGAATCGCCTTCACCTTCTTTAAGGACTCTCTCAGAATATCGGTACCCCACGGCCTCACCTCGAATGCATCAAACCATCTAATAGGAGACCTACACCTCTTTCCATACAACGCCTCAAATGGGGCCATATCAATACTCGAGTGATAGCTATTATTGTAGGCAAATTCAGCTAAGGGCAAGAACTGATCCCAATGTCCACCGAAATCTATCACACAAGCATGAATCATATCCTCAAGAACCTGAATAGTCCACTCAGACTGCCTATCAGTCCGAGGGTGGAAGGTTGTGCTAAGATCTAACTTCGTACCCAATTCTTCGTGCAAGCACTCCCAAAACCTGGATGTGAACGTGGTGCCCCTGTCGGACACAATGGATAGAGGGACCCCGTGGAGTCTAAGGACCTCACGAATGTATATTTTAGCCAATTTCTCCGCATCATAAGTTATCTTCACCGGAATAAAGTGGGCAGACTTAGTCAACCTGTCAACAATAACCCAGATAGAGTCAAACTTCCCTAGCATGTTCAGAAGACCCACCACGAAATCCATGGCTATTCTTTCCTATTTCCACTCAGGAATGGGCATCCTCTGCAATGTACCCCCAGGTTTCTGATGTTCATACTTCACACGTTGGCAATTCGGACACCGAGCAACGAACTCTACTATATCACGCTTCATCCCTCTCCACCAGTAATGTTGCCTCAAATCACGATACATTTTAGTGGCACCAGGATGGATAGAATACCTCGAACTATGAGCCTCTGTCAGAATGGTCTTGATCAAGTCGCCCACACGTGGCACACATACTCGCCCTTTGATTCGCAGCACGCCTTCCTCATCAATCACGACCTCTTTGGCCTTACCACACAATACTTTATCACATATTTTACACAACTTAGCATCCTCAAACTGGTTTGCCTTAATCTGCTCTAAAAATGACGACCTAGCCTCCACACAAGCCAACACTTTGCCTGTGTTAGAAATATCCAGTCTCATAAAACTGCTAGCCAGAGTCGGAACCTCTCTAGCGAATGGACACTCAGAAGAAATCAAGCAGGTTAGACTTCCCATACTAGCCGACTTCCTGCTCAAAGCGTCAGCTACTACATTTGCCTTACTAGGGTGATACAAAATGGTGATATCAAAGTCCTTCAGTAGTTCCATCCATCTCCGCTTTCTAGAGTTTAGATCCCTCTGGGTGAACACATGCTGCAAACTGTGATGGTTTGTGTACACCATACAAGTAGCGCCTCCAAATTTTCAACGCAAACACCACCGCTGCCAACTTTAGATCATGAGTAGGATAGTTCTTCTCATGTACCTTCAACTACCGAGAAGCATAAGAAATCACCTTCTTTTTCTGCATCAAAACAGGACCTAAACCAGAACGTGAAGCATCACAGTGAACAACAAAATCCTTGCCCTCCGCGGTCAATGCTAGAATCGGTGTTGTGGTCAATAATGTTTTGAGTTTTTGAAAGCTCTCCTCACACTCGCCGGACCACTGAAACGGTACCTCTTTTTGAGTCAAACGGGTCAAATGAGAAGCAATAGAGGCAAACCCTTTCACAAACCGACGATAGTAGCTAGCCAGACCCACAAAACTACGGATCTCGATGACTGATGTGGGCCTAGCCCATTCCCTGACTGCCTGAATTTTCTGAGAATCCATCATAATACCCTCTTTCGAAATAACATGTCCTAAGAAAGACACAAAAGACAACCAGAATTCACACTTGGAGAATTTAGCATATAACTCCTTCTCTCGCAAAACCCTAAGAGCAATCCTCAAATGTTTCTCATGCTCTTCCTTACTCCTAGAGTACACCAGGATATCATCAATGAACACTATTACGAATGAGTCTAAATGGGGCTTAAAAACACTATTCATCAAATCCATGAACACAGCTGGGGCGTTTGTAAGCCCAAAAGACATAACCAAGAACTCATAGTGCCCATACCTGGTCCGAAATTGATTTTAGGAACATCTTCTGGCTGAATCTTCAACTGATGGTACCTTGAACTTAAATCGATTTTAGAGAACACCGAGGCTCCCTGTAACTGATCAAACAAGTCATCAATATGGGGAATGGGATACTTGTTTCGGACAGTTACCTTATTCAGTTGACGGTAATCAATACACATACGCATAGACCCATCCTTCTTCTTAACGAATAACACGGGAGCACCCCACGGAGAGACACTCGGGCGAATAAACCCCTTAATCAGAAGATCTTGCAACTGCTCTTTTAACTCCCTAAGTTCTGCTGGCGCCATCCTATAAGGTGGGATAGAGATAGGACGAGTACCTGGATCTAAATCGATCCTGAAGTCAATGTCACGATTCGGTGGCATACCAGGAAAGTCCGCGGGGAATATATTCGCAAACTTGCTTACCACTGGAACTGAATCAAGAGATAGAGTATCTGCACTGGTGTCACGGATATGTGCCAGATAAGCTAGACAATCCTTCTCTACTAGCTTCCTAGCACGGACAAAGGATATTACTTTCTTATGGAGGGGACTAAGGTTACCCTTCCACTCGAGTCTAGGTGCCCCGGGCATGGCTAGTGTTGGTCTTAGAATGGCAATCAAGTATAGCATAATGCGGGGACAACCAACTCATACACAAAATAACATCGAAGTCTACCATGGCTAAGATCATCAAATCTGCCCAAGTACTATACCCCATAGAAGTAATTACACATGCAGGGTAAATGCTATCCACCACCACAGAGTCCCCAACAGAAGTAGATACATAAATAGGGGTGTCAAGAGTATCACACATCATATCTAGACCCACAGAAAAATAGGTAGATACATAGAAAAAAGAGCCCGGATCAAACAAAACAGAAGCCATACGGTCATAAACTGAGATAGTACCTGTGATAACCGCATCGGAGGCCTCAGCCTCGGGTCTACCTGGAAAGGTGTACAAATGACCGCGCCCTCCCATCGCCTGTGAACCACCGCGATTACCATTACCAGTCTGAGCCCCACCCCTGCCGGGCTGCTGTCCACCTCTACCTGCTTGAGGACCGCCTCGGTTAGGCTGGGCACCACCCCTACCCACGGTGTGGCCGCCCCGCCCGGCGGGTGCGTGATTCTTGCCTCCTTGATCTGGTGCAAACGGAGCTCGGGGAGCCTGATACTGAGTACCTTGCCCACTCTGTTTAAGTCTGGGGAAATACCTCTTGATATGCCCTATCTCACCATACTCGAAGCAAGCACGGTCCCCGTAGGCCGCCGAACGTGCCGAAGAAGTAGCCTCCATGCCGACCTAAGCCCGATAACTTGCCCCGATGGCCCCCGCCGACACCTACATCACATCGAACCGACGCCCCGAGTATACTCGTGAACTCGACCTCGATAGGAGTTGCTGAACATTCCATCCCTACTGGCCTTTTTCTCTACCTACTTCGCATGACTCTCTTGCTTAATACCATCAACAATATGGACATGCTCCACTATCTCCTGAAATGAAGCCCCAGTGGCTACAAGCTGAAGAGCCGATAACTATAGCCCAATTTTCAACCCCTTCAAAAATTGTCGTATCCTCTCCCTCAAATTGTTAATTCAAGAGCAAGACGGGAGTGGAGTGAAAAAAAAACGGGACTATACACAAGAATCGATGAGTTTGATCGTAGTAGCAACCCATCCTTTCTTCGGTCCCTCGAGTATGCGAACGTGCTTATCTGTAAACACAGAGCAAAACTGAACCCAAGTCAACGGAGGAGACCTAGTTGGCCTACACTCCATATAAGCCCTCCACCAAAGCTTGGCATCACCCAAGAATTGGAAGGTCACAAACTCTATCCCGTACTTATCCACGGGGCCTATCTTATGGAGCCTCTCGTGACGATCGATGATGAACTCATATGCTTTCTCGACTCGGTACCAGAACACACGAGGCTTCATTTTAGTAAACCTCCAAACGATCATGTTCGCTACGGTCATCACCGCCCGCAACCGGGCTCGGGAAGGCCTCAAAACCCGAAACTTCTCCAAGCGAGGTGCCACCGGCCTAACGTACGTGTTGAACCCCAAAGAAACGTGCTCGTCGGGACTCGGGGCACGCCCCCCGCACCCCTACCTGGACCGGGACCAGGCGGTATAACACCGGACCCGTGCTAACCCATACAACCAATTCAAAGCACACTCGGTCCATGGCGTAGTGTACCCCGAGCGCCTTAGCTCCGGTGGGGCACTTCATCGGGCCGGGCTGGTGCGGCTGCATCTCCCGCTTCCTCATTAGGAACCACTGGAGGCACGGGATTAACCAATGGGACGCCAACCCAGCTTCCTTGCCTCCATCTTTACCTCTAGCTGCTGCCGCGCGCGTTCTCGCCATCTGCGAGAGAATGAAGGATAGTCAGATACCAATTCGAATCAGCAGATACCAATTGGAATCAAGTAGCATGAAAGAAAGAAAGAAAGAAAGAAAGAAAGATAGGGTAGTTTTCCTAGTGTCTGACAGCCTCTCGACGATAAGTACAGACGTCTCCGTACCGATCCGCAAGACTCTGCTAGACATGTCCTTGTACGATGAGATTGACAAACCTAAAGCTCTGATACCAGCTTTGTCACGGCCCAACCCGCCATGACTGGAACACTGAATCCTAGTGGGCGAACCAACACACGAGACATCTATTCATTTATATTCGATTTTATATTAGCCAGGTCAAATGATTATACTCATTCACGCATCAAATAAACAAAATATGTCATGCCATAATATACTGAAATAAGTGCGGAAGTTCTAACTATTACAAATCCCCAAAATCCGAAAGTCATCATACAGGACTCTAATCAAAAACATGTCTAAGAACTGAAGTCTAACAAATAAATAACCATAATGTCCAGAGTACGAAAAGACATGATAGCAAGAAGACCTTCGGGCAGCCTGGCATGGGAAGAAGCTCACCTTAGAATCTGTCAGCAAATTTCCTCCACGCTAGATGTGAGGATGAGTAGCGGTCTCTGTATCACAATCTGCACTCAAAAGAATACAGCAAGATGGTATCAGTACAAACACTATGTACCGGTAGATATCATAGGCCGACTAAGATTAGTATCATGCATATTTCATAAAATCAATAGAATAAAACAAGCCAGTCAACAAACATGAATATCAATAAATCATAGTAAGTCAACCAAGGATAATCACAATCAATCACCAAGATGTCAAACATCACAATCACGTAAGCCACAACGGAAGTAAATTTACCACAATAACCTCACTCGCTGTACACACCTGCTAACTGATGTCATTGCTCAGTGTCATGACCAGCAGGGGACCCATAGTGTCCATGTACCACTTGTTCCGGAATACTCCTTAAACCTGAGCACAAACATTCGCTCCGGAATGAACCTCGAACGCGGGACATATCAATGGACCTCTCATTTTCGAAACTATCCTCGGACCACGAGCCTATAATCTAGGTCACATATGTGCCTTTCCATGCCTCTTATAGAACCATGGTTCTTTCCTTTCAGTATCAATAGTCAACTCATCATTTCATGTCACAATACCATCGGGAAGATTATATTAGCTTCTCATCACAATACATCCACTGCAGATTCAATCATACAGGAAGAATGGCACGAAGCCTACACAAACATTCAATTCGCATTCACATAAGAGTTTAGCCACACAATATTATGCATGAAAACTAGACATGCTTTCTCCTAAGGAAATCACAAAACATAGAATCAACTAACCAAACTCTAACTCAAGTAGACCGTAACCTACCTCAAAGTAGAGTTGGAACAATGCAAGTCACTCTGCTACAGCCTTTCCTTTCCTCAAAGCCTCAGAATGCTCAAAGTCTAGAAATAAAAGGCTCAATGAGTCACAACACTCAATTCACAAGTACCAAGCAAGAATACCCTTCCCTTACCCCATTCCAAGGGGTGGATGATTTTCTAGGTGATAAACAACCTATCAAAGCCCTTAGTAATCATTAATCATCAATTTATAACAATCTTCTATCAACATTCCCATTACAAATAGTTTTTATGGTAAAGATACCATTTTTATAGAACCCTAGGTCTCCAATCACTTAGTTTATGTCTCTAAATGTTCAATTTATGATCAAGAGCAACTAACCAATGCATTTAGATAATAACTAAGTGATAATAACCATAACCCATCAAGTTTAGAAGTTTTATTAACATTTTAGGGTTTCTATTTCAATTTCACCATTAAAGACCCACGAAGTGGATTATAATAATGAAGAAGAACGGAATGATAGAATGGAAATCTAATTAGCTTACTTCTCAAAGTATCTTTCCCTAGCTTGAAAATTCACCCTAGGTGCTTGTTGGGAAGTGTGTCGGTGTTTTGTGAAAAGAGAAAGTAAAACTGAGTACATAAAATTCAGGCTACTGTTTTATGTCAACCGCTATAGCGATCGTCACCTTTGCTACAGGGGGTTCCGTGCACTGCTTTTAGTTAAATGGGCATACTTTTTTGTACAGAGCTACGTTTGAGCTGGTCCATATTTGTTTTGAAGGTTATTTCAAAGGGCTACAACTTTAATGATTTATGTTTTCTCAAATTCCAAGTAGATTTTCACATAAATAGGATGGAAGGCAGACCTATCATAAACTTAGTTGATTCTATCAAATTTTATGCACCTCACTATTCATATTGATTTTAAAATAACTATTTCCACCCAAACTCGTCCCGATAGGACTTCATATGTATAAAATTTTACATTAATACTCATTTAACACATTTACACCTACCCGGATTTAAAGAGTGTTACACAAGGTCTCCCAAAGATTGCATTATGCCTCATCTCACCGTCTATGACATAGAACTTCGTCTCCTTGACTATTCCCCTAGCACTGATTGGCAATATAATCTCATTTTGGTCGTCTCACTTGCCATGTTATATCCGGAAAGGACTCTTGTGGCCGGTATTATTTTCCCAGCATTTCGATTAGCTCTATTACTTTCCATGGGATAATGTTGGCCGAGCTATCTTGGTCAATTAAAATGCGCTTAATTTGAAAATAATCAATATTAAAAATGATTATCAATGCGTCGTTGTAAGGAAGTGTGATGCCATCCGCATCTTTGTCACTGAAGGTGATTGACTCATCGCTTAAAAGCTCTTGAGACCTTTTTTTTTTCTAGAGTTATTGATACTTTATTCTTGTCACGACCCAACTAGGGCCGCGACGGGTACCCGATACTTGTACCGAGCACCCCTTAACTCGTATCGTACTCTTATTACTAAGTGGGCCGTTTAAATCGTTATTGTTGTCACTTCTTTAATTAATGCTACCATAGCGGCATTATAATAAAATACATAAGCTTTGCTAACTTAATATACATCAGAGGGGACCAACTGTAAATACAAAACATCCGACCATACATATTTGTCTACGAGCCTCTAATCAACATACATATGATAACAGAGAGGGCCGGTTATGCCGTGCCCGAATGTACACAAAAGTAGTACCACAAGCTGTGTCTCCGGAACAACTGGAGCACTTCAATGACCGGAGGGCTCCTAGAATCAAGTCCTCAACTCGCTTACCGCGCGCATGAAACGCAAGCGTCCACAAAAGGGGACGTCAGTACGGTAATGTACTGAGCATGTAAGGCATGAATCATAACATGATAGCAATTACGGAACAAGAACAGTAGCATAAGAAGACTATACAGGGGATATAAATAAGGACATGGCTATAACTGTCTGCCCCTGAGGGCGGAATCATGCATGCTTACCCTTACCTTTACATACATACATACATACATACATACATACATACATACATAGTCTGTCTGCATCACATAAGGCATCATAGCCTGTTTGAATCACATAACATCGTTAGCCCGCGTCCGGACCTCCCGCGTCCGGGGTAATCGTCTCGTGCCGCCCACTACAGTGGTGGTCGTGCCCGCCCTCTAGGACCGGGTGTATACATCGCAACCCGCATAAGCGGTGACACGCCCGACCATCTAGGCGCGGTGTAATCATCCTATAGCGCCGCCGCCGTAGCGGTGACATGCCCGGCCATATAGGCACGGTGTGATCGCCGTAACTTAAGCATGCATAAGAGCCCAACCAAAAGCTATAACTTTATCAGAGTGACGTAAGGTCGGGATCCTCCGATTATATTATGGAATAATCACAATCGTCATGTCTCGCCTTGAAGGAACTAATATTATAAGGCGAGACTATCAAGGAAAAATGACATTAAGAGGAAACATGGAATAAGATCATGAGCCTTACAAAACATTTATTCATACACCTTAGAATCTTTAGAAAATAGAGTCATAATACGAAATAAAATTGAAATCAAGAACTTGCTTGACACTCTCATATTCATATTGAATTCTTAACTTGAAACTCTTAGTCATGAAATCATTCTTGTCATACTCGTCATAAACATATTCTCTTCCTTAATATCATCGTCATTGCCATCATAGAAATATTCTCATTAGAATGGTTACAACACATATCGTTTGATAAACTGAACAATAAAGAAAAATCTGGGACTAATGGGCCCACCTCGGGTCAAATGAGGCGGCGTACACAATTTACGTATAATACGTTTCATGACATGACTTATGAGAGTTTTAGGGTAAACGGATTCTATTCACGCAAGTTCTAGGTGTTTAGACAATTCTTTCAACTATTCATAAGCATTTAATTCAATTCTACTGAATGAATAGTAATCAAATTCAAGCTCGGATTTCTAGAATTAGAGTGGTCCCCGGGACACGTATTCAAGCCTATTACATCTAAGACATGCCAAAGAAGGGAGGTGAAGCCTTACATACCTTTTCCGCCTTTTACGCCTCTCCAAACTTAAGTTCCAAATTCGCCAAAATCTACAATTTAGTCACATTTACCAAATGTTAATTAGAGCATCTAGAAGTTGAAATTTAAAGTAATCACTTGTCTACCGAAATTTCGGCAGCATTTCCCCTGTAAATACTCCATCCCACCAAGTTCAACTCGGCCAATTCCAATCAACAACAACCCCGGGAATTCAACCCGGCCAAACTATCAACAATAATAACATCTTACCAAATCTCATCATCCTCGGCCTTAACCACTACCAACATATTTTCATGAGTTTTTTTCGTCTATCTCTACACATTACGATAACAACCAACACATAACATAAAATTAACTCATTCATTCTTCCTTCAACATCACATACATACGGCCAACTACACAAGCACACGGCCACACTCTCATAATAATTCCATAGAAATTTCAACTTTGTTTCAAATCATTAAATCCTCATTTCACATTATAGAATTCACAATACAACAATCAAACGACTAAATAAAATGAACTCATCACTCCAACACCTCACCAATCCATTCGGCCACCACACACACATCCATATTTCATCAATTTCATGCATTTCTACATACTATAACATGCACAACCATCCATAATATATAAAAGAAGGTTAAATCCTTACCTTTTTCCTTCAACTTCCTTCTTGGCTAGAGTTATGATTTTGTAAGAAAGGGTGATTCTCTTGCTTCAACAACTATACCATGTCGAAGGGGACGTTCAAATTAGCGGAAATACATGAAGAGCCAAATTTTTGGAACAAGATTTTTGGTCTCCTCTTTCCCTCTTTCTTGGCCGAATTGGCCCCTTTGTTGTTCTTCCTCTTTCTTTTGTTCTCCTCCTTGGAAATTTCTAGAGATTTTTGGACAAATAAGATGACTTAGTCATCTTTTTATATTTACTCTTGCGTGCACATGGCCGGTCATGTGCATGCTCTCCTCTTATTTTTTTTTGTTCCAAATTTTCTTCCATTTTCTAGAATTTTCTTCAATTAACAAAGATGACCCCTTGACTTGCTTCATAAGTTTCACCCCTATAATAGTGGGACCCATATATATATACATGCACATGCACACACACACGGCCAAGCCTTGGCTTGGGCTAGAAATTTCAAGACAATTTTGTAAAATTCCCATTTTGTCCCCCCAGGCTTCCGCAATATTATCATGAACCATTTTGCGAATTTTTCCTTCTTACCCTTGGCCTTTCCGAACATTTCCACACTAATAACCTCCATACCTAATATTCATAATAACTTGCACATTACACTAAATCTTGAAAGTGACCTCGTCCTTAACTTGCCGCGACTTTCTCGAAGTATCCGAATGTATGAAACACGGGATACCGTCTATAAACGTATTTTGTACCCTCGGGTAAGTCAAGGCGAGTGACACAAGTTGCGTACGGAAAATTGTAAAGTGGGAATATTAAGAAAGGCCAGGGGTAAAAAGGTAAATTTGCATAATGACTCATGGAAATATGGAGAAAGGCTAAGGGCAAATTTGGAACCAAGGGAAATATTTTTCATGAAATTGAAGAAATCTCCTAGAATTTTCAAGAAAGGGGCCACTTGGCCGTGGCCCCCACTTGCAAAACATGGCCAAATGAAATTAAGCCAAGTTAGGGGCCAATATGGTTAATTATGATTGGAAGGGGCTAAGCATATATAAGTGGAAAGATGACTTGGTCATCTTATAATTCTCTAGAAAACTCAAGAAAAGAAGAACAAAAAAAAAGAGAGGAGAGATTGAAGGCCATTCGGCCAAGAGAAATTCCAAGAAAAAGTTGCAAAAATTTTTTTTTTTACAAAAATCATTTCTTACCAATTCAAGGGTCCCTAGCAAGGTGGAGTTGTTGTGGAAGCAAGAAAAACTCATAAGCATACAAGTTGTCAATTGTAGTCAAGTGAAAAGTTGAGGAAAAAAGGGTAAGGTTTAACTCTTTTCTTATATGTTATGAATGGTTGAGTATGTTGTGTGCATGAAAATGGATGAAATTCATGTGATGGAAGTGTGTGTGGGTGAGGCCGTGAGTGTGTGTGTATGTGTGTATGTGTTATGTTGTGTTGTGTTGTGTGTTGGTTGTTGTTGTAATGTATGAAAAATATGGAAATCCATGAAAAACATGCATAGTGGAGGGTTGGCCGAATGGTGTAGGTTATGGTAAGGTGTGATGAATTGATTTTATTTAGAATGGAAATTGTTGTTATGGTAGGTTCTATGATTTTAGAGTAAAGATTTAATGGTTTGGAGGAATGAAAATTGGGTTGTTGTGATTGAATTTGAAAGAAGGAAAAAAATGTTGTTGTTGTTTCATAAATTGGAAGATGTGGGTAAGTAGTATGTTGATGGTATTGTTGGAATATTATGTGAATTATATTGTATTGAGTTATATTGAATTGTATGGAATTGAATTGAGTTGCTTTGAAAAGAATTGAATTGAGTTGAATAAAATATAAGTGGTTTGTTGGAGATGAATTAGTAAGTAGAAAATGCGTTGGAATGGTCTCGTTGTATATATGAGAATTTTGGATTGAATATGGAAATTGACGGAATTGTTGAAAATTGGATATATAGTTTGAAATGCTCTTGGTTTATGTTTGAATGACCTTAAATTAGTATGTGAATATGAACATATTGATATTGGATTGTAAGTGTAAAGTTAGATTTGGAGTTGTTGGGTTATTTGGAAAATAAGACTATTTGCGCTAGAATGCGTTTTAGTCGATTGTTGATGTTGCTTATATTGTTGTTGGTATTGTTGGTTGATAGTTTGGCCGGGTTTGAATTCCCGGATTGTTGTTGAGTAAAATTGGCCAAGTTGAACTTGGTGGAATGGAATATTTACTCAGAGGAAGTGCTGCCGAAATTTCGGTAGCCAAGTATTATTTTAAGAATTCAACTCTAAAGGCACTAATCATGTTTGGTAAACATGACCAATTTGTAGATTTTGGCGAACTTGGAGCTTGAGTTTGGAGACGTGGATAAGGCGTAAAAGGTATGTGAAGCCTACCTCTCCTTCATTTGGCATGTCCTAGTTAGTATAGGTCAAAATCCGACCCTCGGGAAAAGTCCTACCCCTCGGAAACGACACCTAAAATTAATCACTATTCATTCAGTAGAATTGAACCCAAAACTTGTACTTTAAGGAAAAGAAATGTTCAAACGTCCGAAACCTTTGGAAATGAAATTGAAATGTCTTGAAACCTTCATGGATGACCCAATGGGACATAATGACCGTGTTTTCATGTTTGTCACTCGAGTCTCGATATACGTGCATACCGGATTCCCATCACTTGTTTTATTGAAACTTTATAATCCTGTTTTAAGTTTTCTTGTGGTGTTGCTATTCATTGCTAGTCTCGTCTTATAATGTTTGTTCTTTCAAGGTGAGACGAAGCGACCGTGGTTATTCCATAAGGTAATCGGGGGCTACCGACCTTACGTCACCCCGATAGACACATGACTTTCTTTGGGTTCCTATGCATGTCGCTTATATGATATGTACATGATATGTATATGACATGTACTTGCCGCTCGGGCATGCCACCGGCATAATACTAATAGCCCCTTCGGGCATATTAATAGTATAATAATAATAATAATAAAATATAAGTGGTTTCTAAGTTTTATGATGATATGTATATGAAAATGGGGAAATTTTGGGGAATGGATACTTGTTGCGCTATAGACGCATTGCCACACTCGGTCGGTGGCGTAATTCCATCCCGGACGCGGGATGCCGGACGCGGGACACATGTGGGAAGCCGACGTATTTCGGCGACATGACTTGTTATTTCCAAATGTATATGACACGAAATGTTTTGAATAAAAGTATATGATAAGCAAGCATGACATCCGCCGAAAGGCACTTACAGTACTGATTATCCTTTATCTCACTATATGATCTTTGGTCTCACACGTTGTTATTGCTCATATGTTACATGTTTCATTGTATTATTTCCATGGCTTACATACTCGGTACTGTTTTATAAAATTCACATCGCATCTTGACCGACCCCTTTTCTTCGGGGCGCGTCTCATGCCACGCAGTCGACGAGTTGACGGGCTCGACTCTAGGAGCTTTTCCCGCACGGGTGCCTTATGTACATTGAAAGGCGCTCCGGTTGTTCGGAGCTACTATTTTTGGGTACTACTCTTATGTATATATTTGAAACACGATCGGTCACTTGTAATCACATGTATTTTGTTTAGAGGCTCGTAGACAGATATGTACAGTCAGATGTTCATAACCTAGTTGTCTTTGTCGCCGTGTGATATGTCAGTACAGTTGATCATTACTACTCGTTTACATGTATGCTATTATCGGCGATGTTGTGGAAAAAAAAAGTGCCAGTGTTCATACGGCCCACTTAGTAATAAGAACAGGACATATGACAGGGGGTGCCCTACAAGTATCGGGTACTCGTCGCGGCCCCTAGTTGGGTCGTGACCGAAGTGGTATCAGAGCGGTCGGTCCTAGGGTTTGTCTACGAGCCGTGTCCAGTAGAGTCCTGTTTATGGGTATGTAGCGCGCCATACTTATAAACGGGAGGCTGCAGGGCATTTAGGAAATATGACCTCCTTTGTACTCTAAGATCGTGCGATAGAGCTATGTTACCGGTTTCTATATTCTTTCTTAATCCTGCGTTATGGTTTCAGTAATGCCGGTGACGAGAAAAGCTACAGCAGCCCGGAAGGGCAAAAGGGTGGCTGGGAGAAGAGTTGAACAGGAGCCACCAGCGGAAGTGGAAGTGGGCGAGTCCCACAACGAGGCTTCTCTTGCTTCCCCTGTGGCATGGCAGCGGAGCGGGGTGGAGCTCCGGCGCCGGCACCGGCGGCAGCCGCGGGCCAGCAGGTAACGGAAGCTATCCAGTTGCTGACCCAGTTAGTCGCCGCACAAGCTCAGCGGCAGGATACGGGCCAAGGGGACAGGGCGGCGAGCGCCAGAGCCCGTGATTTTATCTCCCTAAATCCTCCAGAATTCTATGGATCAAAGCCAGAGGAGGACCCGCAAAGCTTTTTAGATGAAATGTTGAGGACGCTGAAAATAATACATGCTTCGGAGACCGAGTCAGTAGAGCTGGCCTCGTACAGATTGCGGGATATAGCGGTTCACTGGTATAATAATTGGATATCCTCGAGGGGAGCGAATGCGCCTCCTCCGTCCGGCGAGAGTTCACCGAGGCCTTTCGCGACATTACTTACCGCCGAGGAGGTTCGACGGGCCCGAGCCGACATGTTCTTGAATCTCGACGGGGAAATATGAGTGCTCGGGAGTACGGTCTCCGATTTGACTCATTAGCCTTGACGCCCCGGACCATGGTAGCAGATATGGGGGATCGTGTGCACCAGTACGTGAGAGGGCTAGGGCCGCATTTAGCTAGAGAATGCTTGACAGCCTCACTTCAGGACGGGATGACTATCGCTCGCATACAGGCCCACGCCCAAAACCTGGAGGAACAGTACCAGCAACGGAGGGGCGAGCGCGATTCGGATAGGGGCTCCAGAAAAAGAGCCAGATCTTTTGGGGCCAGAAGTGAATATAGAGGAGGACAGGCACCACAGCATTCCAGGTATCCAGAACCAGATCAGAGTGCCCGAGTTTCAGGGTCCCAGCATAGAGCGGATTCAAATAGGACAGGGCCACCCCCACCACGATGTACTCGGTGTGGCAAGTTACATTCTGGGCAGTGCTACCTTGACACAGGTGCTTGTTTTGTCTGTGGTCAGACTGACCACTTGATGCGTGACTGCCCACGGAGGACCGGAAGAGATCAGACTCAGCCCGCTGGATCCGCTATCGGTTCGTCGTCGACCGTGCGCCCTCCCGGACAGACGTCCCAAGCCCCAGCCGGTCGTGGTCGAGGCAGAGGAGGAGCACCTAGTGCAGGCGGTCCTCAGAACCGCATATTTGCACTAACAAGACAGCAGGATCCTGAGCCCTCCCAGGACGCAGCTACAGGTACCCTATCGGCATTCTTTTATAAAGTACATATGTGATCGATTTAAACTCTATACCGTCATGTGTCACTCTTTATATTGCTGATGAAAATCTAGAAATCGGACAAAAGGTAGTTATACGCATAGACAAGAAATGAGTATTAAGGGCCGAGAAGGCTAAAATGGTAATTAAGAGAAAAGTACGTTCCGAAGCCGCGTCGAAAGTGACTAGTACCCTAATCTGCCCTGGATTACGTGACAAAGCCGTGCGGGAGAGTGGATGCGAATATGTTAGCGTTAAGATACCAGAATACGATAACGTTTCAGGGTTAAGCGTGCTGGAATGGGAGCAATTCCATGATGGGTGACCCCCTGGGAAGTATCCCAAAAATTTCATAAGTATAGAGATAGAGGACGAATGTGAAGTTGGGGTAGCCTAGATGATATTAAAGTATATGGGATGACTGGAGACGTAATAGAGGTTGCGTAAACTGAGTTGGATTGAAATTTGGTAAAAAGGGAACAAGTATAGTACAGCCCTAGAATCAGGGCAAGTTTAAATAGTGGTTGGAAATGTTGTGAATGAGAGGATAACAAGAAAGTATAAGTCAACCAAGTATCCGAACGGACGTGTTAGGTAATTGTGTACGACAACCATAAGGGAAACCTCCCCGAAATGTGATAACACCCGATAAGGCCAGTTCAACATTCGAGGACGAATGTTCTAAAGAGGGGAGGATGTTACATCCCGTATTTTGTACCCTCGGGTAAGTCAAGGCGAGTGACACAAGTTGCGTACGGAAAATTGTAAAGTGGGAATATTAAGAAAGGCCAGGGGTAAAAAGGTAAATTTGCATAATGACTCATGGAAATATGGAGAAAGGCTAAGGGCAAATTTGGAACCAAGGGAAATATTTTTCATGAAATTGAAGAAATCTCCTAGAATTTTCAAGAAAGGGGCCACTTGGCCGTGGCCCCCACTTGCAAAACATGGCCAAATGAAATTAAGCCAAGTTAGGGGCCAATATGGTTAATTATGATTGGAAGGGGCTAAGCATATATAAGTGGAAAGATGACTTGGTCATCTTATAATTCTCTAGAAAACTCAAGAAAAGAAGAACAAAAAAAAAAGAGAGGAGAGATTGAAGGCCATTCGGCCAAGAGAAATTCCAAGAAAAAGTTGCAAAATTTTTTTTACAAAAATCATTTCTTACCAATTCAAGGGTCCCTAGCAAGGTGGAGTTGTTGTGGAAGCAAGAAAAACTCATAAGCATACAAGTTGTCAATTGTAGTCAAGTGAAAAGTTGAGGAAAAAAGGGTAAGGTTTAACTCTTTTCTTATATGTTATGAATGGTTGAGTATGTTGTGTGCATGAAAATGGATGAAATTCATGTGATGGAAGTGTGTGTGGGTGAGGCCGTGAGTGTGTGTGTATGTGTGTATGTGTGTATGTGTTATGTTGTGTTGTGTTGTGTGTTGGTTGTTGTTGTAATGTATGAAAAATATGGAAATCCATGAAAAACATGCATAGTGGAGGGTTGGCCGAATGGTGTAGGTTATGGTAAGGTGTGATGAATTGATTTTATTTAGAATGGAAATTGTTGTTATGGTAGGTTCTATGATTTTAGAGTAAAGATTTAATGGTTTGGAGGAATGAAAATTGGGTTGTTGTGATTGAATTTGAAAGAAGGAAAAAAATGTTGTTGTTGTTTCATAAATTGGAAGATGTGGGTAAGTAGTATGTTGATGGTATTGTTGGAATATTATGTGAATTATATTGTATTGAGTTATATTGAATTGTATGGAATTGAATTGAGTTGCTTTGAAAAGAATTGAATTGAGTTGAATAAAATATAAGTGGTTTGTTGGAGATGAATTAGTAAGTAGAAAATGCGTTGGAATGGTCTCGTTGTATATATGAGAATTTTGGATTGAATATGGAAATTGACGGAATTGTTGAAAATTGGATATATAGTTTGAAATGCTCTTGGTTTATGTTTGAATGACCTTAAATTAGTATGTGAATATGAACATATTGATATTGGATTGTAAGTGTAAAGTTAGATTTGGAGTTGTTGGGTTATTTGGAAAATAAGACTATTTGCGCTAGAATGCGTTTTAGTCGATTGTTGATGTTGCTTATATTGTTGTTGGTATTGTTGGTTGATAGTTTGGCCGGGTTTGAATTCCCGGATTGTTGTTGAGTAAAATTGGCCAAGTTGAACTTGGTGGAATGGAATATTTACAGAGGAAGTGCTGCCGAAATTTCGGTAGCCAAGTATTATTTTAAGAATTCAACTCTAAAGGCACTAATCATGTTTGGTAAACATGACCAATTTGTAGATTTTGGCGAACTTGGAGCTTGAGTTTGGAGACGTGGATAAGGCGTAAAAGGTATGTGAAGCCTACCTCTCCTTCATTTGGCATGTCCTAGTTAGTATAGGTCAAAATCCGACCCTCGGGAAAAGTCCTACCCCTCGGAAACGACACCTAAAATTAATCACTATTCATTCAGTAGAATTGAACCCAAAACTTGTACTTTAAGGAAAAGAAATGTTCAAACGTCCGAAACCTTTGGAAATGAAATTGAAATGTCTTGAAACCTTCATGGATGACCCAATGGGACATAATGACCGTGTTTTCATGTTTGTCACTCGAGTCTCGATATACGTGCATACCGGATTCCCATCACTTGTTTTATTGAAACTTTATAATCCTGTTTTAAGTTTTCTTGTGGTGTTGCTATTCATTGCTAGTCTCGTCTTATAATGTTTGTTCTTTCAAGGTGAGACGAAGCGACCGTGGTTATTCCATAAGGTAATCGGGGGCTACCGACCTTACGTCACCCCGATAGACACATGACTTTCTTTGGGTTCCTATGCATGCTGCTTATATGATATGTACATGATATGTATATGACATGTATATGATATGTATATGAAAATGGGGAAATTTTGGGGAATGGATACTTGTTGCGCTATAGACGCATTGCCACCTGGTCAGCTGGCGTAATTCCATCCCGGACGCGGGACACATGTGGGAAGCCGACGTATTTCGGCGACATGACTTGTTATTTTCAAATGTATATGACACGAAATGTTTTGAATAAAAGTATATGATAAGCAAGCATGACATCCGCCGAAAGGCACTTACAGTACTGGATTATCCTTTATCTCACTATATGATCTTTGGTCTCACACGTTGTTATTGCTCATATGTTACATGTTTCATTGTATTATTTCCATGGCTTACATACTCGGTACACTGCTCGTACTGACCCCTTTTCTTCGGGGGCTGCGTCTCGTGCCACGCGGTCGACGGAGTTGACGGGCTCGACTCTAGGAGCTTTTCCCATGTATTTTGTACATTGAAAGGCGCTCCAGTTGTTCCGGAGCTACTATTTTTGGGTACTACTCTTATGTATATATTTGAAACACAGTCAGTCACTTGTAATCACATGTATTTTGTTTAGAGGCTCGTAGACAGATATGTACAGTCAGATGTTCATAACCTAGTTGTCTTTGTCGCCGTGTGATATGTCGTACTTTGATCATTACTACTCGTTTACATGTATGCTATTATCGGCGATGTTGTGGAAAAAAACGTGTCAACTCGAAATATTTTGAAGATGTCTGCTTTCCTACACTAAGCCTTCCTTGCTCCAGCATGTGCTTTAACAAAGACATTTACAAGAATCTCAAAGGAATTAATAGAATGTTCAGGCTCCATTAGACAATGTTTTGCCGAATTTTTTCAACAGCACCGACTCGATCTCATCCGACTCCATGTCATTTCCTTTCACTATGGATGTATATGATGTCAAGTGTTCCTGAGGATCCATTTTCCCTTAATACTTTAGAATGTCCGACATCTTAAACCTTTTGGTTATCAACTTTGGTGTTGCAGTTGGTGGAAATGGCAGTTGGACATGTCTTTGTCACGACCCAACCGGAGGGCCATGACAGGCACCCGGAGCTAACCTACCGAGCACCACAAAACATACATACATCTTATATCCATACCTAAGTGGGCCATTATGCTAGCTAATATATCTCATAGTTTGCAGGGGACACAAGTTCGAAAGAGCTATATATATATATATATATATATATATACACGTCATCATACTGGGCCCATGTATACAGGCCGACAAGGCTGTCAAAATGAAAAATATGGACCGGGAAAGTCAAAGCACATCTAACTGTGCATATCTGTCTATGAGCCTCTATTGGAGTACGTAGCATAATAAGGACAGGACAGGACCCGGCGACACCCATCTGTACACAAAGGAACCATACCAACTGGACTGCAACTCCGAAAAAAGTGGAGTGCCCCATACAACCGCTGAGAAGGCAGCCTAAAAGTCTGAATCGTCTCCCCGTCTACCTGTGGACATGAACACAGCATCCACAAATAAAAAGGAGGTCAGTACGAATAATGTATTGAGTATGTAAGGCATAAATAACAACATAATATAAAGATATGGAATGTAACATGAGATAAGAGAGATAACCTGTACATCTGAATGCCTTTTAAGGCGGATGTCATGCATGCTTAGCTTTTTAAAAAAATATTTTCATACATATATAATATAAGTGTTAGTGCTGCGGAACGTGCAGCTCGATCCATATATCATATCCTCCTGCGTCTGTGTTAACATCATATTCTGCCCATTGCAGTGATGTGCACATCCATATGCCTGCCCGGCCGACTATAGCACGGCGCGGTGTGAGAAAATACATACATACATATAAAGCATGCATGAGAGCCCAAATAAAAGCTATAAATCTATCGGAGTGACGTAAAGTCGGTAAACCTCCGATTATCATTATGGAACAATCATCATGAACATATCTCTTCTTGAAGGAACAATAATTATAAAATGAGATCAACATCAATGAATGAGATCAATAACCATAAGATAAAGATCAATAAATCATGAGACAATTATCAACAATATCATAAGAACCTCAAGAACCATAAGCTTCTAGCATTTCTAGAAATAAGGACATTATGGATATCATGTGAATGGGTTTGTATCAAAAAGATCATGCCGTAAGAAAGAAAGGGACAGCCTTAGCATACCTCGTCGTCTCCTTAACTACTTAACGCCTATCCTCCCGAGCTCGTAAATCTACATTCAAGATGATTCGCACTTCGGGTAAGTCATTGAAACGCTTATGTGGTCAAACTAAATTAATGAATGAGCTAATGAAAATTGGGCAGCATTTCCCCTAATATCTTCTATTTACTCCAACTCAAACAACTCCCAAACCACAATAAGGACATCAATAATTCCATAATCAAAAGATTACATTCCAATTATATTCAATCCAATCCCAAAACGTCTTTTCATAAACAATCCATAACAACAACTTCAACACGACCCCTTATACACTTGTATGCCACACTTTCTCAACATCATTATTACCCCTCATAACAAGATTATACTCATAACATGCTGAGAATTATAGCTCAAGTTAATTTACAACTCAAAATATCATCAATTCATATTTGAACTTTTCCCCATAACTCTTTTCACTTTTTAAGATTTGATACACCTTTAAATCAACTTAACATAAGAGATAAGATGAAGAACATACCTTGTATTTGAAGAATTTGAACTCACACAACTTACTCCAAGACTTAATCCCCACAACTCCAAGTAAAAGCAAGAACATCGAACTTCCATAAATTAACTTAGGTTTTCAAGGTTGATCTTCTCTTGATTTGATTTGAAATGATTTGGAGTGTTTATGATGTTAAGGGAAGATTAGAGAGATATTAGGGATTTTATTTTGCTAAAAAATGAGGCCCAAGTTGTGGGGAAATGAATATATAGGCCAAGTCCACCGACTTAAATTTTCTGGAAAATTCGGGCAAAGTACGTGTTACTGTTCATCCCATAATTTCAAGTACATGCTATTGTTCATCCCATACTTTCAAGTACGTGCTACTGTTCATCCCGTACTTGGAGGTAATTTTTTTTTCAACTTTCTGGAAATTTCGGGTAAAGTACGTCCAAAATGTACGGGACGTTCATTTTTGTACGGGCCGTAACTTATCCCGTAATTCTTAGAATTTTGATCTGTCAGTTGCATTGGAAAGACGACTCGCTAAACTTGAATTTACATAGGTTATGGATTCCATAACTCCTTATATTATAGGAGATATGCCTCTCTCAAGTTGGACCAAAATTTCTGTCCGAAATTCTGCCAAGTTTTTCCAAAGTTTTAACAAATTAATTCCTTCAATTCACTTGATCCCGGAACCTTTAGATACTTACTTAAAACTTGTTAAAAGTATTTCTTAACCTTATAAGGGTCCCGTGACCTCTCCGGGCTTACGTTAGTTTACTTACGTCACAAATGACGTGAAAATTTTCAAGGTGTAACAGTCTTCTTGAATTTGGACCCTTTAAGATTGGTGGCGCCCCAGGAATTTAATCTATCCAGGTGTAGAACTCCTTTTTATTCTGATCAAACCAATTAGTCAAAGCCTAAAGGCATTTCATGATTTTTACCGGGTAGTTATTTCCTGTACCTTACCCATGATCTTATATTTCGGTTACTACATTATCATTCGCTAAACCTGTTCATAATGTCTCCGCGTTAGGTAGTACTCTATCTTTCTTCTGTGACTCTGTTATTGCCTTTTGCAGTTTCTCCAACATCTCAACGATTTTTACCAAGTCCAACCCAGCAACCCTAACATCATTTTGGGCATCGTCATTAGCAGTGCGATCTCTCCTGTTGCGGCGAGAACCCTGAGGCGAAGTCCTTGCTTGCTTCTAATCTAAATCTCCCGGGTTGTTGGATCAATTTCCTGATTGGAAAGATCGTTTAGAAGCACGTTGTTGTTGACATTGGTCTTATCAATATCTCTGATGCCAGCCTGTTATGCCTGTGGAATTATGTTAACTATTAATGCATCTTATTAGTTAAATGATTCAATTTAATTATCGTATGTTGTGTAGAATGAACTTGTGAGTAGTTTTAAGGCATGTTATTCTAACTTTAATTTGTTGTAAGGATATATATGTATGGGTTATACAAACCGAGAAATGAAATTTTATTATGATGAGGAGTTACAAGGTCAACTTTCAAAGGTAGTGAGTTTGGACTTAAGACGCGCATTCTGGCGATCGACTTTTTGATAGGTTAAATTTTGGATTTTAGGCGAGGAATTATAAGAATTTAAAAGTAGCATTATACGAGGGTAAATTTGGAGTTTGGATGACCGGTTATAAAGATAAAATAACGCTTAATATGGCGAAGGACTAGGGATCAGAAATAATTATGTTATAAGAAGGGTTAAATGGAATTAACCAAGCATGTGATCGGTCAATTATTTCTCACTCAGTGGAGGCAACATGTGTGTTTGGTAATATTTTGTGTAAGCATTATATATCAAGGTTCACTTATTTTGTACTTGTCACGTGATAGAACAAAATGCATGGAAAATTAAATAATTTACACCTGAAATTTTGAGAACAATTCACATTACAAATGAAACTTTGATAATAGACAAATTGTAATGATATGAAGAAAGAAAATTTAGTGGTATATTGGGAGAAAAATGTATCCGAGGTTAAGGCCTATGATCGGGTACTTTGGACGACCGGAGGTGCCGTCCAGCTGGCTTCCACTCTTACCTGCTAGGGTCACATCAAACTATCTCGATCAGAGCGCCACTGTGCATACGAACGTTAGGGCTACAGTGATGTCACATCACCCGTACCATATGGTTAGAAAAGTTGTATATTGGCGTATAACTTAGCCTAGGATGGAAGGAAGGCATCTTTATCTTCTTCTTCTTGATGCTCGTGTAATCACTATTTTTTCTCTCGACAAGGAATATACACGGGATCATTACTTTCTTATTTTTCAGCTTCTTGAATCAGTTCTTATTTTCTTTAATACTTACTAAGCTTTATCCAAGATCAACACTACTCCGGACCGAGCTCATAAAAGAGTTCTTGGGGTTATATACGTGTTACACCTCAAAAAATTTCCCGTTAGCGTACAATGAGTAGACTAACAAAGGGTACGGAGTATACGATGTTTTGATAAGTAAGAAATAACATTTGATGATTCTAAACAAGATTTCAAAGACGTTTAAGATAAGGGAAGAAAGTTGTTAAGGAAAGCAAGTCATATGTTGTGTGTCGGGTAAGATTTACGAGTATCGAGTTAATGATGTTTTAATTATGCTTTGAGGAAGACTTATAACGTCCCTTAGATTGGTATTGAGGTGTTAAACAAGTATTAAGAAGGTTCCATAAGGATCGGAGATCAAACAAGTCGACGAGAACAAGTTTCGGATAGCTGGGCATTATACGGCCAGACATACTGGCCGTATAAAACATACAGACCGTATATCCAGCTGTATGTTCTGCCCAGAATAAGGGTCTTCACTGGACCAAACATACGGTCCAAACATATGGTCAGTATAAAATATACGGACCGTATGTTGGTCCGTATGTTACGATCGAGACGAAATTAACGTTGATATAAGGAC